>NC_091991.1:26983001-27297760 GCF_044704955.1 Pristiophorus japonicus
CCCACGAGTGGATCTGTTGGGCTAAAAAAGGCATAAGTGCTTGTGGTGCGACTGGCTTGTCGGTAACTCTTTGTCTCCAGACACCATCTTCGCATAGCTTAATTCCTGCCTCAATCCATGTTCATTTTTCCTCTCGGGAGCATTCGCCTTGCATTGTTTGAAGGTCTCTGTCAGAGTCCTGAGTGCTTTCAATCTGCACATCTGTGTTGGTTCTTCTGGAGGAACGCCCTGTGAGGCGGCATCTTTAGCTGCCTGGTCGGCTAGGGCATTTCCCTGTGCTTCTGTGGTATTTTCCTTGGTATGGGCCTTACACTTCAGGATGGACACTTCCTGAGGTAATTGTATGGCATCCAGTAAGTCTCGGACTTCTTTTCCATTTCGGATAGGTGTACCAGCAGCAGTGAGGAATCCTCTTTTCCGCCATAACAGACCAAAGTCGTGAGCGACTCCAAAAGCATAACGCGAATCTGTGTAGACGTTAGCTGTCTGTCCTTCTGCTATTCGACATGCTTCTGACAGGGCCCGTAACTCGACCTGTTGTGCTGACGTTCCTGAGGGTAAACATCCTTTTGCCACTACCTCATATAAGGTTGTAACTGCCCATCCTGCTTTTCTGGTACCATTGTCAACAAAGGAGGAGCCATCTGTAAACAGGATGAGGTCTGGGTTGTGCAGAGGCTCCTCTGCTGCTCAGGCTGCTTCTTCTGTTTCTTTTAAAATCTCCACGCAGTCATGCTCTTCACATTCTCCCCCCTCTTGCTCCCTCGATTCTGACATCGGGAGCATAGTTGCGGGATTAACCGGGCTGGCCCGGACGATATGGAGATTAGGAGCTTCCAAAACTGCTGTCCAGTGGGTCCATCTTGCTGCTGTCACCTGAGACATTCTATTCATAGACAGCAAAGCGTGTACGGTGTGGGGACACTTGACAATCAGCTTTTGGTCGAGGACTAGACCCGCAGTGGTCATTACCGCTCGATATGTAGCTTCCATGGCCCTTAGGCAACTTCCCCATCCGAGGGCTACCGCATCCAGTTTTGCCGAATAATAGCCAATAGGTCTTTGCCGATCCCCATGTTCTTGTGTCAGTATAGCTGTCATATATCCTTCTTTCTCATGGACAAACAGGGTAAATGGCTTACCACTGTCGGGGATTCCCAGAGCCGGTGCTGAACACAAAACCTTTTTCAAACTCAGGAAGGCCTCTTGCTGTTCTTTAGCGAGGGTGATGGCTTCTTTAGAGGCACGTTTCCCCTTTAAAATATCATTCAATGGCTGAGCAAGCTGTGTGAAGGAGTCAATCCAATTTCTGTTAAAGTTACACAATCCCAAAAAAGACCTTAGTTCCTGAATAGTGGTGGGTTTTTTAGCAGCCCGAATGGCTGCAGTTCTATCCTGGGTAAGTTCTCTCTTTCCTTGTGAAATCTTTTGTCCCAGGTATACAACCTCTTCTTGGGATATTTGCGCTTTGTCGATGCTGGCTTTATGTCCTTTCAGCCAAAGGTGGTCCAGCAGAGCTCGTAAATCTTGTTCATGCTGTTCTTCCGTGTTTGAAGCTAGCAGGATATCGTCTACATATTGGATGACTGTGGATGACAGGGGAGGTAATTCTCGCAAATGGCTTTGTAAAGCCATGTGGAATACTGTAGGGCTGTTGTGGAAACCCTGTGGTAACCGGGTCCAAGTATACTGTTGTCCTTGGATCGTGAAAGCAAACCATTGTCGAGCCTCCGGTGCCAGAGGCACCGACCAAAATCCGTTGGCCATATCTATAACTGAGAAATATTTATGTTCTGGTTTGAGGGCATTAAAAATGGTGGAGGGATCTGCGACCAAAGGAGCTTTTTGATCAATACACTGGTTAGCTTTCCTATAATCGACAGTCAAACGCCAAGTCTCATTAGATTTCTGTACCGGCCACATGGGGCTATTGGAGGAGCTATGCGTTTTAATAAGCACCCCTTGTTTCTCCAATTGCTGAATAACCGGTAAGATTCCCGCGATGGCAGTTGGACTGATGGGATACTGTTTAGTGCATGGAGGCTTGGTCCCTGTAAATGACGCAGGCTCCATCTGGAGTAGGCCACAATCGTTCTTATCTTTAGCCCATATCGGGTGTTCCTTCAATTCTTCTTTCTTCAAAGTTCTAATTGACCATGTCACCCGACCATCCTCGAAATGCAACGATTAATCTATTTGGATTAGAACGTCCATTCCCAAAAGGGGTTGATCTACTGGGCCTATCCAGACCGGCGTGGTTAGTTCATGTGGACCCAGCCCTATAAGTACCGGTGTTGTCCTTTTAATTTCCATTTTATGGCCCCCAACTCCATAGGCTGTACGTGCCCTACCATCCAATGACAGAAAGTCTCCATATTGTAGGGGTAAGCATGTTAATTCCGCCCCTGTGTCTAAAAGACAGTCCACATCCTTATCGCCCACCCTCACAGTTATATATAGCCCATCTCCCCTTTGTTGTATTAGTGCGAGGAGGGGGGCCAGGGTGGGCTCTAATCGTTTTTTGCTATCCCAAGTAACTCCTTCTGCTGTTGTATTGTCAGTCATTTAAATGCTTCTATGAGGTCGTTATCTTGTGACAAGCCTGGCTTGTTGGCTGAATTGTATCCCTGGTTGCGTCCTCTTCCCCAGCCACGACCTTTCTGTTTTGCCCTGCACGTCTTGGCCCAGTGACCTTCTTTCCCACAATAATTACATTTTCCGGGTAATTTTCCTAATGACTGTTTATCGGAATCCTGGGATTTCCATCCCATAGCCTGTACAGCTCGGACTTTAGCTCCCATATCCCGATCTAATTGGTTACATCGATCCACCAATGCTGCAAAGGTAGTTCCTCTACCTTCCCAGTCCGGTAACACTACTTTAAACATTTTGGACAGTTCTGGCTTTAGACCTGCCACGAAAGCTGCTTTCAGGGGTCCAAACACTTGTTCATCCATTTCCTCATCCGTATTATTCATACCCGAATGTTCTAGCTACGTGCATCTAAACCGCTCGTCATACTCCAGGACCTCCTCTGTTCCTTTCTGTTGGCAAGCTGCAATTTTTCCCCAGTCTGTCTTAGCTGGACTGAAGGCTTGCAGCCAGTGTTTAATCGCCTCCCATCCTGCGTCTAATTCTTGCTCATTCTGCCCCAAAGCTTCATCTACCTTGTCGTACAATTTTCTTCCCTGTGTTTTTGGCACCATTATGCTCAAAATTTGCACTCCGTCCCAGGGATGAAGTTAATATATATTTCTTAAGCGGTCCAATTGGTCCCACGTTTTTACTCCACCTTTCTTTGGATTGGGCAATTCCTTGGACCATTTATCAATTTTCTCTGGGTCTGCCGGATCATGAACTAAGTATTTTTCGTACATCCTTTTCTTTGTTTTTTTGGTTCCGCCCTCATCCACAGTCTCTTCTGATTTGACTACAACTTGTCTTTTTTTAAACGGGGCAAAGTGCACCCCTAATTCTTCATCCTCCGACCCTGTATCGTCGGAGGATTCAGAATCCGTATCTATTCCTCGGTCGTGTCTTCAGGTTTGTGCTTTTAATTTATCCAAACATGGGTACCCTGGGAATTGACCAATACATTTTCCTTTTCCTATTACTGTCTCTTGACCTAATGATTTTTTCCATTCTTTAATTTCACCTTTAAGATCTTTAACTTCCGCTTCCAGCTTTTCAAGTTCAAGCTTTTTCTGTCGCAGCTGCGCACAAACAGCTTGCAATTGATCCTTTATACTGGTCAGTTCTCGATCATGTTGGGAACGCATTATAATTTCATTCCGCTTTCGAATCTGCCCCATAACTGCTAGGGACCATCTAGTTCGCTCTTTATTTCTCATACGGGTCGTTTTTCCCCAGACCCTTTTAATCTCGTCCAAGGACCATTGTCCTTTGGAGGTTCCGTACTTTTGTTCGATCTTAATATAGGTTTTAGATAAATTGAATTGTTGCTCTATGTATTCTTTCAATTGTTCGAGAATTAAATCTAGCGAAACCTCAGGTGGTGCTTGCCCACCTTTAACAGTTGTAGGCAATTCTTTGCTCTTATCTCCTGCTGCCATAATACTGATTTCTTTACTGGGGTCTCGAGTCGTAGGCTTTCTAGCCGATCAATAGGTCGGTGATTAATTAACTAACACACCGCCTAAGTTTAGACGTCTATGGGACCTCGAGCCGACTACCAACCGGAGGGTTCGCAAACCGGAGGCTTTCGGAATCGCGTAGAAGGAGAGGCGAATTTAGACTTTTGACCAAGGACTTTTATAAAGAGGTGTCCTTACCTCAGTATGTAGGTCCGATATCCAAAATTCAGTTTCTTTCCTCAGCGATCGTGTTCGTGACGCCAAAATTGTTAGATCTCTTAATTTCCAATGAAATACGAACTCCGATTGTAGTTTTAACTGCTTTATTTTTGGCAGACAGCAGTAACAAGTTCTTGGCTTTAAGCCAGGTCTTTGTCCTTCTGAAACCACATGGTCAAAATGGCTGTACTTATACCTGGATCAATTTACAGAAAAGAACTCGCCTTCTTTGACCTTATTGGCTCAATTAATAGTCTTTTAACCTTTTAATTGGCTCGCTACCCAAGGTCCTAAAATGTCAAGTTGATTGATGACTTAATGCAACATGCTGAACTGCATGTAGTCATTGGAGTCTGTGTTTTCTCAACTTGTCTAAATGCAGCCTGTTTGAATTCTCTATCATGATGTCAGGCTAACCGATCTATAATTACCCGTTTTCTCTCTCCCTCCCTTTTTAAAAAGTGGTGTTACATTAGCTACCCTCCAGTCCATAGGAACTGATCCAGAGTCAATAGACTGTTGGAAAATGATCACCAATGCATCCACTATTTCTAGGGCCACTTCCTTAATACTCTGGGATACAGACTATCAGGCCCTGGGGATTTATCGGCCTTCAATCCCATCAATTTCTCTAACACAATTTCCTGACTAATAAGGATTTCCTTCAGTTCCTCCTTAGAAACATAGAAACATAGAAAATAGGTGCAGGAGCAGGCCATTCAGCCATTCTAGCCTGCACAGCCATTCAATGAGTTCATGGCTGAACATGAAACTTCAGTACCCCCTTCCTGCTTTCTCGCCATACCCCTTGATCCCCCGAGTAGTAAGGACTTCATCTAACTCTCTTTTGAATATATTTAGTGAATTGGCCTCAACTACTTTCTGTGGTAGAGAATTCCACAGGTTCACCACTCTCTGGGTGAAGAAGTTTCTCCTCATCTCGGTCCTAAATGGCTTACCCCTTATCCTTAGACTGTGACCCCTGGTTCTGGACTTCCCCAACATTGGGAACATTCTTCCTGCATCTAACCTGTCTAAACCCGTCAGAATTTTAAACGTTTCTATGAGGTCCCCTCTCATTCTTCTGAACTCCAGTGAATACAAGCCCAGTTGATCCAGTCTTTCTTGATAGGTCAGTCCCACCATCCTGGGAATCAGTCTGGTGAATCTTCGCTGCACTCCCTCAATAGCAAGAATGTCCTTCCTCAGGTTAGGAGACCAAAACTGTACACAATACTCCAGGTGTGGCCTTGTTAATTCCTGGATTCTTTTACTTCAATCTGGTTCAGTAAAATTACTGAGTCGAATACCTCTTGTGCTTTGAACAAAGCAGCCTTTATTACCGGCCAGTAAGACCTATCAGACAGAAGATATACTCTCTGGATAGAGCGTACACACTCCCTACGGATAGGTGAAGTTACATCGTAAAGCGTTAACAGTTATACAGTTTTGAAATCAGATAACAAAATACAAATGGATTGACAGTCTAACTCAGCCACTCATTAGTCAATCTATATGAGATGTTCTTCTTGAAAGCTCAAGTATTGCCTCTAAATGTTTCAATCTAATGGTGTGACTATTTACTGAGACCTTGCAATTCTGCAGATGTATTTCATGTTACAATTATATATTATTGGCAGGATTAGTGACTTGAAACCTTGAGACAGACTGTTAGCTATGCTGATGTTGCACTATTTGCAATCTGACATTCTCCCAGCTATTCTTCCATGGCTTATACATTTTCATATATCCCGTTTACTTTACTGTCCTTAATTCCATATATTCCGTTCAGATATCCACAGCCTCACCAAGGCCCTGTACAACTGTAGCAACACCTCCCTGCCCCTGTACTCAAATCCCCTCGCTATGAAGGCCAACATGCCATTTGCTTTCTTAACCGCCTGCTGTACCTGCATGCCAACCTTCAATGACTGATGTACCATGACACCCAGGTCTCGTTGCACCTCCCCTTTTCCTAATCTGTCACCATTCAGATAATAGTCTGTCTCTCTGTTTTTACCACCAAAGTGGATAACCTCACATTTATCCACATTATACTTCATCTGCCATTCATTTGCCCACTCACCTAACCTATCCAAGTCACTCTGCAGCCTCATAGCATCCTCCTCGCAGCTCACACTGCCACCCAACTTAGTGTCATCCGCAAATTTGGAGATACTACATTTAATCCCCTCGTCTAAATCATTAATGTAAAATGTAAACAGCTGGGGCCCCAACACAGAACCTTGCGGTACCCCACTAGTCACTGCCTGCCATTCTGAAAAGTACCCATTTACTCCTACTCTTTGCTGTCTGACAACCAGTTCTCAATCCATGTCAGCACACTACCCCCAATCCCATGTGCTTTAACTTTTCACATTAATCTCTTGTGTGGGACCTTGTCGAAAGCCTTCTGAA
The DNA here is from genome assembly GCF_044704955.1 of Pristiophorus japonicus. Taxonomy (NCBI): domain Eukaryota; kingdom Metazoa; phylum Chordata; class Chondrichthyes; family Pristiophoridae; genus Pristiophorus; species Pristiophorus japonicus. Next base: position 26,989,733 of record NC_091991.1, read on the forward strand.
AGTCCAAATACACCACATCAACTGGTTCTCCTTTGTCCACTTTACTGGAAACATCCTCAAAAAATTCCAGAAGATTTGTCAAGCATGATTTCCCTTTCACAAATCCTTGCTGACTTGGACCTATCATGTCACCATTTTCCAAATGCGCTGCTATGACATCCTTAATAATTGATTCCATCATTTTACCCACTACTGAGGTCAGGCTGACCGGTCTATAATTCCCTGTTTTCTCTCTCCCTCCTTTTTTAAAAAGTGGGGTTACATTGGCTACCCTCCACTCGATAGGAACTGATCCAGAGTCAATGGAATGTTGGAAAATGACTGTCAATGCCTCCGCTATTTCCAAGGCCACCTCCTTAAGTACTCTGGGATGCAGTCCATCAGGCCCTGGGGATTTATCGGCCTTCAATCCCATCAATTTCCCCAACACAATTTCCCGACTAATAAAGATTTCCCTCAGTTCCTCCTCCTTACTAGACCCTCTGACCCCTTTTATATCCGGAAGGTTGTTTGTGTTCTCCTTAGTGAATACCGAACCAAAGTACTTGTTCAATTGGTCTGCCATTTCTTTGTTCCCCGTTATGACTTCCCCTGATTCTGACTGCAGGGGACCTACGTTTGTCTTTACTAACCTTTTTCTCTTTACATACCGATAGAAACTTTTGCAATCCGTCTTAATGTTCCCTGCAAGCTTCTTCTCGTATTCCATTTTCCCTGCCCTAATCAAACCCTTTGTCCTCCTCTGCTGAGTTCTAAATTTCTCCCAGTCCCCGGGTTCGCTGCTATTTCTGGCCAATTTGTATGCCACTTCCTTGGCTTTAATACTATCCCTGATTTCCTTGATAGCCACGGTTGAGCCACCTTCCCTTTTTTATTTTTACGCCAGACAGGAATGTACAATTGTTGTAATTCATCCATGCGGTCTCTAAATGTCTGCCATTGCCCATCCACAGTCAACCCCTTAAGTATCATTTGCCAATCTATCCGAGCCAATTCACGCCTCATACCTTCAAAGTTAGCCTTCTTTAAGTTCTGGACCATGGTCTCTGAATTAACTGTTTCATTCTCCATCCTAATGCAGAATTCCACCATATTATGGTCACTCTTCCCCAAGGGGCCTCGCACAATGAGATTGCTAATTAATCCTCTCTCATTACACAACACCCAGTCTAAGATGGCCTCCCCCCTAGTTGGTTCCTCGACATATTGGTCTGGAAAACCATCACTTATGCACTCCAGGAAATCCTCCTCCACCGTATTGCTTCCAGTTTGGCTAGCCCAATCTATGTGCATATTAAAGTCACCCATTATAACTGCTGCACCTTTATTGCATGCACCCCTAATTTCCTGTTTGATGCCCTCCCCAACATCACTACTACTGTTTGGAGGTCTGTACACAACTCCCACTAACGTTTTTTGCCCTTTGGTGTTCTGCAGCTCTACCCATATAGATTCCACATCATCCAAGCTAATGTCTTTCCTAACTATTGCATTAATCTCCTCCTCTTCTCGCTAGACCCTCGGTCTCCTAATATTTCTGGAAGGTTATTTGTGTCTTTCTTCGTGAAGACAGAACCAAAGTATTTGTTCAATTGGTCTGCCATTTCTTTGTTCCCCATTATAAATTCTTGGGACCTTTTACTACATTAAAGGCACTATATAGATAAATGTTGTTGTTGTTTGGTCTTAATTTTTAACATTGAAGGAAACCCTGTAGTGTCTGCATTTATCTTGGCCACATGGATAGAATAGAATTACCATATTACCTGGCAGCATAGGTTATGTTACTGGACAAGTAATCCACAGGCCTGGACTAATGATTTGGAGACAGGAGTTCAAATCCCACCACAACAGCTGGGGAATGTAAATTCAGTTAATTAAATATATCTGGAATTAAAAAGCTGATAATGGTGGCCGTGAAACTATCGGATTATCGTAAAAACCCATCTGGTTCAGGTGATGTCCTTTAGGAAAGGAAATCTGCCGCCCTTACCTGGAGTGACCTATATGTGACTCCAGACCCACAGTAATGTGGTTGACTCTTAATGCCCTCTGAAATGCCCCCTAGCAAGCCACTCAGCTAAACCACACCATTAAAAGATGGACTGCAGCAGTTCAAGAAGGTGGCTCACCACCTGCTCAAGGGCAATTAGGGATGGGCAATAAATGCTGGCCTTGCTGGCAGCACCCACATCCCAGAAACAAATATTTAAAGGAAGACAAGATGCTTATCTGCAGCTTGCTGCTGCAACATGTGATATGATTTATCTGAGGAAATTTGATCTCTGTCTGTCCTAGCCAGGAAATGAGAAAGCACTCACAATCAAAATAAAGTTGCTTTTAATTTTGCAAAGTACTAGGTTTTCCTGCAGATTTAATTATATATCAGCCAGCTGATTTCTTAGCATACTGCATATAGCTATCTCCCTACTATGGAAAGTTTAATTACTTCTGTATTTGAATTCTACTGTACTTAGATAGGGGTGCACACTTCAGGTATTATTCTTTCACTGGCACAAACTTAATTTCAATTTGAACAAAACACTGAGAATGCATTAACCAAGATATCTGTGCACTATGCTATATTTCTGATGTAATGTATTTGATTCATGGGTTCTTTGCTTAAAAATTCATAGCAACACATTGCTATTAAGAACTAGTTGATTTATTAACAAAGGTTTAACAATCACACTACACATTACCAGTTCATCCACTAGGCTCACAACTGCCTACCTCAGCGTGGATGACCTGGACCCAACTGACTGGGGTTTTATTGAGTCTTGTGAACATCACGTGACTGGCTAAGCCACTCACAATGCAACAGCTCTACAAACCTGTGAGCATACATTACAGGTGTCAACTAGTTAATTTCCACAACTGTGTGAAGAAAATGGAACCAATTCAATAAGAATTTAGAAATAAATTCAGCGGTCAGCAGACATTAGCAGATAGCTTCACGTAGCCATAGCTTAGTGCCATTCTGGAAGCATCTGCATGACATAAACTGATGATGAGGGGTTAAAAATAAAACGTTACAATTTCATGATCCATTCAGTTTCCATGATAACTATGTATTCCCAATGCAATAGTTTTCCTGGTGCTCTTATTAATCTCTCAATGCTGACATTTTGCACATCTGCAATCTTATTTTTTGAAGATTTCACATTCATATCAGACCATCTGAATTTTTTCAGCGGTGGGGGGTAGCGAAGAGGGAGAGCGGAGGAAGAAAATTCCAGATTGATCTAAATGCTTATCCCCAACGGAGGGCCTCAACGGACCATCTAAATGAAACCCTTGCGGGGTTGAGGAAAGCAAGATGCACAAACAGCTAATAAATGAATATAAAATCCCATGCGATTAAGCACAGCAAAAATAAGTCATATGTAATCTGCAAAGGGAAATTTATCCAGCTTTAGCATCCTCTCTTTAGCTCAGGAATGATGGTCTGTGCCTTGGGCTATCGCTGCATCAATGCAGAACATTATTCACTGGAGTTTGCAGTTCAAATGTGGAAATCAAACCATTTGTCAAGTTCTGACCTGAGCAGATCAGGAGAATAGGCTTGTTCGTTTTTAATGAGGATGTAATTTGTAGATATTAGTACGGGTGATTTTTGAACATGCAATAGAGATATTAACTTGCTTCCAGATGAATAGTACTCAAAGCACTGATCATCTGAAGTGAGCTGGTACATCTACTGCAGGTTTAAAGTTGCGTTTGCTAATAACCATAAAATTATACTCTCATTAAAGACCGAGCAGGGTTCAACACAAACATATCCAACTACAGATTGCCCTAAGTGGAGGAAGTGCATCCAGGAGGACACTGAGCACCTCGAGTCTCATCGCTGAGAACATGCAGAAATCAAGCGCAGACAGCGGGAAGAACGTGCGGCAAACCTGTCCCACCCATCCTTTCCCTCAACTACTATCTGCCCCACCTGTGACAGGGACTGTGGTTCTCGTATTGGACTGTTCAGTCACCTAAGGACTCATTTTAAGAGTGGAAGCAAGTCTTCCTCGATTCCGAGGGACTGCCTATGATGATGATGATATGATGATGATCCAACTGCAGATTGTATATGAACACACAGTTTATTTAAAGGTTAGACTGCTCTCTCTATGGGATACATTGCTGGAGAGCCAGAGAGGTTTGGGGGAGAAGTTCTAGAGTTTAAAGCTGAGGCTGCTGAAAGCGCGGCCACTAATGGTGGAGCGATTAAAATCAGCGATGCACAAGAGGCCAGAATTGGAGGAGCGCAGAGACCTTGGAGGGTTGTAGGCAAGGAGCGAAGCCATGGAAGGATTTGATAACCAGGATGGGATTTTTAAAAATATAGGCGTTGCCAATATATCTGTATGAAATTCCCCTGTCTGCTATTTTAACAAATGGCATTAACCCATTTAAACCAGATTGTTTAACACGTCTGTTAACAAATGGCCAAAAAGGGGGTAATTTTCGCCTTTAGTTCTTGGGTAGTAATCAATGTACCTGCTAGGCTGCGCTGCCATGCAGTGGTCTGGAGGTCCCGCACAGGACAATCACCGGCTTTTCAATGTAAATAACTACACATGCATGAAAAATTGAATGGGCTGCGTACCCAAAAAAAAATGACAGGGAACTTTGGTGGTAATCTAACGGAGCGGATCACCCACACATTGTAGAACCTGATGATTATCACCCCATTGTTTTCTATCGGATAAAAATCAGGAAAATCCTATAACATGTGGGGTAATCAACTCCGCCAAGGCAATGAAGTCTAAAATCATCCCCAACAATTTTTGAACCCTTCAATAATAGTTGTATGCTAATGTCATGCAGTACGATTTCACTCAACTTGCCTTTTATTTGCAAAGAAGAGAACAACAGACTGTCCTCGCAAAATTTTCAGCACAATGTGGTCTCACACACACAAAGAACACATGGCTATATGTTATTGTGTGAAAAGTTAATGAAAAACAACATCACAAATGCAGGGAAATATATTCAATTGTACATTTTTTTTGTCAATAAATTGGTACATATTCATGTAATTTATGTCACAATGTTTGTCAAACGACCAAATAAAGTTTGCAGCAGCTTTTCGGTGAAGGCAATTCCCCTTTAAGGACTGTATTAATGATTAATTTACTGGCATACTTTATCCTTCAGCCTGGAGCTCTTTTGTTATTCTATCTTCAACATGGTATAAAGAGAGGGCTTCTCTGGAGTCCAAACTCCCTGATGGGATCTTCTCATCTTCTGGAAGATATATGCAATAAAAGATGCAAGGATTCTCTGTTCTTCCAAAAGGTCCTTGAATTTATTCTTTAGACTCTTCAACAGAGTACAAATTCTGTTTGACTTCTACCTGTTCAAGGTTATGAGCAATTTCCTATGTCTAAAACGTCATCAAACAGGCACTGGACGTAAGTGGTGTTAAAGTTAAGGCACTTGGTATGGTATTTTTAAGAAGGAACCTCTTTTGAAATAGAAATTTCAATATATTATTTATAAGCCAGGTCATACGTCACATACGGCGGGCACGTTCATGCCCATTATATGCGACGGCTGGTATAACGTGGTAATATATAATGTGGACATGACTGCTGCCAACGAATCGAAAGTCGTTGCACATGTGCAGTTCCAGTGCTTTTTTCTGTTTGTTGTCGTTGGACTTCCCAAAATGAGGAATAAAAAAGTGGATTTAGAGAATTCGGTTAGAACCGTTTATTTTAAATAAAATTCAAACCGCGTTTATTTTTAAAAGTTGTTCTTTGTCCTATTAGAACCGTTAATTTTAAACAAAATTCAAAGTGAGAGCTCCAATGAACTGTGACAGATGGGCATGGAGCTTAATTGTGAGCTCAAAGCAAGGATGGGAAATAAATGTATTGAAATCTGACTGAATGAACATTTTGTGAGAATGTAAATTATCCTTGTAATCCTATCCAACCATCAGAAAAGGTGCCATTAATGCAGAACTGGAGATGGTGGGAAAGGAGACGCTGACTGGAACGGAACGATTAGCGGATATTTCAGACATTTAAAGATGTGTATGTGAACTGCCGGGATTTGTTCCTGTGACTCTGTAAATAACCGTACCGAGCATCAGGTGAAAACAAAAGCAAATTACAGTGGGAGCTGGAGAACGTCCATCTGTTGTGGTGAACAATATTTTTTTTAATTTGGGACCAGACAGTTATCCCCTCGTGGGGGAATCTAGAACTAGGGGACATAGTTGTCGAATAAGGAGTTGCACATTTAAAACAGAGATGAGGAGGATTTTTTTCTATCAGAGGGTCATGAATTTTTGGAATCCACTACCCCAGAGTGCTGTGGAGGCTGGGTCATTGAATAGATTTAAGGTGGAGATAAACAGATTTTTGAACAATAAGAGAGTGGGCAGGAAAGTGTTGAGACCAAGATCAGATCAGCCCTGGAGTGGAACTTGAACCCACAACCTTCTGACTTGAGGAGGCAGGTATGTTACCCACTGAGCCACAGCTGACACTAGTAAGACAGTCCTATTACCAGGGCAGAGGAACTGAATTACATCAATCGACGGGCATGGCATCAGATTAGAAACCAGAGCTTCTGTAGATAGTTCTTTGTTTATTTTTCTCGATTACATTTTCCAGCATAGTACAGATATGATGCTGTGAAGGGAGTGTAATGTTTGTCCTCTGTCTAGTTCACTGACTGCTTTATACATACATACATAAAAATAAATTGAAAGATCTATTTTCATGTGCACTATCACTGTAAGCACAGCTGTTTCTGCCCAAAATAAATGGAGTTCTTAAGACACTATAACCACTGTGATGTTAGTGCAAATGGCCAATGGTTATCGCATGTTGGCCGATAGAAGCGACTGCCCGTTTTAAACGTAGTCGTGATAACTGTTGAGGGCTGTAGTAAGAGTTTGATACCGCTTTATTTTAAATGTTAGAAGTCACTGAAAACTGGCAAATTAACTAACAAATTTCTTTTGCATAGTCAATATTGAGGTAGAGTTTCAAGCCAATTTTGTGTGCAACCCATTTGATACTATTACAATGCAGTGCTACACTTTCTGTTGGAACACATCTGCATTTAAGGTTAGGGTTAGGGTTCTGCCCAGCTCTATTCACCATTTCAGATAGTAAGATATCAACTTACCACTGAAAAAATATTACTCATCAAAATGCAATATTTACCACTGGCAGTGGACAATGGATTTGGCAGAGCCATACACTTGGTGCCAGATGTGAAGTCCTGGTCTTCAAACACTCTTTTCCTCAGGCGACCGAAGGCTGCGCTGGCACACTGGAGGCGGTATTGGACCTCGGTCATTGAAGACTGCCCTTGCTGACAGTAGGCTCCCGAGGGATGGAAAGTGGTCCATGTTGTCCAAGGCCACGCCGTAGATTTTAATGACCGGGGGGCAGTGCTGTGTGGCGGGGTCAGGGTGGTGGAGGACCTTTGTATTATGGATGTTTAGTGTAAGGCCCATGCTTTCATATGCCTCGGTGAAGGTGTTGACGATGACTTGGAGTTCAGCCTCCGTGTATGCGCAGACGCAAGCATCGTCTGTGTACTGTAGTTCAATGACAGAGGATGGGATGTCCTTGGATCTAGCCTGGAGGCGACGAAGGTTGAACAGATTCCCATTAGTTCTATAGTTTATTTCCACACCAGTGGGGAGCTTACTGAGGATGAGATGAAGCATTGCAGCAGGGAAGATCGAGAAGAGCGTTGGTGCAATGACACAGCCTTGCTTGGTAAGGTCCAACACCATCTCCTGTGCACCAGCACAGCCTTCGGTCGCCTGAGGAAAAGAGTGTTTGAAGACTAGGACCTCAAATCTGGCACCAAGCTTATGGTCTATAACGCAGTAGTGATACCCACCCTCTTATATGGCTCAGAGACATGGACTATATACAGTAGACATCTCAAAATGCTGGAGAAGTACCACCAGCGTTGCCTTCGCAAGATCCTGCAAATCCATTGGGCGGACAGACGCACAAACATCAGTGTTCTCGCTCAGGCCAACATCCCCAGCATCGAAGCACTGACCACGCTTGAGCGGGCCACATTATCCTCGTGCCCGACACGAGACTCCCAAAGCAAGCGCTCTACTTGGAGCTTCGACATGGCAAGCGAGCCCCAGGTGGGCAGAGGAAATGCTTCAAGGACATCCTCAAAGTCTCCTTGATGAAGTGCAACATCCCCACTGGTACCTGGGAATCCCTGGCCCAACACTGCCCAAAGTGGAGGAAGAGCATCTGGAACAGCGCTGAGTACCTCGAGTCTCATCGCCAAGAGCATGCAGAAATCAAGCGCAGGCAGCGGAAGGAGCGTGCGTTAACCCAGGCTCCCTCCCCCCCATTTCCTTCAAAGACTGTCTGTCCCACCTGTGACTGTAATTCCCGTATTGAACTCTTCAGCCACCTGAGAACTCACTTTTAGAGTGGAAGCAAGTCATCCTCGATTCTGAGGGATTGCCTGTGATAATGATGGCAGAGCCCCACAATAATTTTGTACAGTTGTAAGTCCAGGTGAACTCTGATGTATCAATCCTTATTACTGGTTTTTAATGTGTATCCTATGTGCTTATTAGTCTGATTCATGTTTAGTTAATCTATGTTGCTAGCTTCTAAGGCTGAACATTAAATGTTGGAGCCAATAATGCAATGCTTCATGTTCTATAGTACCAAGTTGTCTCAGACCTGTTTTATCAGGCATTGAGGCTTACTGAGGGCTGATTGTACATGACACAGGACACAATGGCTGACGTACCATTGAGTACCAGAATGATACCGGGGCTAAAAGGGTTAAATTATGAGGACATGTTGCATAGACTGGGCTCATATTTCCTTGAATATAAAAGATTAAGGGGTGTTTTAATTGATGTAATTAATATCATTAAAGGGGTTGATTTGGTAGATTAGGAGAAACTATTTCCTCTGGTGCAGGAGTTCAGAACAAGGGGGCATAACCTTAAAATTAGAGCTAGGCCATTCAGGGCTGATGTCAAAAAGCACTTCTTCACACAAAGGCTAGTGGAAATCTGGAACTCCCTCCCCAAAAAAGCTGTTGAGGCTGGGGGGGTCAATTGAAATTTTCTAAACTGAGATTGATAGATTTTTGTTCGGCAAGGGTATTAACGGCTACGGAACCAAAGCGGGTAGATAGAGTTCAGATGCAGATTTGCCATGATCTAATGAAATGCTGGAAGTGGCTCAATGGTCTGAAGGGCCTATTCCTGTTCCTAGTACTAGAATAGATTAGTATCTCTGGTGCCCTGTGTAAGGGTTTACACGTTTCGTGATCAGGGCACAGCAAGAGGCCACGGACTGAAATGGTTTAAACAAAAACCTGTGGGACTGGAGAAAGAGCACCAGCCTGGGGTAGGTGGTGACATAACTGATTAATGCAATTACTGCGGTCAGGAGCGAGACCCAATTAACATCGAGACAAAGGGTTTTGGTACAGTCAAGCAGAGAAGACCATGGATTAATTATGTCTCCCTATGGAGACTACAAGTCTGCGAAAATCCAGGACCACAAAGGATCCAACAAGGCGTGCATTTTTGGATAGCGAGGCATAAAAGATAAGGAGTTATCTTTGGCTCTGCCGATTCCGTGCACAGACAAGTGTTGGAAGCAACAGTTAACGAGGTGCGAATTGTGGCCATCCAAACAGATCCAAACCCATCATTACAGCCATTGAGACTCATCCAGACACATTAACAGAAAGCAGCCCAGCAGGAGACTGGTATAATCGAATGGATATATATGAACGAGCTCACAGAAGTAAAATACCTCAGAACAACAGGTCAAAGGAACAACCACCACAAAGGGGAGCAACGGAAAGAAGAACAAGACGAGAGAGATGGCGAGAAGGAAACACAAGCAGGAGGAGAGTCAAGCGGAGAAGCAAGCAGCCAGGACCCACCATCTTCCCCTCGCTCCACGAGCCTACAATCCACAACAGCAGCAACTGGCTGGATGGTTGATTGTATGTCTTCCATCAGTCTTGTTCTGTAATTTTTAGTTGTTTTTTGTGCAATAAACTAACAATTGGGTTTAAGCCTAAACTTTGCGTTACGTGGAGTCCTTCCTGTAATTCCCGAGGTCTATGAATCAAAGTAGAGTGGAACACAAGCACCTTACACCTGTGTGGCAGGTTCTGATTCCAGCTGGTTTGTCAGGGAAGGCATGAAATGAAGGCTATGACAGGGATGTAGTGCGACAAAAAAGTAAAAGCAAATCTACCTCTGTAATTTGTTAAACAGCTTTAATGGTAGAGGCCTACGGACAGGCTACACACACACACATGGAAGAGGGCTGACCTAACAGGGAAACATGAGAAAATACATTAATACAAGTATTACCATATATAGTGTCTTTTTCAATGTCTCAATCGCAAAATTATTTTTCTTTATCACTGTTTCTATTACATCACTTAGTTTAGCTGAGAAAGAAAACAATAAAACTTCCTGCGACTGGAATTGAAATGGCCTCAAAAAGGAATCTTTTTGCATTTTTGTTGAGAGCTCTGATGTCAAGTAAATTTTAAATTGTAGATCTAATGGACGTCGATTGGTTGGCATGATTGATAGAAATTTCAGTTTGATTAAAATGCTCTACAATAATATCATTATAAAATAATGAGAATCACCTCGTTCCAAACCCACAGCAGCCTTGCTGATGCATGAGGGAAAGTTAAATACTGGCGCATTTAATCAGATTAGTACTGAATGATAAATTACATCAAAGCATTTTAATTGAAATACTGAAAACGGTTTCTACCAAAAGTTGGGACCAACATGTCAATGCTATTTGTTTGTGTAAATATTTTATTTTGCCCATTTTTCAGCAGTAATGAGGTATATCTATGTGTAGGGGAAAGAAATAAAGAAAGAAAGAAAGAACAAAAGAAAGAAAGAAAGAAAGAAATGAAAGAAAGACTTGGATTTATATAGCACCTTTCACGACCAACGGATGTCTCAAAGCACTTTACAGCCAATGGAGTACTGTTGTAATGTGGGAAACGCGGCAGCCAATTTGCACACTGCAAGCTCCCACAAACAGCAATGTGATAATGACCAGATAATCTGTTTTAGGTGTGTTGGTAGAGAGATATATATTAGCTAGAATACTAGGGAGAACTCCCCTACTCTTCATCAAAATAGTGCCCTGGAATCTTTTACGCCCATCTGAGAGGGAAGACAGGGCTTTAGAATAACATTTCATCTGAAAGATAGCACTTCCAACAGTGCAGCAGTCCCTCTGTACAGCATTAGACATTTTAAAGGAACCATTTAATCTTTTGGCCACATTCCATAATTTTTGACTGTGCGATTAACAGGAATTGAAGAATGGCAGCACTGTAAGTACATTTAACTTGTGTTTCCTGTAATGTCTGCGAGCTTGTAATGTTTGTAGCTCCACGCTGTGGATGTGGACATATTGTGTACTGCAACTACAGAGTTAATAATTAAACAGAACCAGGCATGTTCCGGATGCTTCCAAGAGAGCTGCCTGCCATGTTAGAAAGCTGTGTGTGCTGTGCTCTGTGAATATATCACATTTGGCGGCGAGATAGGATTTTTCAGATGATTTAAAGCTGAAATCTTGTTGGTGAAGGATTCAGCCAGCCGACAGAGACTTTGGAAGCCTCTGTCTTTGGAATAAGCTACGAAATCAGAGATAAAATACAGCACACTGTGTGAACAGCTAGATATTAAAATGGCAGCACCCGCAGGTGTAATGGGACATTTGGGTGAATATAGACACGACTGGGAACGTTTTAAAACATTTGTGGATCAGCTAGAAATGTATTTCACGGCAAATAACATAATCGAAGTTCCAGACAATGCAGTCCAGAATCAGGCGATATTGGAACGTAAGAGAGCGATTTTCTTATCGGAAGCTGGACCGGAATTGTTTGAAACACTGATAAATCTGCTTGTGCCTGATGAGCCAAAGGACACAACGCTTAAACAGATTTTAATGAAACTGAAAGCACTATAACCCCAAACCGTTAGAAATTGCTGAAAGCTGTCGTTTTGGTATACGAAATCAAAAGGCTGAAGCAAATATCAGTGATTACATTGTAGCATTAAAAAAGCTATCTATTCACTGTAATTTCGGAAACTTTCAAAACCGAGCATTGCGGGATCATTTTGTTTGTGGGGTAAAAAATGATGCGTTCAGAAGAAAGTTATTGACGATGGATGACTTGACTTTTGAGCTTGTTTGTCAGACAGCGAGGTCAATGGGCATGGCTGAAAAATATTCCCGAGAATTTCATAATAATTACGGTCGTCAGTCAACCGAGGTAAATCACCTGCAGGTTCAAAATAAAAGACGGTGAGGGCCCAAAATCTCAGAAACTGGAAATTCTAATAGAGCATCGAAGTCATGCTATAGGTGCTGGGGACAACACATTGCTCAAAGTTGGCCATATGTGAAGGCAGAGTGTTTCTTCTGCAGAAAGATTGGGCATCTTGCGAAGGCATGCCAACTGAAGGGTAAACCAACGTTCAAAGCTATGAGTCCAGCGTTCAAAGCTATGAGTTGAAATTCCCAGAGACTACATAGCATGGAAGAACAACAACAGGACGAGGAGATGTTAGAGTTACATGTCATCAGGAGCACGAGGTTAACGGACAGCGATTCGGAAAGTATCAAAATCCACATAGATGTTGCGGGATTCAAGATATCAATGGAAATCGACACGGGTGCATCCGTGAGTGTGGTACCGGAGTCGCTATACCTCGACAAATTGCGTGATTTCCCATTAGAGAAATCCAAGATGGAGCTGCGAGACTACTCGGGAGAGAAAATTCCTGTGGTAAGTCGTATCACCGTACCGGTGAAATATAAGGATCAATTTCAAAACTTGCCTCTAATAGTAGTGAAAGGAGACAAGCCTGCCTTACTAGGAAGAAATTGGTTGAGATCACTGAAGTTGGATTGGAGGGAGATTTTCCGTGTGGAAGCGAGATTTGCATCAACAGATGATGTTATCAAGCAGTATCCGAAGGTGTTCTGAGAAATGAGCAGTCCGATCCAAGGCTTCAAGGTGAGTGTCAGGGTACAGAAGGATGCTAGAGCGGTTTACTACAAGCCACGTTCCATACCATATGCACTCAAGGAGAAAGTTGAGCAAGAACTCAAAAGACAAGAGACTGAGAACATTATTTGTAAGATAGATCGATGTAATTGGGTTACACCCATTGTTGTTGTACCTATGTCTGATGGTAAGGTAAGATTGTGTGGTGATTATAAAGTAACCGTAAACCAGGTTCTAGAGGGTAATCTCCCCAATACATTGGCAAATATAGAAGATTTGTTCACAACACTGACAGGTGGTCAGATCTTCTCAAAACTTACAAATGCTTACTTACAGCGTGAACTAGATGAGGAGTCCAAGTCATGCTTGACTATAAATACTCATCTAGGCCTGTATCAATTTAATAGGCTACCATTTGGAGTGTCTTCCGCCTCTGCCATATTCCAAGGGGTGATGAACCAGATTTTGCAAGGTATTGAAGGGGTAGTATGTTATTTGGATGACATACTAATTTCAGCACCAAATAGGCAAATTCATAATAACATATTGAATGAAGTCCTCAAACAGCTAGAGAAGCACAGAGTACGAGTGTCTGCTCGTAAGTGTGAGTTATTGCAAAACTCAGTGAAGTACTTAGGGTACAGAGTAGACAAAGATGGTTTACATCCAACCATGGAAAAATTGGATGGAATCAGAAATGCACCCACTCCCAGGAATGTCACTGAACTTCATTCATTCTTGGGTCTTTTGAACTATTATGGGAAGTTCCGACCAAATTTGGCTACAGTATTACATCCAATGAATGAACTATTGAAAAAACAGGTCCATTGGAAGTGGTCAAAAGAATGCGATACAGCATTCAAGGAGTGTAAAAGCAAATTGGTAGAGAGCACCATGTTAGTTCATTATGAAATATCTAAGGAGATTAAACCAGCATGTGATGCCTCTCCGTATGGATTTGGGGCAGTGATCTCTCATGCTTCACGCATTCTCAGTGCCAGTGAGAGTAATTATGTGCCAATTGAAAGGGAAGCTTTGGCATTAATTTTTGGGATCAAGAAGTTTCAAAAATACTTGTATGGTCGTAAGTTTACCATCATTATGGACCAAATAAACCCTAACAGCAATCCTTCATCCAAAGTCCCCAGTTCCAACATTAGCTGCAGCCCAAATGCAGAGATGGGCTTTGAATTTGTCAGCATATACATATGATATTGAATACGGATGATCAGCTGATCACAGTAATGCTGATGCAATGTCTAGATTGCCTTCCCCATCACAAGTTACATCGGATAGGGAAGAAGCGTTTTATTTTTCATACATTGATGAACTACCAGTCACAGCTGAAGAGATTGGTAGAGCAACCAAACGTGACCCAGTGATGTCAAAGTGTATGATTATATTGCAAATGGATGGTCAAACCATGTAACAGACAAAGATATTATCTGAATGGCAACAGATTAGGAAAAGGGGAGGTGCAACGGGACCTGGGTGTAATGGTTCATCAGTCATTGAAGGTACAGCAGGCGGTGAAGAAGACAAATGGTATGTTGGCCTTCATAGCTAGGGGATTTGAGTATAGGAGCAGGGAGGTCTTACTGCAGTTGTACAGGGCCTTAGTGAGGCCTCACCTGGAATATTGTGTTCCGTTTTGGTCTCCTAATCTGAGGAAGGACGTTCTTGCTATTGAGGGAGTGCAGCGAAGGTTCAGCAGACTAATTCCAGGGATGGCTGGACTGTCATATGAGGAGAGACTGGATCAACTGGGTCTTTATTCACTGGAGTTTAGAAGGATGAGAGGGGATCTCATTGAAACATATAAGATTCTGACGGAACTGGAAAGGTTAGATGCGGGAAGAACGTTCCCGATGTTGGGGAAGTCCAGAACCAGTGGACATAGTCTTAGGGTAAGTGGTAGGCCTTTTAGGATTGAGATGAGGAGAAACTTCTTCACTCAGAGAGTTGTTAACCTGTGGAATTCTCTGCCGCAGAGAGTTGTTGATGCCAGTTCATTGGATATATTCAAGAGGGAGTTAGATATGGCCCTTACGGCTAAGGGGATCAAGGGGCATGGAGAGAAAGCAGGAAAGGGGTACTGAGGGAATGATCAGCCATGATCTTATTGAATGGCGGTGCAGGCTCGAAGGGCCTACTCCTGCACCTATTTTCTATGTTTCTATGTTTCTATGTTTCTATATTCATCCATTCTTCATTCGAAGGAATGAATTATCAGTCAATAAAGATTGTATCATGTGGGGTGTAAGAGTGGTTATACCAAATAAATTCAGGTCCAAATTATTAGGGGACCTCCATGACCTGGGAATGTGCTTGACCAAGAGTTTTGCACGCAGTTATTTATGATGGCCAGGTCTTGATAAAGATATAGAGTACATCGTGAGTCAGTGTACGACATGTCAATTGTTAAACAAGCAACCACTACAGCCATGGAAATGGCCTCCCAGGGTGTGACAAAGGCTGCATATTGATTTTGCTGAGTTAGAAGGACAACAATTATTCATTGTGATTGATCGTCATTTGAAGTGGGTTGAGGTGTTTCCAATGTGGAAAATAACAAGTAAAATACTGGACATTTTGCAACGTTTATTTTCTTCATTTGGCCTCCCAGAAGAAATTGTTTCGGATAATGGACCACAATTTCATTCAGAAGAATTTGCACAATTCACGAGCAAAAATGGTATGAAACATACTAATGTTCCACCATACCATCCTGCTTCGAATGGTGCAGCAGAGCGCACTGTACAAATTGTAAAACATGCCCTCATAAAACAAATGTTAGATCCAAATCCAAGGAAATGACAGTTATCATTGGATCACAAATTGGCGAATTTTTTGATTACGTATCGTAATACTCCTCATACAACTACTGGTAGAACACCAGCAGAGTTGTTTCTCAAACGACAGCCACGAACCAGATTTTCGTTGTTAAAACCAAATTTGGCACAGTCCGTAGAAGAGATACAATTAAGACAGAAAGAGAATCATGATAGAGGAAGAGTAAAAGAGACAAATGTGAAATTAAGCCAGAAGGTGAGAGTGAAGAACCATCACCATAAATGGTTAAAGTGGGTACCAGGAAGAGTGGTGAAGATATGTGGTCCTCGCACACATTTGGTCAAGATGTTTGATAATGGACAGGTTAGGTTTGTTCATATTGATCATATTTCACCTACAGACATGGAAGGAGTTGAAGGTGGGAATGATTCAATTATTTCTGACTCATCAAATAGTTTTGATACACCAGTAGCATATCCTACATCTAGTGTACTGGAAACAAATCCAAGAGAAAATCAGAATGTAAGTCTGAGTCCGAGTCAGGAAAACATAGAGTTTGAAGTTAAAGTGAGTAGAAATGAAAATCAAGAAAATTCCGTGGAGGAAAAAGTTCCTCAGGATGAGCCTCGAATGAGTTTAAATTCAACATCATGTTTGGAAGGTTCTGTTCGAAAGCGAAGGTATCCTCTTCGAAACAGAAAATAAGTGGTTAAGTTAAATATGTAAATATAGGAAAAAAATAAGTCTATATCCTGTGTTATGTATAACATGCAAGTTATGTATGATGTTTGTTATAATAACTTCTTCATTATGGAGGGAAAAGTGTAATGTCTGTGAGCTTGAAATGTTTGTAGCGCCACACTGTGGATGTGGACATATTGTGTACTGCAACTACAGAGTTAATAATTAAACAGAACCAGGCATGGTCCAGAAGCTTCCGAAACAGCTGCCTGCCATGTTAGAAAGCTGTGTGTGCTGTGCTCTGTGAATATATCACATTTCCCATCATCAAACTCCGCTGCTATGGCCTAGAAATTGGCCTCCTTAGCGCCTCCCGCTATTGTCTCGGGATGGAGGGGGAGCGGGGGTTGCGATAACGGGGCACTAAGCACTTTCTGGGCGCGGCGAGAAGATCGACTCCCGCTATATTCGGCGGGAGGTTTGAAGCAGTGGAATGGCATTGTGCCCCAATCTCCTTCGCCTGCAGCGATGGCCCTCCCCTTTAAGGGAGGGACGGAGCCTTCCAATGCGGCAGTGCTGCACGGCCCATGCAGGAAGGAAGTGGAGCACTTGATTTAGCGCTCCACTTCCTTGCTGGAGTGCAAACCCCAAATTTTTTTAAAGTTGAAAAACATTAGTGCCTGGCACTAATTTTTTTCACTTTTAAAAGTTAACACTCCAAAGGAGGCGCTCCCGAATTTCTCCTCATAAACTCTTCAAAACTAATCAATCAGGTTAGTTGATTAATTTCCCCCTCTTAAGTAAGCCGCTTTTCCTGGCCCAAAAAATGTGGTTATGCTGTAGTACTGTTTTCAACTTTACTGTGTGGTGACACTTTAGACATTGTAGTATGGTCTGACGGTGCTTCACCTTAATATTTTAAGCAATCAGTCTGTATTGGTGATAGCGATCACCAAAGGAAGAGTAATGCTCACAAATAGAAAGAACTGAAAATAACAATGGTACGGAATACAATACTATATACCACAATGTGTATCGACATTGACTGTTGCAAAAAGGTGCAAGTAAAGATTAGCGCATTTTGCCATTAGAAATGGACAGCTACCACACAGAATACAGTTGAGGCTCTATATAATACAAATAAATGAATTGAAAAAGGCAGTAAAATTTATGTAGAGCAATATTTTGTTCAATTAACTGAGAAAATAACTCATGCAATCACGGTGTAAAAAATAAAATAAAGGTTGAATTAATAACTGATTTATCAAAAGACAAAATATAGCTGTAACAAAACCTGCAACGATAATTTTGGTTTACTTTGGGAAATCAGGGCATTAAAATTAATTTTGACCTTTACTCCATCAATTTACACACTAACCCCTCTGTATATTTAAACTGAATATAGATGATGTGAATCGCTTTTTCAACAAAAGGTCTTAAAGAGATTAAAATCATACAGCTTTCATTTTTGTAACTGTGATATGAGATAACAAAAAACAACTATTTTTGTCTAGTATCTCTTGTCAGAATCCTTGTAATGTCAAGTCAACTATGGAGCTGTAATGTTGTTTTGTTTTTCTCCATCTTTTGATTCATAGTCAGACCGTGAAATTGTTGAAAGCAATTAAAATGATCAGTTACTTCACAAGTTGCATTTCATTATGACAGCAGAGAGCAGTTCAAAGGCTTAAGTGGCATTTCAAATAAATGAATGTAACCATTCCATTAGATTGCTACATTTTCAGCCTGCTTATAATAGGCCGACTATGCATTACATCGGAGGCTCAGCTTCAAATGTATAATAACATAATATAATGAAATTTTTTCACCCAAAGGGCGGTGGGGGTCTGGAACGCACTGCCTGAAAGTGTGGCAGAGGCAGATTCGCTCACCACACTTAAAAAATACTTGGATATCCACTCGAAATACCGTAACCGGCAAGGCTACAGACCAAGAGCTGGAAAGTGGGATTGGGCTGGATGGCTCTTTTTCAGCCAGCACAGTCACGATGGGCCGAATAGCCTCCTTTTGCGCTATAAATGTTGATGATTCTACGATTGTATAATGTTGCTTTATTTTTCAATTTACGCATGTTAGCGATCGGGATTTCTAATTTTTTTAATACTATTTTCAGATTTACCAAGAATGTGGAATTGAGAATACAACTGAGAGTGGCATTATGTGCACCGTATTAAAATGTAAAACAGTTACACGTGATTACAGTTGTCGATGTTGTGGCAATGTTTTGTTTTAAAGAACAAGTGCAATGACATCACTTGGGGAACTGTTTTCGGAGAAGGTGCTGCTCGGCAATGGGAGGGATTAATGCACGCAGGTGAACCGAAAAGATGTCAATACCATGCTTGGTTATTTATTCCCGACTTGAATTATTTCCCACTATTTGGCTCATTCACATTGACCTAGGAGTTTGGGGATGTGAGGTAGCCCTTCCATCAACTTCAGAATTGCCCCCAGCTGTACTTCCGACCCTGGGGTCATTTGCAGCAGGAAGCTGGCTCCCTGACCTCCGGGGCCTGCTGCACTGGGAGGAAGAGGCAGCCACGGAGCTGCCTGACTTAAAGTACAATTGTACCTAGAAAGTTTGGATTGCTTATTCTGGGGCCTGTGTGCAGTCAGTACCTGAGCACACTTGCGCAGACCTTTTCCTGATCTCATCTCCTATGCCAGCTCTGCTGACTGTTGAACAATGGATGCTGGGGCCTAACAGGAGGCTCCAACATTCTAAAGTGCTAATGCCGGAAAACATGACACAATCCGTCTCCTTACATTTGCATCTCTTTTCCAGGTGCCTGCCCACATATGGACGGGAATAATTTTGGGCTATGCAGCCCATTCAAAATTCCGCTCATCAGCGTTTTTTTCAATTTAAAAACCAACACACCGGCTGCACAGGACCCTGGAGCGCTGCGTGGCTGCAAGGTAACACTGGTTACTAAGGAACTTCAAATGAAAGTATGAAGTGTTTGTAGGCTAAGCTTCACAGTATAATTTTGTGGTCTATGCTTCATAATTACTTTTTTTGCTGTGTGCAGAGCAGCAGTAATTTTAAGAGGAGACCTTGCAAAGATATGTAAGATACAAAGTGGAATATTTCAATTTAACCCATAATGTCAGTACAAACTGCGAAAAGTCAGGGTTCAGGATTGATGCTAGGAAGCACTTCCTCACACTGAGTGATTAATACCTGCAATAGGCTTTCTAGATAGGGTAGTGGAGGCTAAAAAAAAGGTGAAGTTCTAGATTTCTTATGAATGGATGAGTTAAATGGGTTCAATGGCTTTCCTCACTGGTACTTATCTTTCGGATCTTTGTAGCATTGCAACCATCGCAAGAAACATTTCAAGTTTATTATTTTTATTTTTCTTTACTTATTTACAAATAGTGAAATGATTAGTAAGATTGTACTGATATGTACAGTGGTTTGAAAGTACAAAAGACGGCTTACTTTACTAGAGATGATCCAAAACTTGGCTGCCCATGTCCTAACTCACACCACATCCCGCTCACCCATCACCCCTGTGCTCGCTGACCTACATTGGCTTCCGGTTAACCAACACCTCGATTTCAAAATTCTCATCCTTATTTTCAAATCCCTCCGTGGCCTCTCCCCTCCTTATATCTGTAATCTCCTCCAGCCCCACAAGCCCCCCTGAGATGTCTGCGCTCCTCTAATTCTGTCTTCCTGCGCATCCCTTATTGTAATCGCTCAACCATTGGTGGCCGTGCCTTCTGTTGCCTAGGCCCCAAGCTCTGGAACTCCCTGCCTAAACTTCCCCACCTCTCTGCCTCTCTTTCCTCTTTCAAGATGCTACTTAAAACATAACTCTTTGACCGATCTTTTGGTCACGAGCTAATTTCTACTTATGCGGCTCGGTGTCAATTTTTTAGCGCATAATAGTCCTGTGGAGCGCTTTGGGACATTTCCCTACATTAAAGGCGCTATATAAATACAAGTTGTTGCTGTTGTTTGTTGTAATAGTCTTCGGAGTTTTGAAATACATTTACTTTTCTCATTTCTGTCTCCCAGTGTCTCCTTTTCCACTTCAGTAGCTTTTCAAAATGATTTTGTATTACAGATACAGGAAATCTTCAGCGTATTAGCTGTTCACCAAGATGACAGAGGGTTTAAAGGAGGCCATTCAGCTCGCCTAAGTCATTCTTTGGCTCGTTGAGGTCATCCTTCGATAGAAACCTCTGATAACCTCCTCCCACACCCCCCACCCCCAGTCCCAATTTTTGCAGCGGACTGCCTCTTGAATGCTTAAACAATTTTGCCTCCGACTTGCAAAATACTTTTTTTTATCCCACACATTCGGCCAGATATTAAGAAAAAGCAACTGCGATCATGTTGACTTTGGTCTGCCCAAGCGAAGTCCTGAACGTAACTCGACTGGAACCATAGAATGTGGAAAACAAACACAGCAGTGGTGGCAAAAGCAACCAGTCTTATCAAAAAATGGAATGCGCTGTAAAATTAACAAGCAGCTCAAAAAATTAAAAAATCTGTGTTCAACCTTATAAAACTAATAAGATGTTAAGCAGAGGCACCCACAGCTGCATTTTTATTTTAACTTCATCTGCCTGAGGTCCACAGGTTAGACTCAATTGCGTGCTGATGTATACGGAATAATAACCAGGTTTTGGGCTCTTTTAATAATACCACAAGCTTTTGGCGAACCCCTTTTGCCTCACCTATTTGCACTCAACGCCGTTCCAGGAGGAGAGAACTGATAACGGAGGATGTAAACTGACACCATTTCAACTTTTTGCAAGGCTCATTTTTGCATTTCTTGTTTAAATCCTGTTTGCTAATTGCTACCAAACATCTGGTCTCTGAGGGCTTGATCAGAAAGGGCAAACTGCCCAGATTATCCAGATTCAGCCAACTGCTTTCAATACCACATGAAGAAGGCTTTGACCTTGGTGTTGGAGATACACTGTCCCATTTACCACAACAGAAGATGGATAATCGGTGTGTGATTGATGCTTTGTTCCACTGAAACTGATACAATAGCAAATGTTTGCTTTGCCTCCAGCTGCTGGTACTTGGACACTGCTACAATTGCAGATGAATAGATAATTGATGGTAAAATACGCAGATAAAGCGAAAAACCTTAAAGGCTGGAGATCCGAGATAAAAGCAGAAACATGATCGAAGTTCTCGGCAGGCTCATCGTCATCTGTAAACAGGTGGCCAATCTGCGCCAGAAACATTCAACTGTTTTACTTTCATCAGATGAAAGAATAAATGTGTTTTTCTAACGTTTTCTGATTTAAAAAATAAGTATGCTGATCTCCACTCCAACTCTCAGAGTTATTCAGCACCTTATTTGGTGATATTGAGAAGAGCCTTTGTGGTGCTGGGGAGAGGGGGGGAGGGGAGGGGAGAGGAGGGGGAAGCTGATAGGAGAGGGGGAGGGATGATAGGAGGGGCGATGGGAGGGGCGATGGGAGGGGAGGAGAGGGGAAAGAAGAGAGGGTGAGGGGAGGGGAGAGGAGGAGGGGAGGGGAGGGTGCAGGGAGAGGGGAGAGGGGGAGGGGAGATGAGAGGGGTGGGTGCAGAATGCAAAATTCACAAGAATTTGGGCTCATTCGAAAGGAAATTTAATTTGGGACGATCTACCGAAAAGTTTGGAACTCTAAAGTGCTTATGGAAGAAACTACGATCTTTAATAGAATTATGAACTTTTACCAGACAAATTCAAGCCTGTGGGTAGACCTAAAGAACCCACAGGAGACATCCTGATTAATGGGTCTGCCTAGGTGCTGGAACTGAAGTTAACCTGTCTGGAAGAATGAGTAGTCAAGAATCTTTCTCCACAAGGTACATTAACATTACAAAATAGCTACTCATCAACATGAGTACAGAACCCAAGGGAGGGGGAGCGATTCGAAACCGCTCAAGTTGGTCAGAAGGGAACCTGACCCCCTCATAGAGAACCAGCGCCCCCCCCTTACAGGGAAGGAGAGAGGGAGGGGAGGGGTGGAGAGAAGGGAAGAGGAGGGGAGAGGGGAGGGGAGGAGGAGGAGATGGGGCAGAGGGGAGGGGAGAGGGGGTGGTGAGAGGGAAGGGGGAGGGGAAAGGAGGAGGGGAGGGGGAGGGGAAAGGGGGAGGGAGAGGGGAGGGGTGAGGAGGAGAGGAAGGGGAGGGGAGAGGAGGAGGGGAGTGTTGTAGGCATTAGGCACCTGCTGAATATATCAAAACACTAGGCATTAGGCACCTGCTGAATATATCGAAACTCATATAAGTTTAAAGTGGCCACACATAAAATGGCTGCCCAAGCATGATGGGTACTCAGTTAGTCAAGTAATGAACTGGGGCTGACCGAGCAATGACCGAGCAATGACCCTGTGAGGCCCACTACCAGGAATGCCTTGGATAGAAGATAATTATAACGAACCATTATAGTACACTGGTATAATCAGTGACTTCACACAGCCGAGCCCCGAGGAACAGAGATAAGGGGAGAACCTGCCTCACATAACGAGGTCATTAATCAGCCCGAGCTGACAAAAACCGAACATACAGCCCCTGAGGTATCAGGGGAATTCTATTGGGTTAAAGAAACCTATATGTAATCTATAATCGTTATGATTGGATTGTGTCCAGCCGAAGTGGGCTGAGTAACTGTAAAGAACTATTGTAAAACATATAAATATCGATGAGTTTCTTTGTTCGTCGAAGAGAAGTGCCTGGATGCAGTCCTGAGGCTTCCTCCCCGCATGCGAAAATAAAGGCCGCATTGGCGTTGGAACTGACTCTGAGTGTTGAGTGATTCTTCTGAGAAAACATTCACGCTAACAGGAGGGTGAGGGGAAAGGGGGAGGGGCATGGGAGGGATCATTTTAACCTAACCAATCTAACAGCAGTTGATGGGATTAGATCAGTTTTATAGCCAGCCCAATATTACTTTCTGTCTAAGTCAATGAAATGGTACAACTGAGCGGTGTGTAAAATGGTGGCCGATCTAATCATTAAAAAAAAGTCTCCCCTTGTTGGTTTCTAAGAAGGTCTCCTCTTGATCTTTTGCACAACAAATAAATCCACTTGGGGGAAAAACGGCATGCACGTGCTGAGGTGGTAATTAAAATTCTCATGATTTTTGACATGTTAAGCTGCCTCTTGTTCCCGTACAAAGATGGAACAGCTTTTTGACTCCCATCATGAGTAATTAGAAGTCAAAGGTCAGAAGGAAAAAGGGAATTGTTATTTCTTTAATATCACCTTGTTAACATGGAGAACATACCACTTTGGATAGGGATCTTTAAGGTCGGTTGTTAATCGATTTTCACTGTTAAATTTCTGGATTTTTTTTATTGGGTGGCAAATTGGTTTAAAAAAATCGATTTATTTCTGAATTCAAGGGGGCAGGAGGGGAATAAAAGCCAATTGTTCCCATTCTTACCAGAAAGGAGGTTCAGAGATGCACCGAGTTGCATTTATGTCATCAGCATACACGTTGCAGACTGTACTTACTGTGCCAAGGTCACTGATGCAATGTTGGTGTGTTGACCGCAATTTTCAACGGGAAATAAAAACAAAGGTTTTGCGATTTCGATTTTTTTTTAAGGGGACCGCGATCATCTTAAGCCACTGTTATGAGGACTGTGTTCTTCATCCTACAACAAGTGCCAGTCTTGCATTCCTAGTTAGTATGCAGCACGATACAGCAGTGCACTGACGTGGTTACCTCACTGATAGTCCTCTGAATACTCCAATCAAAGGCTGACGCAAGCCACACATCCAGGCACTGCCCCGGATTCTACGGTAGAAATAACGGTGAGGCTATCGGTGCTCACTGCTACTTCCGTGTAAATTGGGCAACATCTTCCAGCGACCGCACGTGCGCAGCTAAACACGGAAATCAGGAAGTTGCTGCCCGAGATGCCCTGCTCCACCAGAAGCTGTGTGAGAATGGTATCTCGCCCAGAGACTCACTATTGGAATACATCGAACGGTGTGACGTTGCTGCACTTACCTGATAGATACCGACTAAACTCACCAGAAAAGGTTGGGGCTTGTCCTTTCCAGTGTAAGTACATTTTTAACGGTGCGATAAGTCTTAATTACTGCCAAACAACCCCTCTGGCACTGAAAATTAACTTTAACAAATTTGGAGTCTCATTCCTTCAGATTTTAATTATTGTTGGAGATTGTTTTTTTTAAATAATTTTTTTTTAATGTTTTCCTTCTGTCTCTTTAATCTCTCTCTCTCTTAATCCAATCTTTCTTTGCTTCTCTTTATTTTGCTTTCTGCACCTGATTTGACATTGAATTCATTATTCTAACTGACACTTCCTGGTTCAGACTCATTAACGATTCTTCAGTCTGATTGGTTCTGGAGATACACAGTGGGGCCGAAATTCAGGCGTGGCAGAAAGCTGGCACACCTACCGTTTTCTAGCCGATTTTACTGTCGGGTTCGACGAGGCGGGTTCTTGATCCATTTTCACCTCTTTGGCAATTTCTTTGGAGCGGACCGGAAGTCAGTCATAATGGAGGCGGTAGTGCAGCAGTAAGTGCTGGTGAGGGGCAGAAGTGGGGGCGGGACCGAGTCTCCGCTGCTGTCAGCCAGCAGCAGAGCGGTGGGGATGTCAGCGCGCTTGTGCGTCACCACATCTCTCCCCTTATTGAAAGGGGGGGGAAGAAGCGGCGATTTTCTAGGTTTGGCCACTGGGCCACCAGGGGAAGATTTCGGCCGGGCCAGCCGCCTAGCACCCAAGAGGGGCGCCCCGGCCAAACCCAGGGCCGTAATTGTCCGGCCGATCGGGAAGTCGGCCGGCAAAAAAAAAAAAATGGTGGCCGCGGCAGTACGCCCTACCCTTGAAGGGCCGCCGTGCTGCCGTGGCCCACAAGCAGAAAGCAAAGGTGCACCGACAGAAAGAGCTGTCGGGGGCACCGCGCGGTGAATCGTGGAGTTCTTCGGGTAAATTTCGCGCGGAGTGGGATGGAGGTGTGGGAGAGCGGCACTGCACGCTTTGATGACGCACGTGGGGGCGGTCAGCAGCACCGGGGCGGAAGTGGGGACAGGCCTAAAAAATCCCCGAGATGAATCTGGATCGTGGCGGCCAATCGACTGCAACGCGGCGGCCACTCGATTCTGCCGCATGGCCGCCACAAAATAGTGGTAACGGGGCCTTATCCGGACGCTGAATTTCGACCCCACAGTTGCTTGGCCAGTTCACACAGGTCCGAGATGCTCTGCGGAGAGCGCTGTGCTATTTTGCTAGTTGGCTGACAGTAACCTCCAGTGCAAAGACCCATAGGAAGTCTCTGGGCAAGTGCAAGTGCAACGAATGGCACAGTTCATTCAACACTGACCACAGAATTGCTTACTAAAAGCAAGATCGAGACTGTTCCCCCTGTGTAAAATGTTTGACTTCCAACCATCATTGTGGCAGATAAGTGCCTAGAGCCACAACTGTAAACATAGGCTCTTGAACATTACTTTTATCTTTAAAAATTATTTAGAAATTAAGTGAGAATCTGATGGTGAGCCCCATAAACATGGTGTCCATAAACATGTGCAAATACTTCTTGGTTGTCATTTAGCCTCATCATGTTTTTGTATGTATTCTGTTTTAGCAATGTTCAAAGTAAAATAAGATTTTCTTCAAACATACCTAGCTTTTTTAAGGTTGAATTGTTGTTTATTGATTTGTCTTACTTTTTTCATTACATTGAAAGGAAAAACTGAAAAAGAATGGGTTCTAGGGCTAGACTTTCCACTTTTGCGCAGATCGCCCAAAAATGGGCGTTATTTCCAGTGTGGGCAGTAAATATGGGTTTTCAGATTGCCGGATTATCGGACATTGTCAAAACCCTAACTTTGCATTTTTTTTAAATGGGCATTACCACGAGTGATCTGAAATGGTCGTTAGCGTTAAATTTCTCTGACCTTCTGCCGTAAAGTGTCGCCGTCCTTAGCAACGGCATGGCAATGCTAGTTTCACGAGTTTCAGGAGGTCAGGGGTCATTATTACATGTGCATAAAAGGAGACAGCGAGAAAGGGAGCAAAGAGGGAGTGAAGGCATGTGTGGGTGTAGCGTGGGTGCTTGCTTGGCTGTTTTGGGAGGTAGGAGGGAGAAGTTCAACCTTAATACAGAATTGTGAGCAAAAAGTTAGCTGTTACCAGCGAGATATTTTCACAAATTTGGTGCCTACAATGGAGGGAATGGAGGAGGTGACACAGCACACTGTGGAGACTGACGCTGGTGACAGCAGTGAGCTGGGAGAGGAACAATTGGGAGGACGTTGGTGGTGACGGGACCAGACTGCAGGATTTCATTTGTTACATTTCACACGAGGTGAACCTTCGCGAGATGCTGGGATCCCGAGCAGCAATCCCCATCTTCATCCTCCTGCTCCTCCTCCTCTTGCTCCTCCTCTATGTTCTCCTTATCCGAAGATGAGTGATGAGCCTCTTCATCCTCCTCCTCCACCTGCAATCCTCTCTGCTGTGCAATGGTGTGCAGGACCCGGCACACCATGATCATTCTGGACACCCTCGCTGGCGAGTACTGAAGGTGCCTCCCGATCTGTCTTGGCACCTGAAGCGCATCTTCAATATTCCAATGGTTTGCTCGATGGCACACCTAGTGGTCAGGTGGCTCTTGTTGTAGCGTCCTGCACCTTATTTGTGGGGTTCCTCACAGGTGTCACAAGCCACATTTGAAGTGGGTAGCCCTTGTCTCCTATGAGCCAGCCCTCAAGACTGCTTTCTGGAATGAAAAAGTCTGGGAAGTTGGCCTGCCACAGAGTGAAGGCGTCAAGGCAGTTCCTAGGGAGTCTGGAGCAGACTGGCTGAACCTCTGCTTGTGGTTATACAGCAGCTGCACATTGATGGGCGAATATCCTCCGGGGCTTATAAAAACTGCAGGTTGTTGTGACGGTGCTCGGATTGTCAAATGGGGGCAGTCGATGGCACCCTGTACCTAGGGGAATCCAGCCAGAAACGCAAATCCTAGTGCTCGCTCATTCGGCTATTGTCATCACAGGGAAAATCTACATGTGTGACAGCCCTGGCAAACAAGCCATTCGTGACATGCGTTAAGCATTTATGTTCAGCCAACTGGGAGATACTGGACGCTGGTAGCACCCTGGAAGGATTTGCAGGTGAAAGAGTTGAGGGCGGTAGTCACTTTCATAGCAGTTCGGGGAAGGTTCACGAGGTTGATTCTGGAGATGAGGGGGTTGACTTATGAGGAAAGGTTTAGAAAGTTGGGCCTCTACTCATTGACATTCAGAAGAATGAGAGATGATCTTATCGAAATGTATAAGATTATGAGGGGGCTTGGCAAGGTGGATGCAGAGAGGATGTTTCCATTGGTGGGGGAGTCTAGAACTAGGAAGCATAATCTTAGAATAAGGGGCCGTCCATTTAAAACTGAAATGAGGAGGAATTTCTTCTCTCAGAAGATTGTAAATCTGTGGAATTCACTGCCTCAGAGAACTGTGGAAGCTGGTTCATTGAATAAATTTAAGACAGAGATAGACAACTTCTTAACTGATAAGGGAATGAGAGGTTATGGGGAGCAGGCAGGGAATTGGACCTGAGTCCATGATCAGATCAGCCATGATCATATTAAATGGTGGAGCAGGCTCGAGGGGCTGGATGGCCTACTCCTTCTCCTATTTCTTATATTCTTATGTAACTCCTACACAGCAAGCAAGCCCCAGGTGGGTAGAGGAAGTGTTCCAAGGACACCCTCAAAGCCTCCTTGATAAAGTGCAACATCCCCACCGGCACCTGTGAAGCCCTGGCCCAAGACCATCCTAAGTGGAGGAAGAGCATCCGGGAGGGCACTGAGCACCTCAAGTCTCATCGCTAAGAGCTTGCAAAAACCAAGCACAGACAGCGGAAGGAGCATGCAGCAAACCAGGCTCACCACCCACCCTTTCCTCCCACCTGTGACAGAGACTATAATTCCCGTATTGGACTGTACAGTCACCTGAAAACTCACTTTTAGAGTGGAAGCAATTCTTCCTCGATTTCGAGGGACTGCCTATGATGATGAAGAATGTACTCAAATTGTCAAGATGTGACTTGTGGTATCGCCCAGGGATCTTTACTGGGGCCTCAGCCTTTCTCAATATTTACAAATGACTTGAATGAATAGAGAGCCGGAGTTCTAAGTTTGCTGATGACACTAAGTTAGGTGGTAGAGTAAATAGTGTAGATGGGAGCAGAAAGTTGCAAAGGGACATTGATAGATTAAATGATTGGTAGGTGGTGTTCAATGTGGAAAAGTATGAAGTCATCCACTTTTGACCTACGAAAGATGGATCCGACTATTTTGTAAATGGCGAGAAGCTGGGATCTCTGGATGGGCAGAGAGATTTAGAGGTCCCAAGTACAGGAATCAGTTAAAGCTAGTGGACAGATTCAGAAAATAATTAACAAAGCTAGTCGTGGAATGTTGGTCGTTATTTTAAGAGAACTGGAATACAAAAGGGGTGGACGTTATGTTACAGCTGTATAGAAGTCTAGTTAGACTCCATCCGGAGCACTGTATTCAGTTCTGGGCACCTGAGGAAGGACATACTGTCCTTGAAGGGGGAGCAGTGCAGAGTCATTAGAATGGGCGAAAAGGGTTATATTATAAGGTCAGATTGCATAGTCTAGGCTTGTACGCCCTTGAATATATAAGAATAAGGAGTGATCTAATCGAAGTGTGTTTACTAGGGTAGATTGAGAGAAACTAGTTCCTCTGCTGGTGGATTCCAGAACAAGGGGGCATAACCTTAAAATTAGAGCTAGGCTGTTCAGGGGTGATGTCAGGAAACACTTTGTCACACCAAGGTTCTCTGGAACTCTCCCCTCCAAAAAGCTATGCCAGTTGTAACTTTCAAAACTGAGATTGATACATTTTTGTTGGGCAAGGGTATTAAGGGTTACGGAACCAAAGCGGGTATATGGAACTAAAATACAGATCGGCCACAACCTAATTGAATGACAGAACAGGCTCGAGAGGCTGAATAGCCTATTCCTGTTCCTATGGGTTCGAGTTTCCACCGACCCGTAGAACGGCGCACCTCCGTGAGATCTGCCGATTTTCTCGAACAAAAAGCGCAGCCAATCCTTACCGTGGTATTCTCCACGCTGATCAGGCCTCCTTGGGACTCGGCGCAGTGCAGCAGCACCAGCGGGGGGGGGCGACGCTACAGCCCTGCGCCGAAAAGAGTGCCGGCAGCTGCGCGTGTGCGCAGTGGAGTCTGCGCGCGTGCGCAGTAGCTCCTGGCCCTCCCAGCGCGTCCTGGCTCCGGGCAACCCTAACCCTGGCCGAAGGGACGACGTGATGTTCGCCGCCCCTATCCCGGGCCGAGTGTCCTGCCGGACAGGCCGCCCGTTACCTTCCTGCGCTCACACCAGTTCATTGTTGTAGCCTCTCACACCCCCATTGCCTGCATCCACCGCTGCCCCTCCCGTTCAGTTGGCGGAGTGTGTGCGCGGTTTGTGCCGAGGGTAGCTTGCCAGGGAGCCCGGGGAAGCAGGAGCTGGAGGAGCCTGGGGGGGGGGGGGGGGGGCGCGGGTCGAGTCCGGGCCACCAGATCAGCACCAGGAGTCGTACAGAACGTTTGCGGCGGAATTCTTCGAGAAACGATACTAGGGGGATGAAGCTGCTGGTTTGTGTCACTGATCACATCTATGTCAAGAAATTTCAAAGCATTAATGCCTAAAGACAATATCCCTTTTGAACTTTATAAATCGAGTTCAAGACTCAATCCACTCTGAGGGCTACAAGAAACAGGTTGGTGCGGGGAGACTGTTGATGGGGGGCAAAGAGTTTTGATGGAGGGGTGCGGTGGGGGAGCTGTGGGGAAGGAGGAGAGTTTCTTTAAATGATTTAGAAAAAGAACAAGCTGCTTGAATTAGAAAAGTTGTCCGTACACTGTCTGCTGATAAGAGCAGTAAGAAAGGCAGTCAGCACCATCAAAATTCAACTCCTGATATAAATGATATTAAAAAAGTGCATATTTTATGAAACTTTATATCGTGGAATGTATAAATTATGCAAAAGTTACAGTACAAGATCTGTATTAGTTGTTGTGAAGGTGTTTAGTGCTTTGCAAGGTTCTCTAACTTCCCTTGCCCCCCCACCGATCCCCCATCTCTGGCTACATGCGCCTGTGTTGCGTATGCAATAACTCAATAGGCTTAGTACCATGACCTCAGCAGGTGCAACCTGACTCTACTTTATTAGCTCTCAAAGTGAGGGTTAAACATGGAGTCTTTCTTTATATACAAGGGCTGCACGTGTGTGTCAGTGGCCCAATGACCTCCGACGGTTGCTCCCCCTGGTGGCAGGTAAAGCCAGGCATACATACATGACATCATTCCCCTACAAGATCTTGGTATCAGTCCTATTTACAAATTGAGACAATCCCAGGGCTTTCCGCTCCCTAGTTGATCGTCTCAGTTCAATTCCAGATCTGGGTGAGCTCTCCGAGTCATTCATGACTTGAGGCTGGGAAGCCGATCTAATGGGAGTGGCAGTGTCCATGTCGGGGATTGAAGGTCCAGTTTCATTGACAACAGTAGGGTCTTCTGATGACTGAATGTGAATCGGTTGGTCATTGATGGTGTCTTCTTCAAATTGTTCCAGTTCATCTGTATGCCGCAATTTCGTCTGATCAATGTGCCTCCTGCATGTTTGCCCATTAGTGAGCCTGACAATAAGCACCCTGTTACCCTCCTTGGCCGTAACAGTGCCAATGACCCACTTGGGGCCTTGACCATAATTTAGCACATACATAGGATCATTAATAGAGATGTCGTGTGACATGGCAGTACGATCATGATACCACTGCTGATGTTGGCGTCTGTGTTCAACGTGATCGTTAAGATCAGGGTGGACAAGCGAGAGCCTGGTCTTGAGACCTCTCTTCATCAACAGTTCAGCAGGGGGGACCCCGGTAATTGTGTGGGGTCTTGTCCTGTAACTAAGCAGTATGCGTGACGAGCGAGCCTGCAAAGAACCGTGAGTTACGCGTTTGGACGGCCCGCTCCACTTGACCATTGGACGCGGGTTTGAATGGTCTTACATGCTTGATACCATTGAGTCTCATAAACTCTTGAAACTCCAAACTCGTGAAGCACGATCCGTTGTCGCTCACAACGATGTCGGGCAGACCATGAGTGGCGAACATCGCACGAAGGCTCTCAATGGTGGCCGTGGATGTGTTGGATGACATGATTACACATTCTATCCATTTGGAATACGCATTAACCACCACCAAAATCATTTTGCCCAGGAAAGGACCTGCATAGTCGATGTGGATCCTCGACCATGGTTTGGATGGCACGACCACAGACTTAGCGGAGATTACACTGGTGCATTGCTTAACTGCATGCAAGTGTTGCACTGATGCACACATGACTCCAAATCAGAGTCAATGCCAGGCCATCAAAAGTGAGACCTGGCAATGGCCTTCATCATCACAATACTGGGATGGATACTGTGTAAATCCCGTACAAATCTCTCCCTGCCTTTCTTGGGCATAACAATCGGATTACCCCATAGCAAACAATCAGATTGAATGGATAGTTCATCTTTGCGACGGTTGTAAGGTTTGGTCTCATTACACACTTCCCTGGGAATGGCCGACCAATCACCACTAAGGACAATGTTTTACAACCGATAAGATCGGATCCTGGCTGGTCCAGGTCCTAACTTGTTGAGCAGTGACAGACTACCTTTCACTCTCAAAGGCATCCAAGACCAACAGTAGGTCTGTGGGCTGTGGCGTATCCACCTCCGGCGTGGGCAACGGTAAACGGCAGTATGCATCGGCACAATTCTCGGTGCCAGGTCTATGGCGAATGACATAATCATAGGCAGATAATGTCAGCGCCCACCTCTGGATGTGGGACGACGCATTGGTATTGATTCCTCTATGCTCTGAAAACAAAGATATGAGCGGCTTGGGATCGTTTTCCCAAATGAAGCCCAAACAGATACTGGTGCATATTTTTAACCCCATATACGCAGGCTAAAGCTTCTTTCTCTACCAAGCCGTAGGCTCTTTCTGCTTTAGACATGCTTCGCGATGCGTACGCAACGGGTTGTAGTTTGCCTGACTCATTGGATTGTTGGAGCATGCAACCAACCCCATGTGATGAAGCGTCACAGGCCAATACTAAACGCTTGCACAGGTCATAATGTACCAGCAATTTGTTGGAACAAAGAAGATTTCTAGCCTTCTCGAAGGCCCTGTCTTGAGATACACCCCAAACCCAGTTGTCGTCTTTTCTGAGCAGCATGTATAGTGGCTCTAATAATGTGCTCAATTTAGGTAAGAAATTACCGAAGTAGTTGAGAAGACCAAGGAACGAATGCAGCTCCGTCACATTCTGGAGTCTGGGTGCATTTTTGATGGCCTCTATTTGCGAGTCAATAGGCCTGATGCTGTCTGCAGCAATCTTACTGCCCAGGAATTCGACTTCCAGTGCCATAAAGACACAGTTTGAATGTTTCAGCCTTAGCCCCACTTTGTCCAGACGACGTAGAACCTCTTCCAGGTTGTGCAGGGTTCGGCAGTGTCACGACCTGTGACCAGAATGTTGTCTTGGAACACCACGGTTCTAGGGATGGACTTCAGTAAACTCTCCATGTTTCTCTGAAATATGGCTGCAGCCGAGCGAATTCCAAAAGGACTCCTGTTGTAAATGAACAGTCCTTTATGCGTATTGATGCACGTAAGTTTCTTCGACGATTCAATAAGCTCCTGTGTCATATAGGTCAACGTCAGATCCAATTTGGTGAATGACTTCCCCCCGGCTAGTGTTGCAAACAGGTCATCAGCTTTTGGTAATGGGCACTGATCCTGTTTCGAAACTCGGTTGATCGTAACCTTGTAGCCTCCACAAATCCTGACAGTGCCATCACTCTTCAGCACAAGAACAATGGGACTCGCCTATTCGTTAAATTCGACCGGTGAAATGACCCCTTCACGTTGGAGTCTGTGCAGTTTGATTTCGACCTTCTCCCTCATCATGTACGGGACCACCCGGGCTTTGTGATGGACGGGTCTTGCATCCAAGTCCAGGTGGATCTGCACCTTGGCTCCTGTGAAGTTGCCGATGTCCGGTTCAAACAGTGAGGGAAATTTGCTCAGCACTTGAGCACACGAAGCTCCATCCACCGATGACAAAGCTTTAATATCATTCCAGTTCCACTATATTTTTCATTGCCTGGAACAATCTACAGCCATAGATCATGAACCGCCCCATCGTACAACACCTTGACTGCTGCACTGCCAATCACTGGCCTGAGCTCTTTGGTGTAGGTATGCAATTTTGCATTTACTGGACTCAGCTTGGGTTTCATGGCCTTGGTGTCCCACAGCTTTTCGAAAGTCCTCTGGCTCATAATTGACTGACTCGCACCCGTGTCTAATTCCATGGATACCGGCACGCCGTTCAATTTTACTTCAATCATTATCGGTTGGCTCTTTGTCAGGAACGAATGTTCACTATACACTTCCTCCTCGGGTATCTCGGACCGCATTGCCGGATCCGCTCCGGGTCGGTCATCATCATCCACGTGGTGTGCCGCAGCTGAAGGTGCCCCATTTTCACACAGCCTCTACAAATATGTTGCCTGAAACGGCACTGATGAGGCCGATGATTGCCCCCACAACACCAACAGGTTGAAATCGGATTCATGCCCAATGGCGGACTTCGAGCAGCTACAGGTTTCGCAAACACAGTCGGGTAGGCCCTGCCAGGTGCAGCTCTGCCAACCGACGACCAATCTGGTGCACAGTACTTGCCGTGGAGTTCCGACTCTGCGAGGATATCTGCTTTGTACTATCGACCGTGGTCAGGCAAGCCTGGGCGATCATAATGGCCCTGCTCAGATCCAGCGTCTCCGCAGCCAGCAGCTTCTGTAGGATCACCTCGTGGTTTATGCCTATTACAAAGACGTCACGCAGCATGTCCTCCAACGTGGTTCTAAACTTACACGGCCCAGTGAGACGTCTCAGGTCGGCAACAAATTCCGCCACGTCCTGGCCCTCAGAATGAACTTGCTTGTAAAAGCGATATCTCGAGATAATGATGCCTTCGTTAGGTTTGAGATGGTCCCGAATCAGAGCACACAATTCCACATAGGTCTTTTCCGTTGGACGTGCAGGTGAGAGCAGATTCTTAATGAGGTCATAGATTTTTGGACCACAAACCGTGAGGAAAACCGCCTTGCGCCTAACTGCGTCAGCATCTTCATCCATCTTGTTGGCCACAAAGTACTGGTCGAGGCGATCTGTAATATCCTCCCAGTCTTCTCCCTCCACGAATTGCTCCAGAATTCCAATGGTGCTCATTTTTTTTTGTGCGTGAAAGTTCGTATTGTGCCTCGTCGCCAAATGTTGCGTATGCAATAACTCAATAGGCTCAGTACCGTGAACTCAATCAGGTGCGACCTGACTCTACTTCATTAGCTCTCAAAGTGAGGATTAAACATGGAGGCTTTCTTCATATACAAGGACTGCACGTGTGTGTCTGTGGCCCAATGACCTCCGGCGGTTGCTCCCCCTGGAGGCATACATACATTACAGCCTGATTTCTAAAGTGTTTGCAGGTTTTTCTGAGCGGACACATATGCTGGCCTAAGTTAATTTGGAGTATTGATTTGCTGTCTAAACTTGCTTAAATGGCCAAAACAGGTGTAAGTGGCTGGTAACGCTCCATTTTGAAAACAAAATGAATTAAAAAGAAACTGAACTAACTCACTGAAACTGGAGCAAACTAAAGGTGGAGAATTGCGATTTTTAAGCTACTCCAAAAAATACTAGTTGCTCCAAAAAAAATAGGAACAACTCCTGTCGAAACTTGGGCCCATTCATGGTTCCTAAGAGTTTCTCATTCAGTTGATAAGTACACAACCGACATGCTCATCAAAATTAAGTTTGCAATGGGATCCTGTTTGGAGATGCACAAGAGCCTTTTTATAACACTGTCTTTGGAGGTCATTCAACAAGCATTATGCAAGGTGCATTCTAATACAGAAAGTATATTTAATATGGTATCTTGATTAATAAGGACAAGTATATATAATGTAATTAACAAAACCGTGTTACAAGCGTTGCTAAATATGATTTTCTTAACGTGCAGTTGCTATTTATATGCACATCGTGTTTGCAAATAGCTTGACCCTATTATGGAGCCAAGACCTAGCTTAGCTGAATCGCTGTTGATATATAATGTAAACAGTGCGCACACATGAGATTAAAAATGTCTCCAGAATGGATCACGTTGCAAATATGATTTTGAATAAGTAAAATATTTCAGTTCTCTCCTTTCAAGCGTACCACATAGTTATCGAATGTTACAACAGAGAAGCACTCAGGCATCACTTTGTGTTTGTGCTGGTTTTCCAAAAGAGCTATCCTATTAGTCCCTTTTTATTGCCCTTAGAATCATAGAATCATAGAATGGTTACCACACAGAAGGAGACCATTTGGCTCATCAAGCTCATGCCGGCTCTCTGCAAGAGCACTTCAGCTAGTCCCACTCCCCCGCCCTTTCCCCTAACCCCTGCACATTTCTTTCCTTCAGGTACCGATCCAAATCCCTTTTGAAAGCCACGATTGACTCTGCCTCCACCACCCTTTCAGGCAGTGCATTCCAGTTCTGAACCACTCGCTGCGTAAAATAGTTTCCCTCATGTCACCTTTGGTCCTTCTGAGAATCACCTTAAATCTGTGTCCTCTGGTTCTCGACTCTTCCACCAATGGGAACAGTTTCTCTCTATCTACTCTGTCTGTACCCCTCATGATTTTGAACACCTCTATCAAATCTCCTGTCAACCTTCTCTGTTCTGAGGAGAACAACCCCCTTTGCTCTTATTCTTCCCCATAGTCTTTTAAAAAAAAAAGTTCCCAAATACTTATCCATCTCCCTTTTAAAAGCCATTATGGATTCATTTCCACCACTGTTTCTGTCAGACATTCCGGGGCCGAAACTGCCTTTAAGGACTGCTAACACAGGAAATCAGCGGCCACGCTGCGGAGTGCAATGCCCGCTTATTTTTCGTGTAATGGCCGCCATGATCAAAATTTCACTCCTGCGGTATCCCGGCGGTGATACGTTCCCCCCCTCCCCCCCACCACCCCACCGCTCCGCTGCTGCCGATCCGTCCTAAGTGCATCATCAGAGTGCACACCACCCTGACAGCAAAATCCCGCCGAGAAAATCTTCCTCCTGCCGGGTGGTGCCAAAACTTGCCCTTTTGAGACGGTGCAGTGAGGCTGTGGCCTTCTAAAATGGCGGCGCGGCTCCCATTAAAGGGGAGGACGCACTGCCGCTGCCGCCATGATTTTTATTTGGTCGGCCGACTGCCAGGTCGGGCCGACAATTATGCCCCCGGGTTTGGCCAGGCCGCCAACAGGCAGCCTGGCACCCCCTCTTGGGTGCCAGGCCGCTGGCCTGGCCGAAACCCTCCCTGGTGGCCCAGTGGACTGAAACGAAAGAATCGCGCAGGCTCTCCCCTTTAAATGTACCTCAAGGGTGCACACCGCCGCCCTATCGCCCCCATTATGAGCGACTCCCAGTCCACCGGGAAAAAAAAAAGCCAAAGAGCGGAATTTCGCCCCCATCGCATCCACCGCGCCGGGTGCGTGCACCCCATTTCTAGCGGGGGGCAATTTTGGCCCCTCCATGGCCTAACAACCCTCTTAATCAGAATCCTAGTCGAGTGGAAAGCATGAGAAATATTAAATAATCTCAATATATCCATGTAGCAGTGATTGAGTTTTTTCTTTGTTTGCAACTTAATAGTGTCATTTACAAATTTTGAACTACTTCCCAAATGCAGATATACCCGGGTTTCAAAAATGACACTGCTGTCATGACAGTATGTTTAACCTGTGTCCCATTAAAGATGTTATGTAAAAATGCATCAGAACCGCTGCCAACTCAAGGTACCAACAAGCTACATGTTCAGAGATGACAGGGACTCCGGGCTTGCCGCCGAGGCCGGCTCCGAGTTGGCCGAAGGGAATCCGGAGGAGAACAACAAGGCCTCAGGAGCAGAGGAATTCCCGCAGAGGCACTAAAATATGGCGGAGAAGCACTATTGGCCCGAATGCATGACCTCATCTTTCTTATCTGGAAGGAGGAGAGCATGCCAGGAGATCTCAGGGACACCGTAATCGTGTCCATCTTCAAAAATGGGGACAAGTCAAGCTGCGGTAACTACAGAGAAATCGCCCTGCTGTCGGTCACTGGGAAAAATATTGCAAGAATCCTCCTCAATCGTCTTCTCCCTGTGGCTGAAGAGCTCCTCCCAGAGTCACAATATGGATTCTGTCCACAGAGGGGCACAATGGACATGACCTTCACCACGTGACAACTATAAGAAAAATGCAGGGAACAGTACCAACCCTGATACATGGCCATCTTTGACCTCACAAAGGCCTTCGACACTGTCACCCACGAGGGTCTATGGAGCGTCCTCCTCCCTTTTGGTTGCCCCCAAAAGTTTGTCACCATCCTCCACCTGCTCCACGATGACATGCAGGCCGTGATCCTGACCAATGGATCCACCACAGACCCAATCCACTCTGGACCGGCGTCATCACACCAACGTTTTTCTCGATCTTCCTCGCTGCAATGCTCCATCTCACTCTCAACAAGTTCCCCGCTGGAGTGGAACTAAACTAGAGAACCAATGGGAACCTGTTCAACCTTCGCCGCCTCCAGGCTAGATCCAAGGTCGTCCCATCCTCTGTCATTGAACTATTGTATGCGGATGATGCTTGCGTCTGTGCACACTCAGAGGCCGAACTCCAAGCCATCATCAGCACCTTCACCGAGGCATACAAAAGCATGGGCCTTATGCTAAACATCCATAGGACAAAGGTTCTCCACCAACCTGACCCCGCCACACAGCACTGCCCCCCCCCGATTATCAAAATCCACGGATCGGCCTTGGACAACGTGGACCATTTCCATACCTCGGGAGCCTACTATCAGCAAGTGCAGACATCGATGACCCTCCGCAAGATCCTGTCAATGTTCTCGCTCAGGCCAATATCCCCAGCATCGCAGCACGGACCATGATCGACCAGCTCCGTTTGGCGGGCCACATCGACCACATGCCCGACACGAGACTCCCAAAGCAAGCGCTCGACTCGGAACTCTTACACGGCAAGCGAGCCCCAGGTGGGCAAAGGAAACGTTTCAAGGACACCCTCAAAGCCTCCTTGATAAAGTGCAACATCCCCACCGGCACCTGGGAATCCCTGGCCCAAGACCCGCCCTAAGTGGAGGAAGAGCATCCGGGAGGGTGCTGTGCACCTCGATTCTCGTTGCCGAGAGCATGCAGAAAACAAGCGCAGACAGCGGAAGGAGCGTGCGGCAAACCCGACTCCCCACCGACCCTTTCCTTCAACCACTGTCTGTCCCACCTGTGACAGAGACTGTAATTCCCACTTTGGACTGTACAACCTGAGAGCTCACTTTTAGAGTGGAAGCAAGTCTTCCTCGATTCTGAGGGACTGCCTATGATGATGATGATGATGTTGATGTTCAGAGATGACTTTAAAGTGGTTCCTTTGGTCATGCTCATTTTCTCTCAGATTCCTTCTTACAGCATATATCTTTTTTTCCATGTGTTTGTTGGAAAATAATGAACGACAGGAAGCAAATTACCTAACTTGTGATCCTTGATTCTTTACAAGGAGGGGTCCTTGGAATTTCGATACATGGAATCAATAGATAATTTGGGATGAAAGTGAGATCGGAGGCCTCCACCAAGCTTGCAGCTCTCATTGTCCTTTGATTTTCACTCTTTATCTCCTCACTCATTCACTATCTCACACACAGACATATTCTGCAGCCTAATACTATGTCATGGTATTTTAAGCTGTTTCAAGGAGTGTCTTATCGCCAGCCTTCTAAAATATGTTAGGACCGAAATTGCCCCTCTCCTTAAGGCCTGTTACCACCGCAAATTGGCGGTCACGCTGCGGAGTGGAATGGCCCCCGGCTTTTGGTGGCATGGCCGC
This sequence comes from Pristiophorus japonicus, assembly GCF_044704955.1. Lineage (NCBI taxonomy): Eukaryota > Metazoa > Chordata > Chondrichthyes > Pristiophoridae > Pristiophorus > Pristiophorus japonicus. Next base: position 27,029,287 of record NC_091991.1, read on the forward strand.
TGCTAGCCCAATTGCCTTTCCGAGGTTTCCCGCTGGTGCCCTGACCACCCCCCCACCTTCCACTTCTCCGCCGCTGCTGATCTGTGTTAAGTGCATCATCACCATGTGCCCTGCCGATCCAACCCCCCGACGACGACATTCACCTCTGAAAACCTTCAGCCCGTCCGGGGGTGCCAAAACTTGTTTTTCCCGGTGAGGCTGTGACCTTCTACAATGGTGGTACGGTTTCCCTTAAAGGAGAGGTCGCACTGCTGCGGCCGCCATGTTTTTTCTTTGGTCAGCCGCCTGCCAGGTCGGCCTGACAATTATGCAGCCAGGTTCGGCCGGGCTACCAACAGTCAGCCTGGCTACCCCTCTTGGGTGCCAGGCTGCTGGCCCGGCCGAAACCCTCCCTGGTGGCCCAGTGGGCCGAGGTTTTTAAATCGCACAGGCTCTCCCCTTTACGTGAAGGAGAGAACCGTGGTGAAGCAGCGCCGTGATGACGTCATCATGGCGGTCACTCCACACTGCCTCCAACTTCCGCCCCTGAGGTGTTGCCACCCCCGCGTATCCGCCCCTCTCGTGTAGTCACCGTCCCCATTAAGAGCCAATTCCGGATCCGAATTTTTAAAATCAATAAAGAGCGGAATTTTGCTTAAGAGGCGACCTCAACCACAGCTGCGATAAAAACCTTTGAAACGGGGTGCGTGCACCCTGTTTTGGGCGGGGGGCAATTTCGGCCCCTTTATGTGCCCAAGAGAAGATGGTGGTTGAGAATGTGGGTGGTGACATTAGGTTGGTCTTAAATGATATCCTATGCTGTCAACACATGTGTCCACCTCTATCCTTCTACTCTTTCTCCACAACTTTCAGATGGCCAGCAACATTGGATATTTTTGTTTCAGTGCAGACATTAATGGAGCGTATGTCAGTTTGACTGGAGTCAGTTACAAAATATTATAAAGTACTTAAAGCACAGAAACAGGCCAACTGACTCAACTTGTTTCTGCCGGTGTTTATGCTCCACACAAGCCTCCTCCCACCTGTCTTCCTCTAACCCCATCAGCATGGCCTTCTATTCCTTTCTTCTTACATTACAACAGTGACTACACTCCCAAAGTATTTAATTGGCTATAAAGTGCTTTGGGACGTCCGGTGGTCGTGAAATGCGCTATATAAATCCAAATCTTTCTTGATTTCTTTTCTTTCTCATGTGCTATTGAGCTTCCCCTTGAATGCATTTATGCTATTTGCCTCATCTACTCCTTGTGGTAGCAAGTTCCATATTCTAACCACTCTCTGGGGTAAAGAAGTTTCTCCTGAATTCCCTATTTGATTTATTAGTGATCATATTCCGTCAGATTTCAGAGTCTCATCAGAAGCATAGCCTTGGAAGTTCTGGGACAGGCTTGAGAGCTTCCTACATCCTGACTTTCTGACACTTGAGCCAGCTTACTCCAGTGCTTTCACGCTATGATAGAAACCATTAGATCTTATCCCACTGATCACGGGACGCCCTGAACCAGGGCCCAATAGCAGCGGCACGACTGGGCTTGACCAACACAAGACTGCTGTTTCTCAAGATTGTAGTATGTTAGGCGTCTGTCCTAACCTTTCAAAGGCCTGCTGAAGGAGGTAGAAGCGGGCTGAACAGTTAGTTGTACAATAGATGCAGCCCACAGCAGGTCCCAGGACTCAGCAGTTATGCAACCAAAGTGCACCTGAGTCCCGAGCGCCTTTTGTACCAATCCAGCAGCCAAAGCCTATTGTGACACTGGGTCTGAAGTGGCACCTAGACACGGCACCAGGATAGGTATTACAAAAGCATGTCTCAGCACTCAGAGCAAACAAGGTGACTCGGAACTTCTGGTCGCCTGTCACTTTAATTTTCCACTCCACTCCCACTCTGGACTCTCTGTCTTCGGCCTCCTACAATGTTCCAATGAAGCTCAACGCATACTCGAGGAACAGCACCTCATCTTTCATTTACGCACTTTACAGCCTTCCGGACTCAACATCGAGTTCATCAATTTCAGATCATAATCTCTGCCAATCTTTTGTTCTCTGTCCTTGCTTTCTTCTTTACTCTTAGTTTGGTTCTCTCTGTTTTCCATGGCAGCTGGGAATCATTCTGCCATTCACACCCAATCTCGACTTACCCTTTGTTTCCTAACCTGTGCTATTACCATCTCAACACGGCCCATCGTCCCCTTTGTCTCTCCTGCCTTTCACCCCATCACAGACCGTCCCTTTTGTTCTTTCTTCCCCTCCCCCTTTAAGGGCCCCAGCACTTCCTTAAGAATCTGTTACATTTTGAGTATTGCCAGTTCTGACAAAGGATTCTCGACCTGGTTGGCAGACAGGAAGCAGAGAGTCGGGATAAACGGGTCCTTTTCAGAATGGCAGGCAGTTACTAGTGGGGTGCCACAGGACTCAGTGCTGGGACCACAGCTATTTACAATATACATCAATGATTTGGATGAGGCAATTGAGTGTAATATCTCTAAGTTTGCAGATGGATGGCGGTGTGAGCTGTGAGGAGGACGCTAAAAGGCTGCAGGGTGACTTGAACAGGTTCGGTGAGTGGGCAACTGCGTGGCAGATGCAGTATAGTGTGGATAAATGTGAGGTTATCCACTTTGGTGGCAAAAACACGAAGGCAGAATATTATCTGAATTGTGGCAGATTAGGAAAAGGGTAGGTGCAACGAGACCTGGGTGTCATGGTACATCAGTCATTGAAAGTTGGCATGCAGGTACAGCAGGTGGTGAAGAAGGCAAATGGTATGTTGGCCTTCGTAGCTAGGGGATTTGAGTATAGGAGCAGGGAGGTCTTACTGCAGTTGTACAGGCCTTAGTGAGGCCTCACCTGGAACATTGTGTTCAGTTTTGGTCTCCTAATCTGAGGAAGAACGTTCTTGCAATTGAGGGAGTGCAGCGAAGGTTCACCAGACTGATTCCCGGGATGACAGGACTGACATATGAGGAGAGACTGGATCGACTGCGCCTGTATTCACTGGAGTTTAGAAGGATGAGAGGGGATCTCCTAGAAACATATAAAATTCTGACTGGACTGGACAGGTTAGATGCAGGAAGAATGTTCCCGATGTTGGGGAAGTCCAGGACCAGGGGGACACAGTCTTAGGATAAGGGGTAGGCCATTTAGGACTGAGATGAGGAGAAACTTCTTCATTCAGAGAGTTGTTAACGTGTGGAATTCACTACCGCAGAGAGTTGTTGATGTCAGTTCATTGGATATATTCAAGAGGGAGTTAGATATGGCTCTTACGGCTAAAGGGATCAAGGGATATGGAGAGAAAGCGGGAAAGGGATACTGAGGTGAATGATCAGCCATGATCTTATTGAATGGTGGTGCAGGCTCAAAGGGCCGAATGGCCTACTCCTGCACCTATTTTCCATGTTTCTATGTTTCTATGAAACGTTAACTCTGTTTCTATCTCCACAGATGCTGTCTGACCCACTGAGATTTCCAGTATTTTCTGTTTTTATTTCAGATTCCAGCATCTGCAGTATTTTGCTTTTCTAACAACTAAGTTAGTTTGAGCACTTATTGTTGAATAAATGTGATGGTCCACTTTGATATAGGCCTTGTTGTTGATGAGCACCTGAGGTCTGGTTGAGGTAACATGATATATGTGTGAAAGGGGGTAAGGAAGACAAGGGGCTGGATTTGTTCACATTTGCACCTCGGTTAGCACCACGGCGGGGTGTTAAATGCTGATATTGGAGGTTATGCCAGGCGTCCAGAAGTTACCTCCCAGCTGGAAAGTTCGGCTATTGGTTTGCGCCATCGCAAAAAATTACCGTCCCGACCTTCGTTTTTAGCGTGATGATGGCCTCATTTGTCGTGCAACGCTGTGCTAACGCCCCGGATGGAACTTTCAGCCTTAACACCTCATTTAACGCCCGCCCCAGGAAACGCCTGAAAAAAACAAGCAGTCCCAGGGTGCAGCAGTCTGTACTGGCAACATTTTTAAATGGAGGGATGAGGATCATCCATTGCAGGCCATATTGACTACAACGGTTGGGCATAGCACACTGCATGAGGCTCCGACTTGCATATTTCACTTTTATCTGCCATTACAGTGCCTTTTCAATTTCAGTGAGAACATTTATGGGGGCATTATTAGTTCACCAGCGTATCATGCTCCATGCTATTGCCAGGTGGTGTCAAGCTAGAGGAAGGACTCTTGGTCATGTCGGGCCACGGATGATGAGAGGCCAAAGACATCCAAGGAGGTGTGCTTACCTCCCATGGGTTTACAGGCACCAACGCTCAGACCACCAGCTCTCTGAGGAGCAGTATGTGAGAAGGCTGCGCTTCCGAAAGAAAGTGCTGGCAGAGATATGCCATCTCCTATAGGCAGACCGATGCCTGGACCGCTCTGGAGGCAGCCTTCAATATTCCCCTCAACAGGTACCCGAATTCATTGTGGTGTGCTGCATGTTGCACAGCTTGGCCATCATGAGGGGCCAGGCATTGCCAGTGGGGATAACATAGACATAGAAACATAGAAACATAGAAAATAGGTGCAGGAGTAGGCCATTTGGCCCTTCTAGCCTGCACCGCCATTCAATGAGTTCATGGCTGAACATGCAACTGCAGTACCCCATTCCTGCTTTCTCACCATACCCCTTGATCCCCCTAGTAGTAAGGACTTCATCTAACTCCTTTTTGAATATATTTAGTGAATTGGACTCAACTACTTTCTGTGGTAGAGAATTCCACAGGTTCACCACTCTCTGGGTGAAGTAATTCCTCCTCATCTCGGTCCTAAATGGCTTACCCCTTATCCTTAGACTGTGTCCCCTGGTTCTGGACTTCCCCAACATTGGGAACATTCTTCCTGCATCTAACCTGTCTAACCCCGTCAGAATTTTAAACGTATCTATGAGGTCCCCTCTCATTCTTCTGAACTCCAGTGAATACAAGCCCAGTTGATCCAGTCTTTCTTGATAGGTCAGTCCCGCCATCCCGGGAATCAGTCTGGTGAACCTTCGCTGCACTCCCTCAATAGCAAGAATGTCCTTCCTCAGGTTAGGAGACCAAAACTGTACACAATACTCCAGGTGTGGCCTCACCAAGGCCCTGTACAACTGTAGCAACACCTCCCTGCCCCTGTACTCAAATCCCCTTGCTATGAAGGCCAACATGCCATTTGCTTTCTTAACCGCCTGCTGTACCTGCATGCCAACCTTCAATGACTGATGTACCATGACACCCAGGTCTCTTTGCACCTCCCCTTTTCCTAATCTGTCACCATTCAGATAATAGTCTGTCTCTCTGTTTTTACCACCAAAGTGGATAACCTCACATTTATCCACATTATACGTCATCTGCCATGCATTTGCCCACTCACCTAACCTATCCAAGTCGCTCTGCAGCCTCATAGCATCCTCCTCGCAGCTCACACTGCCACCCAACTTAGTGTCATCCGCAAATTTGGAGATACTACATTTAATCCCCTCGTCTAAATCATTAATGTACAGTGTAAACAGCTGGGGCCCCAGCACAGAATCTTGCGGTACCCCACTAGTCACCGCCTGCCATTCTGAAAAGTCCCCATTTACTCCTACTCTTTGCTTCCTGTCTGACAACCAGTTCTCAATCCATGTCAGCACACTACCCCCAATCCCATGTGCTTTAACTTTGCACATTAATCTCTTGTGTGGGACCTTGTCGAAAGTCCCACATTAGAATTAGGAACATAAGAATTAGGAACAGGAGTAGGCCATCTAGCCCCTCGAGCCTGCTCAATTGCACGCCTACCTCAGGAGGAGGAGGATGATGAAGAGGAGCCTGGCGAGGACCTCCATTGGATAGCCACACCATCCACGGGGGAGGCAGCATGGAGATGCTAATGGACCAACAGTCACGTGTCGCCAGCTCATAATGGGCCTGTTCTCCTAAATGGAGGGAACTGAGGGATGGAGCTAATACTGGACACGCTATGTGCCTCCATAAAGGCACACCTCCGGTGAATGTTGGAATGATGCACAGGACACCAATGGCAAATGATGAGTCATAAATTTTAATGCAACAAAGTCACAAAAACACCCCCCACCAAAATAAAACCATACAATATACAACATTATGTCGCAGGGCATTAAACAACAATGAAACTTCTTTACCGCCGCAAGTTTTGGCTCGGGCGCACAAAGTCCGTTGTGTAACGCCTGACTTAATACCAACGTTCCTCCAACTTATATTTTTGCTGAAACTTGCAGTTGAAGGTGCAAACTATTTTCCAACGCTAACTTTAACGCCCGCTGCGATTAGCGCCCAAAAATCCAAAGCCCCAAATCCAGCCCCAATACTTTGGATTGTAATCAGTGGAGTTGGTAGGGGAAATGTAGTGATGGCAGATTTCAAAGTGTACCACTTTAATGCAAGCAGAAAGTGTTACTAATGATTTCCCTATAAATTTCCTTGTTGCTGGCATGCGAGAGTCCTCTGAGTACTGATCATCATGAGGCAGATTTTCAGGTACATTAGCCTCCCTCATCCAGGCCTGCCTCCTGCTGCAGTTCCAATCCTTTGTAAATAGCAACATTGAAAAGAATAAGCAACGCAATGTGAGTGATCCACTTGGGAGCATAATGCAGCGCGCCGACTGATCTATCAAGGCGGTGAAACATGGCCTTCAGAACCTCTAAAGTCCTCTCAATGACCACTGTAATTCAGAGAGGGGCCTCGCTATGCTAACCTTTTACTATTTATAAGTTTATGAACCTACAAGACTTTAAAAACCAGTCTCCCATCAATTAAGGTAGTCAAAGTGGGGACCTGATCCATGGAAGCAAGGGTTCTTGGCTTCCAGAAGCTAAGTAGCCCCGATTTTAACTGCAGGTGGATTTCCCGCTCAGGCCTGAGTTAAAATTACAGTTGCATCTCAACGATGTCTTTGGGCCGCAACATGCCAATGTAAAGAAAGGCCCTGTTGGCTCCGGGCGTCTGTCCTTGCTGACTGATCAGGAGAACAGATTAAAATTGCAGATGTTGTAATCGTGGCGGCTTTCGGACAGGTAAGAGCCAGGGCGATTTTAACTTCCCACCCGCCAGGTTTCTGCTGAGCGACGAGGGTTAAAATCGCTCCCTTGGTATTCTTCGCTGAATGGAACTGGGAGGCTGGAGCTCCTCATGTCAAAGATGTCATGAGAATTCCCTGCACATTTGGCACTGACATGCTGCGCATTTCTACAATTTTCCCTTTTTATTTCTTTGGTATTGCAGTCAGGTCCATATGTGAATATTCAATACGTGAAAAGTCCTGTTATATAAATAGATTTTGAAACACCATAAGGCTTTTCTATCCAAATGTATTCTATTCACTTGTGTTAACTGAAGTAAGACAAGTAGTCCTTAACATTTCTGGTGCCGTCGCTTCCAGTAGGGCTTTCCAAGGAGAAGCTGGCCTATTGTGGCACTTAAGGTAAGCTGTTGAACTGAGAGCGTGACTTCCTCAGGGAAAACAAACAGTGCGTAATGATAAACAGAAATTTATCTTCATATCACAAAACTTGAAATAGGAGCCTCTTCAGGAAGTGTCCTTGGCACAACTCTGCGTCTCATCTTCATCGATGACCATTGTCTTCGAAAATGTTCTTGCTTTATTGATGACGTAACCGCCAACAAAGTGGTTAACCCTCCATCTGAAAGGGTGAGCAGTGACTGAAATACCACTGATAGATATAGACAGAATTAGACAGTGGGGGAGATGTACGTGTGTTATCTTAATCGCTGAGAAGATTGACCACACAGTGAGACAAACGTTAGCAGATGTTACACTCATATAACAAGTAATGAGACCCATATAACCTATGACTCATTGCATTTTCACTTGTCTTTATCATGAACATAGATGGTGGAAAGTTTATCAAAGTATGTTAATGCATGAATTATCCACAGCAATCACAGCTGCTCTATAACTCATTAGAACTCCACCACTGCACTCAAAATTCCAGTAAAATGTGTTGAAAGCAACTCCTAAATCTCATTCCTCTTTAAAAAAACTACTATTAATCTTTCAATCAGGCTATTTATATGCCACGGCATGGCGTGAATGTTACCTCTATTGAAGTATATATCACAGTATTTGTGATGGATGTTGACAAAATGTCAAGGCGTATATTATTCACCTGGGACGGGACATGAATAATTCGTTAATGCATCAGCATACGTCAATAAACTGTAAACACATATCAATGATGGCGCCAAAGACTGGTTCAGATGCAATCAGATGTACATGTGATTTGTTGAAATGTAACAAAGCAATGTGTGAAAAATCCCAAAGTGAAGGAAAATAAATTGTGTATTTCCTGCTAAATGCTGCCAATAGTATAGTGGTGTGAACCTCATTGCAAACATAAAAAATCTCCCTCCTTCCCCCACATTCAGAGCATTAACATGGCTGAAAATGGAAGACATCTCTTTTTCTTTTATTTTGAGTCATGACATTTCAAGCTGATAGGCCGTCTCTCTTCAAGGTTCAGGCACAAAGGAGTGAGTCTCCTCCTCCTGGAGTGATTAGCACAGCGGGTTTGGTGGCTCGAAGAACAACAACAACAACTTGCATTTATATAGCATGGTTAATGTAGTAAAATGTCCCAAGGTGCTTCACAGGAGTGTTATCCATCAAAATTTGACACCGAGCCACGTAAGTAGATGTTAGGGCAGGGAAAGAGGTAGGTTTTAAGGAGCGTCTTAAAGGAGGAGAGCGAGGACTTTCAGGGAGGAAATTCCAGAGCTTAGATCCTCGGCAGCCCGAGCATTGAAAGCTTCAAGTAAACAGGGTCGTTACATAGAATGTACAGCACAAAAGCAGGCCATTCGGCCCAGCTAGTCTGAGATGGTGTTTATACTCCACACGAGTCTCCTCCCATTCCATCGACCTCATCAAAGCCATTCAGCATGTCTTTCTATTCCCTTTTCTCTCATGTACTTGTCTAGTTTCCTTTTGAAAGCATCTCAGCTATTGCCTCAACCACTTCCTGTTGGTTCAAATGTTTTTCTAAAGTCATAGACCAGATCTTTAAACAATGGGCCAGTGCTCTGGGATGGCACCAATGTATGTCCTTCTAGCCATTCAGATCTTCCATCAGAAGTAATGTCATACTGGAGTCAAGGGAAAAAAATCAGCTTTATCACCCCTAAAATAGTCAACAAGAATTAACTGGTGAGGCAGGGGAAAAGGTCATCTGTTCTATCTTATTGAGCAACTCATACCCAATTTAATAAATATGTCATTGGTTATTGAGAGAAAAATCTTTTATTTTAGGAGAGGAATAAGTGAGTATTTGAATGGAGAACGGTATCAGTATTAGGGTCATATTGCATTGACCACTAGAAATTACAATCAATCTCTCTATAACTAGGTGTCCGTACATGTGAAGCTGATGTCAATTCAGGAATAGATATTAGAATCAGGTACTGTGCTCCTGTGTTCATTTTTATAATGTCCCCCATAGAATTTCCAATGGCATTATTTACATCTGACAGAATCTTGAAACTGTCAAGTTGATAGCCAGCTATCGTTGCTAAGGAACCAAACATTAGGGAAAGAATATATTATCTTGACCATCAGTTTACATCACTTCTTTTTGCCACGGGTTATTATGTGAAGATGCAGGGGGAGGGGAGAGAATTTCATCTATGTGCTATAAATAAGATAAACCTACACTTTCTAAACAAATTTACAATTTTGCTACTTGGAACACAAAGTTATCTTGCCCCAAGGTGAGTTGATTTCAAAAGCAATTTTAATTTTCATGAAGAAGTAAAATAATACCTCATTCCAACCCTCTAGTGCTCAAGAAGAATTATTTTTCTTTATTGGTGGATTTGGTGAGAAAATATTACACAGCCACGAGTTCCTGAATTTCAATACATGACCTTATAGAATCATGGAATCATAGAATGATAGAGCACGGAACAAGCCTCTTCGGCCCTGTGCCGGCTCTTTGAAAGAGCTGTCCAATTAGTCCCACTCCCCCGCTCGTTCCCCACAGCACAGTAGATTTTTTCTTTTCAAGTATTTATCCCATTCCCTTTTGAAAGTTACTATTGAATGTGCTTCCATCATCATCATAAGCAGTCCCTCGAAATCGAGGAAGACTTGCTTCCACTCCCAAAGTGAGTTCTTTGGTGGCTGAACAGTCCGATACGAGAGCCACAGACCCTGTTACAGGTAGGACAGACATTCATCGAGGGAAGGGGTGGGTGGGGCCGGTTGGCCGCATGCTCCTTCCGCTGCCTGCACTTGACCTCTTCATGCTCTTTGCGTTGAGACTCAAAGAGTTCAACGCCCTCCCGGATGCACTTTCTCCACCTCAGGCAGTCTTCGGCCAGGGTCTCCCAGGTGTCAGTGGTGATGGCGCACTTTACCAGGGAGGCTTTGGGGGTGTCCTTGTAATGTTTTCGCTGCCCACCTTTGGCTCGTTTGCTATGAAGGAGCTCCGCATAAAGCATTTGCTTAGGGAGTCTCGTATCTGGCATGCGTACTATGTGGCCTGCCCAGCGAAGCTGATCGAGTGTGATCAGTGCTTCAATACTGGGGATGTTAGCCTGGTCGAGGACACCGATGTTGGTGCGTCTGTCCTCCCAGAGGATTTACAGGATCTTGCGGAGACATCGTTGGTGATATACCAACGACTTGAGGTCCCTTCTATACATCGTCCATGACTCTGATCCATACAGGAGGGTGAGTATTACTACAGCCCTGTAGACCATGAGCTTGGTGGTAAATTTGAGGGCCTAGTCTTCAAACACTCTTTTCCTCAGATGGCCGAAGGCTGCACTGGCGCACTGGAGGCGATGTTGAATCTCCGCATCAATGTCTGCCTTCCACCACGCTTTCAAGCAGTGCGTTCCAGATCACAACAACTCGCTGCGTAAAAAATGTTTCTGCATGTCACCTCTGGTTCTTTTGCCAATCACCTTAACTCTGTGTCCTCTGGTTACTGACCTTTAGAATCATAGAATCCTCGAAAAGTTACGACACAGAAGGAGGCCATTCAGCCCATCGTTGTGTGTGCCGGTTTGCCACATGGCCCGGAATACCTGACGAGATGGCCTCCTTCCCGATGCAGGGAACAGGGACTCCTTCCTGGTCTCCAGTGCCTCTCCCAATGCCTCCAGAGCCACATCATTGAACCTTGTGACCCTCTCCCTGGAAGGCAGATTTACAGCAGCCATCTGACTTGCTTCCTTAGCTCTACAGGTCACTGACTCAAGTTCTGAAATGCTGTAAATGACCTTCCCTTTAAGAGCCTGATGGAGCTGGAGTCAAGGATTGATGGCTGATTGCTGAATGGAACTCACCTGAAATTGGGTAACTGGTTTTGAATTGCGTCCCTGCAGTGCCCCACTGAGGCCATTAGCACCTTATTTTACCACCTGGCTCCCTTCCAGAGGCGAAAACGCCAAATTTGCCATTCTGCCACGGGTAATAGTGGCCCTGATATTGGATGGCCTTACCGCCCACTGCCGCCGACTGCCGCCGAGTCTTGCTGCCAGTCTCCCCTCTTTGCCATTTTCCACTTGGGCTGGAGCGGGCGGGAGGGGGGTACCACCGGGAACCGCCCACTGATGGCCTCTGGCGGCCAAGAAGTAAAAGTGGCCTCCCACCCGCCGAGCTGCCAGATTGATGCGGGCGGGAGTCAGTGCCAGCAGGGAGAAGGACCGGTGCATGGAGGCTGTTCTGACCTCGACGGTAAGTACGAAGAACGGAAAAAAGAGGTTAGTGAACGTATTTTTAAAAACATTTTGACACCAACTTACCTAGATGGGGTCCCCTGAAGATGTTCCGATGTTTTTTTTTTGCTATGATTTTTATTTTCAGGTCTTCCACCCTCCCTGGGCCCGACTCCATCCTCGGCGGCACTTGGGCAGCAAGCGTATTTGCCGCCGAGAATGAGAGCTCCCGCCCACTGCAGCCCAGATTAACGGCGTAAGCTGTTGTTTGGCCATCGGCCGGTACTGCCACCTCTTTTAGAGGAATCTTCCAGGCAAAGTGCTGCCCAGTCTCTCGGCAGTCATCGGTGGTCCTTTGGACGCTACTTGGGAGGGCCTTGGCTTCAACCAAGTTCGGGCCCAGTTTCTCTTTATTTACTCTATCAAAACTCTTCATGATTTTTAACACCTCTATCAAATCTCCCCTTAACCTTCTCTGCTCTGAGAAGAACCCCAGTTTCTCCATGTAACACAAGCCTTTTATCCCAGTTACCATTCTATTAAATCTGCTCTACACCTGCTCTAAGGCCTTGATATCCATTCTAAAGTGTGGGGCCCAGAATTGGCCACAATACTAAAACTGGGACCCAACTAGTGTTTTATAAAGGTTTATCATAACTTCCTTGCTTTTGTGCTCTATGGCCGGAATTTTCTTTACCTGGGTAGGTCGGGGTGCGGGCAGTCAGCATGGCGGGTCGGGACCCCATTGTTCATTTCACCCGCTCCTGAGAACGACTTTCCTGTAATGGTGCCTATTAAGGCAGGCCTCTGCGTTTCCCGGCCCTATTGAATGGTGCGGGTCTGATTACCTCATTTCCAGCTGGGTTATTTAAAGGAGCCTTGGTCACATTGCAGTTGAAGGTTCATCTAGGATAATGCAGGCACCATTGGAGTGTTGCAAACGGTGCCAGACATGACTGCACAGGGACAGAGGGCTACACCCAGGTTCTCTGATGACTCCCTCCATATATGCTTGTGGAGGAAGTGAGAGCACGTAGGGAGGTTCTCTTCTCTTCTGATGGGCGCAAGAGACCTCCCCAGCAAACCAAAAGAGCCTATCTGGAGATAGCCGAGGAGGTCAACAGCAGAGATGTCGTGAGGAGGACCTGGGGGCATTGCCACAAACGTTTCAACGATCTCATCAGATCAGGAAAGGTGAGTGCAAAGCCTCACTGAACTTCATCCTGCCGTGCCTCTCATCACATCCCCATCACTCTGCCGTCCCAACTCTACTCCCTGAACATGATTACTCACACCAACATACCTTGCACATCCACCTGTCCATCTCTCTATCTACAGAATAATTTCCCCATCTTACTAGCCACCCCTCACACTCACCCTCATCCTAATGCACTCATAAGAACATAAGAAATAGGAGCAGGAGTAGCCCATTCGGCCCCTCGAGCCTGCTCCGCCATTTAATACGATCATGGCTGATCCGATCATGGAATCAGGTCCACTTCCCTGCCCGCTCCCCATAACCCCTTATTCCCTTATCGTTTAAGAAACTGTCTATTTCTGTCTTAAATTTATTCAATGTCCCAGCTTCCACAGGTCTCTGAGGCAGCAAATTCCACAGATTTACAACCCTCTGAGAGAAGAAATTTTTCATCTCTGTTTTAAATGGGCGACCCCTTATTTTAGTACTATTCTCCCCCATCAGTGGAAACATCCTCTCCGCATCCACCTTGTCAAGCCCCCTCATAATCTTATACATTTTGATAAAATCACCTCTCATTCTTCTGAATTCCAATGAGTAGAGGCCCAACCTACTCAACCTTTCCTCATAAGTCAACCCCCTCATCCCCGGAATCAACCTAGTGAACCTTCTCTGAACTGCCTCCAAAGCAAGTATATCATTTTGTAAATATGGAAACCAAAACTGCACGCAGTATTCCAGGTGTGGCCTCACCAATACCTTATATAGCTGTAGCAAGACTTCCCTGTTTTTATACACCATCTCCTTTGCAATAAAGCCCAAGATACCATTGGCCTTCCTGATCACTTGCTGTACCTGCATTCTATCCTTTTGCGTTTCATGCACAAGTACCCCCAGGTCCCGCTGTACTCCGGTACTTTGCAATCTTTCTCCATTTAAATAATAACTTGCTCTTTGTTTTTTTTCTGCCAAAGTGCATGACCTCACACTTTCCAACACTATACTCCATCTGACAATTTTTTGCCCATTCACTTAGCCTGTCTATGTCCTTTTTTGTGTCCTCCTCACACATTGCTTTTCCTCCCATCTTTGTATCGTCAGCGAACTTGGCTACTTTACACTCAGTCCCTTCTTCCAAGTGGTTAATCTAGATTGTAAATAGTTGATTTACTCATCCCTGCGGCACCCCACTAGTTACTGTTTGCCAACCAGAGAATGAACCATTTATCCCGACTCTCTGTTCTCTGTTAGTTAGCCAATCCTCTATCAATGCTAATATATTACCCCTAACCCTGTGAACTTTTATCTTGAGCACAAGCACGCTCCCACAAACAGCAATATGATATTGACCAGATAATCTGTTTTTTTGTTATGTTGATTGAGAGATAAATATTGGCAAAAACACCAGGGGTAACTCCCCTGCTTTTCTTTGAAATAGTGCCATGGGATCTTTTACATCCACTTGAGAGCCTTGGTTTAATATCTAATCTGAAAGACAGCACCTCTGACAATGCAGCATTCCCTTGGAATGTCAGATTAGATTCATGAACTCAAGTTCCTGGAGTGGGACTTGAACCCAGAACCTACTGACTCAAAGATGAGCATACTACCCACAGAGCCACAGCGTCAGAGGTGGAGAGAGGGGAACATCTCAACAACTTGGTGACAAAATTACATCTCATACAGCCACAGGGACTGATGTCAGCAGCCAGTGAATGTTCATCAGGTGCATAATAGTATCCTTACCCATTCTTGATATGACATTTCTACATCATCTCTTTACTCTTCCATAGGTCATAAGAACATAAGAACATAAGAAATAGGAGCAGAAGTAGGCCATGTGGCCCCTCGAGCCTGCTCCGCCATTCAATAAGATCATGGCTGATCTGATCATGGACTCAGCTCCCCTTCCCTGCCCGTTCCCCATAACCCTTTACTCCCTTATCGCTCAAAAATCTGTGGTCTATCAAGAGCAACCACCCCAACCCCACCACCACTGTTCAGGGGGAAGAGGAAGATGTCTCCTGAGAGGAACCTGCAGCGTCTGAGGGTTCATCATCGCCAGAGAGAAGTGCATCCAGCACCAGTGCAGATACACACATCTCGGTGGATCCTACACAAGATAGAGTAGTGTGCTCACATCGCCGAGGTGATTGCTGAGGTGATTGCCCGCAGACCGCCCAGCGCAACTTTCGGCACATCGGCGGCACATCACCGGGCTGATCGCTCGCTGAGAACATCGTTGGAGAATAGTTGCTTTGCCCTGGCCTTCCTCACAGATTTCGGCACTACGGACGGCATTTTGAAAGTCGAAGGAACAGAGGAGGCTGCTTAAACAGGGGCTTAGTTAGTTTGTGAATTACGTAAGGGCCTTTTAAAGACAGTTAGACTGACAATTAGACGTTTCATTATATTTATATTAATAAGTGATGTTTCATCCTGGCCATTGTTTCACAACAGTTGCATTCATGGTTTACTAAAACATACATTATTAGAAGACACTGCATAACAATTGTAAAGTGAAATAAAATTGTTTTAAGAAATTAATAACTCTGGAATGTTATTTTTAAATAACAAACACAGAAACACCCCCCCCAAACCCCCCACCCCCACCACACCTCAACAGTGAAAAAACAATAAAAACACCAACAATGAACAATGTGAACAATATGTACAATATAAAAAACATTGCACACCCCTCCCTACCTGCGGCCACGTTTCCCTCCAGATCCTGCACCCAACCGTTTCCTTACCTCACCCACCCGTTTTGGTCCCCGGGTACTGCTATGAAGCAGGCGTGCAGTGGGCAACGGCAAGACTTCCTGCCGTGGTGAGGGAAGTGGTGTCATGATCGCCTGTTGGGGGGCTCTTGGAAGGAAGGACAAAACAGTGGGATCGCCTTCCGAGTCAGGAGGTGGGGCTTCCTCCGGACCCGCCTGTGTGCCGGTGCTTGTGGTCACGGGGCCTTGGGGTGCAGCGCCGTGTGCCGCCAAGAACGCATGCCGCAATGCATGGGAGGAGGCGGTGTTTTCACGCATCTCGTGGATCATCTGCTGCATCGCCTCCACTTGGCCAGCAGACACCCGGGAGAATTCCTCAGTCAACCCCACAAACACATGGAGCTGCTCACGCTGGATCGCGACAGACTCCTCACATAGTCGTGCCAGCCTGTCTATGCGCTCGTCCAGGGTAGGCCTTTGCTCAAGCCGCTGACCCGGCCTCCGTAGGGTCTGCGACAGCACCAATGTGCGCCTTGGCGTCGCCAACTGCATGCCGCCTGTCGCGGGTACTTCTTCAGTGGGAATCACCGTCGTGGCTGCAGGTTCAACAGACAGAGGGATGCAAGGGGCATCCTCCTCTGTCTCCAGGATTTCCTCCTCCTCTGGCTCGGTGGTCTCCTCTTCACCACCCGTGGTGAATGACACATGCAGTAGGGTAGGTGCATGCGAGGGTGTGTCCTCCACAGGCGCCTCTGGAGCTGGGAGTCCTGAAAAACAGATTTGAGCTTATTAGAACAGAAGGGATTGGAGCGCCGCGCTGGTATACGTAGGAGGAGCAGCACTGCTCCAATAAATGTGAGCGAGAGACGTTACATATTAATGCATCATATGGTAGTACATATGGTGGTACATCTATGTGGAAATCACTGCGCCAGAGAGCTGTGAAGCCTGCATCAGTCGCAGATAGACAAAATGATAAGGGAGCGAGGGTTTATGGGGTGCAGACAGAGCAGGGGACAAATGGCCAGATGGCCTATGTTCTTATGTTGGCAACATGAGAGTAGCACAGAGTAGCACAGAGGCTGCATGCATAACAGTACATCACTTGTCTAGCCTTTTATAATGAAATGATGTAACATTACTTTAACACTGCTTGACACATTACTCACGTGATCCATGGGAGGGTCCGGCAACACCACGGGTGGTGACTGCGCGACTGTGGGCCCCTACTAGTGCTGCAGCACATTCCTCAACATCGGTGAGTGTCTGTATTACAAGAGGGCCTCCTCTGGTGCGCCTCTGCTGTGAACGATTATGAGATATCTTCCTCTGCAAACATGAAAAGAGCATGGCAAAAGCGACTTGACTTGGTTCTATCATTTATAGACAACAGGTTCCAACGTTATATGCTAATAGGGTTTGTGTCCACAATTGATGCACGGTTATAACAAAGATCGGTGTGTTTAGGAGCGAATGCTTGACGCAGACATCTCTCTCGAATACAATCTACATTGAACTCGGCAATGACAGTAGCTAATGTCCAAAATTGTCCCAGGCCAGACAGTGAGCAAAGGCAGCTCTCCCCTAGTCCATGCTGGGTCCCTGTGTAAGTGACAGCATCCAGAGAGACTTCAAAAGGGCGCAGGTTCATAGCCATGTGCAGCTCCTAGCGGGGATGACATATCATATATGTTAGAATTAAAAGCTTACATTCAATCCAGGAGGTTGACTATGATAATTATAATTCTATTTAGACTTGGCAGCATTACAGTATGAAATCATACTTACTCTTGCTGAAGCCACAAGGCTGTTCCAGCGTTTGCGGCACGGGTCAGGTCCCCTGGCTTCGTAGGACGCAGATGAGACGACAGTGGCGATGTCGCTCCATAATTTACAGTACGCCCGTGGTGCTGGTTTCCCACCACGCTCATCCCCAGTCAATTGGGCCCACCGGGAGTGCACCTCCACCATGAAGGCCTCGTTGGCCTCATCCGAAAAACGGTTTGTACCTCTTCCTCCTCATCGCCACATCTCTAAGACTTTCATCACTCTTAGACATACCATCTCCCTATCTCTCTCTCTCTTTTCTCTGCCCTCACTGTCTCTGTCTTCCTCCTCTCTCTCTTTGTCTCTCTCTCTCTCTATTCTCTCTCAATCTCTCTCCCGCTTCTGGGAATGTGTGGATGATCCATGACCTCCCGGAATGTGGGAAAAGATGGCCAACCAAAAAAAAAACACGCATGCGCAGAAGCCTGGTGCTAGGGAAGTTTTTGCCTTCCACACCACTGGCTGTTCGCTGGGCACACTTTACGTCACTGACCTTTGGCATCGCCCATTTCATATTGCCAAGTGGAAAATCGCAGCGTGAAAAATGGCCGATGTTCCAGCGATTGGTAAGGCTGAGATATCGACCATCGCTGAAACATCGCTCATTTTTTGGGTGCTAGCGAGCAAAGTGGAAAGTCTAGCCCCATGTGTTTGCCCATTTCACCAGTCGGTCTATGTCCTCCTGAAGATTGTTACTATCCTCCACATTGTTTGCTACATTTGCGAGTTTCGTGTCATCTGAAAACTTTGAAATTATGCCCAATATACCCAAGTCCAGATCATTAATGTATATCAAAAATATTATTATTGAGGTAACACGACAATGATGAAACCTTTAATTTGCTTGCACACATTTTATTTGCCTGAACCACTTTAATGATAACTGGCTTACCAGAAAGTGTCTGTGCTAGAACTCGGTAACATATAATTGCCTATACCTGGTATTTTCTATGCAATCGCTAATTTTCTCTTTAAATAATAACGAACTACTGGACCAGTTACTTTATGCGTCCATTATGAAATCCATACAACCTTTTAGCTTCACTGAACAAATATATGTGAGGGAAACAATTGGACTCCTTCTCGTTACTGGCAGCTTAAATTAAAAATAATGAAAATCACAGAAGCTTCAGTGACTATCCCCCAGCAGAACAATTTGCATTAATTTTATTTTAATCTACACTAGTTATTTTAAAAATCAATATTAGTGACTTAAAAGCTTTCTGAGATTGCAGGAGATGGCAATTTGGAATGTGGCTAATCCGACATACAACTGTAAAAATACTGCATCATCGTCATTGAAATTTAGAATGACTTTGTAAAAGTGGAGAATCTTAAGGAAAGTCTTCTAGTAATTCCTCCAGTTAAAAAGCCCTCAATTAGGTCTGATGAATGTCCTGTAGCCCCTTTAACGTTTGCCATTGCCAGTAAGCTGTCTTTTAATGCCTTATCGTTTTCTGCACAATTCAATTCATAACTATAAGCTGAGTCACAGTAGATGAGCCTTTTCAAGAGCCAACAATTTATAATCCTTAATATAAACATTTAACCTACTGGACCTTTAAAATCCTCCAGTGTGGATAGCTGTAGCTAAGAGCTACTGCTTCAAAAAATGCCCTCTGTGAGTAGTCATTTGAGATTGCAGATTCAACATGCATCTCAATGGTTTGAAACTGTTAACTCACTTGACTACTGTAATGTATGTATCTGTGAGCATACTGACAGGTGCACATTACAACTACAAGTTACTCCTGATTAGCCAGATATGAGCAAACAATCAATGGACAGTCCAATATGGAGGCACAATTGGGATCATTCATCCAACAGAAGACACTAAAATATGACCCAGAAACATAGCCGCAGAGCCTTCACGGATCCAGTTCTATATATTAACCTGTGCAACGCAGATGAGACACAAATGCAGCTTGACAAAAGAACAAAGCATAGTTTCAAGCTGCCATTAAGGAGGATTGTGTGCAGTGGATTTTCACTCAGATCTCTACTCAATATTTAGACCAGTGAAGCCAAATGGTGCAAATGTGGATTTGTGATTCCTAAAAAGTTTGTTATGTTATCAGGAATTCATTCTCGGGATGTGGGTGTTGCTGGCAAGGCCAACATTTATTACCCATCCCTAGTTTCCCTTGAGAAAGTGGTGGTGGGCCTTCTTCTTGAACCACTGCAGTCCTTGTGCTGAAATCCTCCCACAGTGTGTAAGGTAGGGAGTTCCAGGATTTTGACCCCGCAAAGAAGGAACGGCGGGCAATATATTTCCTAAGTCAGGCTGGTGTGTGACTTGGAGGGGAAAATTGAGGTAAACATGTTCCCATATGCCTGCTGCTCTTGTCCTTCTAGGTGCTGGAGATTGCGGGTTAGAGAAATGCTGTCGAAGAAGCTTTGGTGAGCTGCTGCAGTGCATCCTGTAGAGTGTACACACAGTATGACATTGGTGGAGGGAGTGGATACATGAGGTGGTGGATGGGTTGCCGATCAAGCGGACTACTTTGTCCTGGATGATGTTGAGTTTCTTGAGTGTTGTTGGAGTTCCACTCATCCAGGCAAGTGGAGTGTATTCCATCAAACTCCTGACTTGTGCCTTGTGGATGGTGGTGAGGTTTTGGGGAGTCAGGACATGAGCCACTCACCACAGAATATGCCTCTGGCCTGCTCTAGTAGCCACAGCAATTAAATGGCTGGTCCAGTTAAGGATCTAGCCAATGGCAACCCCCAGGATGTTGATGGCGGGGGATTTGGCGATGGTAATGCCATTGAATATCATGGGGAGGTGGTTAGATTCTCTCTTGTTGGAGATGGTCATTACCTGACACTTGTCTGGCATGAATGTTACTTGCCGCTTATCAGCCCAAGCCTGGCTGTTGTCTAGGTCTCACAGCTATTCACTCAGTTTCCTCCCATACATAGACCCACTTGGCTAATGACTCTAAGTTGTGTGGCACTGCTGGGGCACAATGGCTGTTGTGTTTGCCTGCATCCATGCACTTCATGAAGTAATTTATTGTGTAAAGTACTTGGAAATGTTTCAACATGAAATGCACTATTTAAATGCAAATGTTACTATAATTTCTAGTATATGGGAGAAGTGACAGGTAGTGTTTGTGCCACATAAGTGCTATGACCATCTCCAACAAAAAAAAACCAACAACATCCACTGAACTTCAATGACATCACCATTGCTGAATCCCCCATCATCAACATAATGGGGCCAACATTTTAGGGATCTAGTATGTAAGTATTTTGAGACTTGACATATGGTAAATGTAACACGTTTGGCAGGAACAGGTGATGTTGCAATGTTATTCACCACTGAGGATTTCCCTCACATCATGTCTGGATCTGGTGTAGACTAATCGATAGAGATTGATTTCTATGATTAATCAACTACTCCATTATCCTTGTATCATGTGGCCACCAGAAGGTGAACGAAATGGACCGTGGTCTTTTTTCATCTAGCAATTGCTATGTTCCTATTGATCAGCAACTTAACTGGATCATACGTACAAGAGCAGGGCAGAGACTGGGTACCCTGTCACAAGTGGCTCACCTCTTGATTCCTCATGCCTCTCTACCATCAAGTCAGGAGTGCAAGGGAATACTAGCCATTCGGCTGGTTAGGGGCATACCGTAACAACACTCAAGAGGCTCAGCACTCTTCAGGCCAGAGCAGTCTACTTGATTGGTGCCCCTGTCACTGGACTTAATGTCCACCGGTACACTGTGGATGCAGTATGTACTTTCTACAGGATGTACTGCAGCAACTCACCATACTTACTTCGACCTCCTCTGCAACATCTACCAACAAGAACAATAAGAGCAGCAATGTCACAGGCATGCCATCACTTCCAAGTTTCCCCTCCAGGTCCCGCACCAGCCTGCCTTGGACACACGTTGATATTTCTTCATCATTGCTGGTTTAAAATCCTAATGCCATTGTAAGAACACTGTATCGCCACAAGGACTGCCATGATTCAAAAAAAGAGCCCAGCGCCACCTCCTCACAGCAACTTGGGATAGGCAATTATTGCGGTTTCCAAACACCACCGTTATCCTGACAACAAATAAAAGGGAAGAAACCTTCAAGGCACCTTTCAAAATTGGGGTAATTACCTCATACCACCATCATCAGTACATACTATAAAAGATAACAATAATTCACATTCTTATTCATGCAATGCATTCAGTACTTGTTAATCCCCAAAACAACCTTCAAATATATTTTAGTCACAGAATCTTGTGATTTACACCTTATTGACCTTGAATTTGCGATCGGAGGTGTACCTCCGAGTACGGCTCCAACCCATAAAACGTCTACAAACTTACCTCCTGGCTCCACAGCTACAGACAGTTCGGATCTCGGGCCTTCAAGTGTACAACTGCGTAAAGGCCCACGGATCATAGGGACGCAGGCGGTTCCGAAGCGTCCCTGGGATCACGTGGGCCCGGTCCTCCAATGAGAAAGGAGGAATCCATTGCAGTCATTTCCGAACGGAATCCCCTAATGACAAGTAATGGAATCCCCAAATAATTAAACAATTTAGACAACGCTTAATAAATATAAATGTTCTGATTTTCAAATTTAATTCAAAGTCCCTTCATTACACCAAATATAATAAAAATGGCATTTCTTGAAAAATAATTTAAAACATTTTAATTCAGGCCAATATCTGCATAAACTAGTGTTTGTGTAATATATGCACCCATGAAAATGCTCACAGGTTATGTGATGCTCACAAGACTCAATAAAATCCCAGTCAGTTGGATCTCGGTCATTCATTATGAGGTATAAGAACATAAGAACATAAGAAATAGGAGCAGGAGTAGGCCACTTGGCCCCTCGGGTCTGCTCTGCTGTATGCAGTTGTGAGCCTAGTGGATGAACTAGTAATGTGTGGTGTTTTTGTTAAACCTTTGTTAATTAACCAACTAGTTCTTAATAGCAATGTGTTGCTATGAATTCTTAAGCAAAGAACCCATGAAGCAAATATATTACAGTTTGTGCATCATTTTTTATTGTTACACTTTTAATTTAAGATTTATAATAACCCTTACGCTGGTGAAAGCAGGCCCTCGCAAGCTTTTACCTGCCATAAAGAGCTTCATGGGCAATGGCTAGGCAGTAGTTGGGCAAATAGCGAAAGCCATTTTGCAGTCGGTTTGTATGATGTGTCAAGGCGTACTTTGACAGATTGCAAGTTTCGGGTTTTCACGCACGCTCAGCACGTGAGCATACGCCGGTGAAGGCACTGTAATTTCTGGCCCATTGTACGGATTAGGTTACTGGGAGATTGCTCAACTCTTCAATAGTGGCTCGCAATATAGGATTTGTAAATTAAAATGAATATATTTGATATGGAATGCATTACACAACTTCTTTCAATCTTTTTATTGCATCATTATTTTCCATTGTTTTTTTTTTGGTAAATTCTTGGTAAAAAACGGAATCTGCGTTCCAACCTTCATTCATCTTAAACTTTAAAACTGTAATGAATAGTCGGCTGAATAACACACCGAGCTACATTGATATTTTTACTGTTTAATTATTTTCCATGCAGCACACGGAATCCTCATACTGCCTCTAGGCTGACACTCCAGTGTGGTGCTGAGGGAGTGCTGCACTGTCGAAGGTGCCGTCTTTCGGATGAGGTGTTAAACCGAGGCCCCGTCTGCCCTCTCAGGTGGTCGTAAAAGATCCCATGGCACTATTTTGAAGAAGAACAGGGGGAGTTATTCCCGGTGTCCTGGCCAATATTTGTCCCTCAATCAACATATCAAAAACAGATTATCTGGTCTTTATCCCATTGCTGTTTGTGGGAGCTTGCTGTGCGCAAATTGGCTGCTGCATTTCCTACATTGTAACAGTGACTACACTCCAAAAGTACTTAATTTGCAGTAAAGCACTTTGAGACATCCGATGGTCATGAAAAGTGCTATTTAAAATAGTTCTTTATAAATAATACAATGACTAATTCATCGGGGAGAGTATCAAATAACATAGTCGGCTGTTTTCTTTTTAAGTCAATTTTATTAGGTAAGTATAATAAAACAGCAAGAGTTAGATTTTCCACTTGGCTGGCTATCGCCCAAAAAATGGACTATGTTCCAGCGATGGTCGATGTGGAACATCGCCCATTTTTTGGATCGTGATTTTCCACTCGGCGATAGGCCAGCAAAGTGAAATGGGCAAAGCGAAACATCAGCAATGTTACGTGGGCCCAGCGAATGGCCAGCTATGTGGAAGGCAAAAGCTTCTCTAGCAACGGCCTTCTGCGCATGCGCTTTTTTTTTGGTGGACAGCTTTTCCTGCGTTTCAGGAGGTCAGGGGTCATCCACACATGCGCAGAAGATCATTGCTGAGGGGGAGAGAGAGAAAGAGAGAAAGAGAGAGAAAGGAGAGGAGGAAAGCAGTAGAGAATAGAGAATAGAAATTACAGAGAATACAGAGAATACAGAGAATACAGAGAAAGAATACAGACAGAGAATACAGAGATAGGATATAAAAGCAGTTTTAAAGAGAAAAAATGTCATCAGTCGAAAATGTGGAGGAGGATCGGAAGAGGGCAAAGCCTTTTTTCCGACGAGGTGAATGCGGCCCTTGTCCAGGAGGTGCACTCCAGGTGGGACGAATTAACCTGGGGTGGCAGTGGGAAACCTCCACCCTGGGCCTACTGCAAGCTATGGAGCGAGATCTCCGATGTGGTCCAATTGTCTTTTCACCGATGTTGCGTGTAGCTATGTAGCTTTCGTTGTAACGCTTTTCGGCTTCTGGCAGGGGATTATGCAGGGAAGTCAACTGGCAAGGCCGTATCCTTTATCCCACAGCATCCAACCGTGACCTTCTGGCTGATTGACAAACAGGTCAGGGATAGCACTCTCACACAGGATGTGCGCATCATGGATGCTGCCTGGAAATGTAGCACTTACTGCCATGATAATTTGGTTGTGGTCGACAACAAGCTGCACATTCAGGGACTGGAATCCCTTTCTGCTACGAAACACCTCTGGGTTCCGTAAAGGGGCTTTCAGGGCAATGTGCGTGCAGTCTATTGATCCCTGTACCTTGGGGAAGTTTGCTATTCTCGAGAAACCCAAAGCCCTCCCGGTCTGTGCCTCACTGGTCAGAGGAAAGCTTATAAAGTCTATCCTGCGAGCATAAAGGGCTTCAGTCACCTGTCGAATGGAGCAGTGTGTGGCGTGCTGAGAGATACCATAGATGTCGCCAGCTGAAGCCTGAAAGGATCCAGATGCGTAGGATAGTGCCGCAGTAACCTTTACCTCAATGGGTAGGTGATGGTGCTGGTAGACTGCAGATCCCCCTTGATGAGCTGGCATATCTTATTGATGACCTCCTTCTGGAAGCGCAGCCTCCTAAGACACGCGTTTTCAGCCAAGTTTGAGGTAAGATTGTTTTTCCCGGTACCTTCGTTCACTGTACGTTCGCCTCCTCTGCCTCCGCAGTACTCTGCCACCTCTTCGATTGACCCTTTCAGATGCCAGCGTGTGAGCAGTTACAAGTAATGACAGAGAATCCATAGGTCTCATCACTATCAGTAATATTATCATTTGCTATAAATGCCCTTTTTAATAAAACAAATGCCTAATCTACTAAAATAAAAGCTAATATTATTATAATTATTAAATATAAGTATAAATGTGAGTGGATCTATCTGCAAAAGACCCTTAATAAATCACAATTTATAAGCTTGTGTTTTTTAGCAGCCTCCTCCCTTCCTCCGACATTCAAAATGGCGTCCGTAGTGCCCAGCTCTGTGAGGAAGGCCCGGGGAAAGCAACTAATGTCCAGCGATGTTCTCGGCGAGCAATCAGCTCGGCAATGTGTGGGCGATGTGCCGAAAGTTGGGCTGGGTGATGTGCAGGCGATCACCTCAGCGATCACCTCGGTGATGTGAGCCGAAAGTTGGGGGGAGAATTTTCCGGCGATGTTCCAGCCTAATTTTCCACTTTTCATTCAAAATGGGCCCTAGCAGGCCGTTTTGGGCGATATATGGGCACTAGGCCAATGATGTGAAGTGGAAAGTCTAGCCCCAAGTATTTCACTTTTCTAACAAAGACAGGGAATAGTTGCACACAGAGTAGATTAATAAAATGATCTATGCTGCTGAGAACTGCCATAAATCTGAAAATAGCATGTCATCATGTGCGCCACAGGTGGAGACAAGTTATAATGGTCTTTCACAGGAGTAAAGTAATTCACGCATTGCAATGTCAGTAGGTGGGATATTTTATTTCTTCAAAGATTGCAATTTTTAAAAATTTCTGGTGATATATCAATTGGCAAAATCCATTAAGTGATATTTAACTGCGGTTTATCACTTGCAATTGTCACTGCAATTAATTGTCATATTCCTGGCTGCGGAATTAATTCCCACCCAGAAAGAAAACAGATCCTGCACTTTGCAAAGAAGTAGTTAATAGTCCAGCTGCATAAATGGTACCAAGATCTGCCCAGGGTATGGAAATGACTTCACATTAATTCAGCAGACTTCCCCGCTAAAGCACTTTTTATTCCATCTGGATATGGTTACATGCCTTTGGGGCTTTTCCTTGCATGCCTAGTCCCATAGCGTCGTTGGGAAATACTTTCTGAGACAGTAGCTTGGTATACAGCATGGTTAATTTAATAACGGCTCAGAACCTATGTACCTTTCTGTGACTGGTCAGGCGGACATTTTAAATTTGACTGCTTTCTGGTTCCCATGGATGCCAGAACGAGCTGAAGTACAATATAATCTGCTGGGATTCGAGGTCTCACAGCTGGAGCCAGGTTGTGCAGAGATGGATCTAACCTCTTTACAAGTATTCCCACTGTGAACCTTAAGATGTGTAAGATTTATGCAATAGGCACAAAAGTGAAAGTTTTGCTCAGCCTGCAAATAAGATGGAGACTGACTTAAAATTGTTAGTCTAAATCTCCAGTCATAACATGTCGGCCAAATAGTAACATAAACCACTGCACTTTTATGTCTGAAGTCGGCCATAGTTCCTGAAATTCATTGAGCTTTCCAAATCGATAATTGCTTATTATATTTTGATGTAGAATGAGGCACTGCAGGTAACATCAATGCATGACTCTCTCGTCCTGTGACAGTTGGAACTGGTGCTCTCCACTCTCTCTCCTGCTTCAGTTGGAACTGGTGCTCTCCACTCTCCCGTCCTGTGATAGTTGGAACTGGTGCTCTCCACTCTCCCGTCCTGTGATAGTTGGAACTGGTGCTCTCCACTCTCCCGTCCTGCGACAGTTGGAACTGGTGCTGTCCACTCTCCCGTCCTGCGACAGTTGGAACTGGTGCTCTCCACTCTCCCGTCCTGCGACAGTTGGAACTGGTGCTCTCCACTCTCCCGTCCTGTGACAGTTGGAACTGGTGCTCTCCACTCTCCCGTCCTGCGACAGTTGGAACTGGTGCTCTCCACTCTCTCTCCTGTGAGAGTTGGAACTGGTGCTCTCCACTCTCTCTCCTGTGACAGTGGGAACTGGTGCTCTCCACTCTCTCTCCTGTGACAGTGTGAACTGGTGCTCTCCACTCTCTTTCCTGTGAGAGTTGGAACTGGTGCTCTCCACTCTCTCTCCTGTGACAGTGTGAACTGGTGCTCTCCACTCTCTCTCCTGTGAGAGTTGGAACTGGTGCTCTCCACTCTCTCTCCTGTGAGAGTTGGAACTGGTGCTCTCCACTCTCCCGTTGGTGTGGGAGGGAGGGCTTTAGTTTCCTGAACAATTGGGACTGCTTCTGGGGAAGGTGGGACCTGTACAAGTCGGACAGGTTACACCTCAACAGAGATGGGACCAATGTTCTCGCGGGTGGTTTTGATAGTACGGTTGGGAGGGCTTTAAACTAGCTTGACAAGGGGATGGGAACCCAGGAGAGGGCTCTGAGCTAGTTAGAGTGGGTGAGATCTCAGATGAACAGAACCCCAAGAAAGAATGCAAAAGGCAGGAGGCAACAGAGCAGAGTAGCACTGGGGTAAGTGTAAACCACAAGGTGATAGGAAGGGTCAATATGTATGAATATAAAGGGGCTGCAGGAGGAGTCAAAACTAAAAATCATGGTTTAAAAAATAGTATTAAAACACTCTACCTAAACACACGAAGCATTCGAAATAAAGTAAATAAGTTGACGGCACAAATCATTACAAATGGGTATGATTTAGTGGCCATTACAGAAACGTGGTTGCAGGGTGGCCAAGACTAGGAATTAAACATACAGGGGTATCTGACAATTCGGAAAGATAGACAAGAAGGGAAAGGAGGTGGGGTAGCTCTGTCAATAAAGGATGATATCAGGGCAGCTGTGAGAGACGATATTGGCTCCATTGAACAAAACGTTGAATCATTGTGGGTGGAGATTAGAGATAGTAAGGGGAAAAAGTCACTGGTGGGTGTAGTTTATAGGCCCCCAAATAATAACTTCATGGTGGGGCGGGTAATAATCAAGGGAATAATGGAGGCATGTGAAAAAGGAATGACAGTAATCATGGGGGATTTTAACCTACATATCGATTGGTCAAATCAAATCGCACGGGGCAGCCTTGAGGAGGAATTCATAGAATGCATACGGGATTATTTCTTAGAACAGCATGTTACAGAACCTACAAGGGAGCAAGCGATCTTAGATCTGGTCCTGTGTAATGAGACAGGAATAATAAACGATCTCCTAATAAAAGATCCTCTCGGAATGAGTGATCACAGTATGGTTGAATTTGTAATACAGATTGAGGGTGAGGAAGTAGTGTCTCAAACGAGCGTACTATGCTTAAACAAAGGGGACTACAGTGGGATGAGGGCAGAGTTAGCTAAAGTAGACTGGGAACACAGACTAAACGGTGGCACAATTGAAGAACAGTGGAGGACTTTTAAGGAGCTCTTTCATAGTGCACAACAAAAATATATTCCAGTGAAAAAGAAGAGCGGTAAGAGAAGGGATAACCAGCCGTGGATAACCAAGGAAATAAAGGAGAGTATCAAATTAAAAACCAATGCGTATAAGGTGGCCAAGGTTAGTGGGAAACTAGAAGATTGGGAAAATTTTAAACGACAGCAAAGAATGACTAAGAAAGCAATAAAGAAGGGGAAGATAGATTACGAATGTAAACTTGCGCAAAACATAAAAACAGATAGTAAAAGCTTTTAACGATATATAAAATGGAAAAGAGTGACTAAAGTAAATGTTGATCCCTTAGAAGATGAGAAAGGGGATTTAATAATGGGAAATGTGGAAATGGCTGAGACCTTAAACAATTATTTTGCTTCGGTCTTCACAGTGGAAGACACAAAAACCATGCCAAAAATTGCAGGTCACGGGAATGTGAGAAGGGAGGACCTTGAGACAATCACTATCACTAGTGGGGTAGTGTTGGATAGACTAATGGGACTCAAGGTAGACAAGTCCCCTGGTCTGGATGAAATGCATCCCAGGGTATTAAAAGAGATGGCGGAAGTTATAGCAGATGCATTCGTTATAATCTACCAAAATTCTCTGGACTCTGGGGAGATGCCATCGGATTGGAAAGCAGCTAATGTAACGCCTCTGTTTAAAAAAGGGGGCAGACAAAAGGTAGGTAACTATAGGCCGGTTAGTTTAACATCTGTAGTGGGGAAAATGCTTGAAGCTATCATTAAGGAAGAAATAGCGGGACATCGAGATAGAAATAGTCCAATCAAGCAGACGCAACATGGATTCATGAAGGGGAAATCATGTTTAACTAATTTACTGGAATTCTTTGAGGATATAACGAGCATGGTGGATAGAGGTGTACCGATGAATATGGTGTATTTAGATTTGCAAAAGGCATTCGATAAGGTGCCACACAAAAGGTTACTGCAGAAGATAAAGGTAGGCGGAGTCAGAGGAAATGTATTAGCATGGATCGAGAATTGGCTGGCGAACAGAAAGCAGAGAGTCAGGATAAATGGGTCCTTTGCGGGTTGGAAATTGGTGGTTAGTGGTGTGCCACAGGGATCGGTGCTGGGACCACAACTGTTTACAATATACATAGATGGCCTGGAAGAGGGGACAGAGTGTAGTGTAACAAAATTTGCAGATGACACAAAGATTAATGGGAAAGCGGGTTGTGTAGAGGACACAGAGAGGCTGCAAAGAGATTTAGATAGGTTAAGCAAATGGGCTAAGGTTTGGCAGATGGAATACAATGTCGGAAAATGTGAGGTCATCCACCTTGGGAAAAAAAACAGTAAAAGGGAATATTATTTGAATGGGGAGAAATTACAACATGCTGCAGTGCAGAGGGACCTGGGGGTCCTTGTGCATGAATCCCAACAAGTTAGTTTGCAGGTGCAGCAGGTAATCAGGAAGGCGAATGGAGTGTTGGCCTTCATTGCGAGAGGGATGGAGTACAAAATCAGGGAGGTCCTGCTGCAACTGTACAGGGTATTGGTGAGGCCGCACCTGGAGTACTGCATGCAGTTTTGATCACCTTACTTAAGGAACGATATAGTAGCTTTGGAAGGGGTACAGAGACGATTCACTAGGCTGATTCCGGAGATGAGGGGGTTACCTTATGATGATAGATTGATTAGACTGGGTCTTTACTCGTTGCTGTTCAGAAGGATGAGGGGTGATCTTATAGAAACATTTAAAATAATGAAGGGGATCGACAGGATAGAGGCAGAGAGGTTGTTTCCACTGGTCGGGGAGACTAGAACTAGGGGGCACAGCCTCAAAATATGGGGGAGCCAATTTAAAACCGAGTTGAGAAGGAATTTCTTCTCCCAGAGGATTGTGAATCTGTGGAATTCTCTGCCCAAGGAAGCAGTTGAGACTAGCTCATTGAATATATTCAAATCACAGATAGATAGATTTTTAACCAATAAGGGAATTAAGGGTTATGGGGAGCGGGCGGGTAAGTGGAGCTTAGTCCACGGCCAGATCAGCCGTGATCTTGTTGGGTGGCTGAGCAAGCTCGAGGGGCTAGATGGTCTACTCCTGTTCCTAATTCTTATGTTCTTATGTTCTTATTAATGTTGGGGAAGTCCAGAACCAGGGGTCACATTCTTAGGATAAGGGGTAAGCCATTTAGGACCGAGATGAGGAGAAACTTCTTCACCCAGAGAGTGGTGAACCTGTGGAATTCTCTACCACAGAAAGTTGTTGAGGCCAATTCACTAAATGTATTCAAAAAGGAGTTGGATGTAGTCCTTACTACTAGGGGGATCAAGGGGTATGACGAGAAAGCAGGAATGGGGTACTGAAGTTGCATGTTCAGCCATGAACTCATTGAATGGCGGTGCAGACTCGAAGGGCCAAATGGCCTACTCCTGCACCTATTTTCTATGTTTCTATGTTTCTATTTCACCATCAAAACATTTCCCTGCTCACTTTTAGATAAAGCTGTGTTGGGTTTGGGCCATGTGTTAGATGTAAATGATGGGGATGACCCCTACCTTCCTGGATCTCAATTAATACAAATTGTGCTTGTTTGGAAAAACAAGGGGCTGAATTTTACGGGGTAGTGGCAGGTGAGATCGGTGGTGGGTTGGGTGGGAAAGCTGTTATTTTGGACAGCAGGTCAGGACCCCGCTGTCATCTCACTCCCACGCTCCTCTCCCACAGGCACGTCGGTCATCGTGATGCTGGTCCGACCTGCAGTGGCGGGGGACCCAATTGAAATTATTATGAGGTAGTTTACAGGCACTTAAGAGCCCTTTCCCCCCCTACTTTTTAAATTTCTCTGCAAGGCCATGGGATTCACGCAGCTAGGGAACCACGCCTGTCAACCTGAGGTGCGAGTTCCGTGACCATTGTTCCAGCTGATTACTTGACAGCATGGAAAACAAACCAAAATAAAAACATGTTGACGACATCAACTAACAGATTGATGGGGATTCTGTTCCACTTGAAAAGCTACTGGTTGCATATTAATTCAGAAATTCCTGAAGGGATGTAAAGTGCCACCCTGGATGGTGAGGGAAAAATTATTTTACTGGCCATTCTTGGCTGTTGCAGTGAATTGATCTTCACTATAAAAAATGACATATACTCATACTATCATTGTCCAGTTACACATTAAATCAAGTCATCAACCATAAAAATGACATTCTTATCACTCATTCCACGAGTTCAATTTGCTTTCAGTCCCTGAATATGACTAATTTAATTATTCTGTCTGTTGGGGTAAAAAGAAGACTTCTCTTCCTCAAGGTGGAATCCTTGCTATAAGGAATCAACATTCACCCGTCCATATAACGACCTCAGAATCACTCAGACGAATCCTTGTTTTAACCTGGTTTTATTCAAGCATTCAGGGGAAGAGTTCACAGATGAACCTTCTCAGAAAAAAGGTTTTACAATTACAGTTATACATTTTTTGAGGTGTGCAACCCTCCTACAAAACCACCGATTGGCCTACTGCTCAGACTGGCTCTGAATGGGGTACTGAAGTTGCATGTTCAGCCATGAACTCATTGAATGGCGGTGCAGGCTCGAAGGGCCGAATGGCCTACTCCTGCACCTATTTTCTATGTTTCTATGAATGGATCCCCCCACCTGTCCATCTCCCATTCAATGGTATCAACTTTGCCTCAGTTGCTCATGACGTGTTGATTCACTTTGTTTTCCAGGGTGGTGCCTCCTTATCCCTCTCCCAAGAACTCTCATCAAAACTACCAGTCAATGCCATCCTGTTCCCATGCTGCTATAATCTATGTTTCCAAACATTTTACTCTCCTTGTTCTGTACTGCATATGTAAGTTTCCATGAGTCTGTACTAAGGTTAATACAACGGATGGTTCATTAACCATCAAGCTTTGCTGCATAGCAAGCTTTACTGCTTTCCCTTCTTAAAACTCATTCAAGCAAGTGTATAAGCCTGCTTTACATACAGAAGCGAGTTTTACATACAATCGGTCAATTACAATCCCTACCGTAAGGTAGAGGAACTCCTGAATCCTCAGAACCTTCTAATACTGATAAGCCCTACAATCTGGACCATGTGTCAGATCAATTCACTACCCTAAGTATCCACTTTAGTGACCATCTTTTATCCCCTTACAAGTCTGAGACTTTGGGTAAATTTCTGAGGAGGTTCTCTCACTTGTCCATTGTTAACTTCAACAGAAGAGTTGCAGAAATCCCAGATGCACATAAGCACAACTTACACTGTTAGTTAGGATTTCCGCAACTCTTCTGCTAAACTTGCATAAGATTGTAAACCCACCCCTTTACAATTACGCTTAAAATCTGCTTAATTTTAATGTATTACCGATACACACACATCTTTTATTTGTGCCAGCTACTGATACAAAAGGTCTATAGATTTGTGACCATTAATTACCCAATTAATGTACTTTTTAAATTATGTTCTTGATCGTATTTGTAGATGGCGTCATATTACCTAATGATAATATTATTTAAATATTTATTTGTCACTCACATATAACTTTTATTATATTATTGTACAGTAAAGATTCAACACCCACTATGTTAGCTTAAACTTAACATTTATTGTGGCCATGGTACCTTTTTAGGATCCCGGCTTAAAAGGCGTTATGAATGATGTCACCAGACCCATTCCATCTCACTGGGCCGGGTAGTGCGCTGGGCGGGCTTAATAGGCCTCTTTAAGGTAAGTTTATTTTTTACAGCGGGGTGGAGCCAGCAGTGGGGTCGCGACCCGCTACAGACACTGGCCGCACCGAACCCGCCCAGGTAAGGAAAATTCTGGCCAGTGTGTCAGAATATTTGTAAAAATGTAATACAAGTGTGATGACACCTGGCAGTTCTCTGGTGGCATTGCTTAATACAAGTCAGTGGTTGTGCTGTAAAGTGAGGTACCTCAGTCCACAGATGTCGGGGTGAGGGTACCAGCCGGTGGGCACAGAACATCTCTGGTGCATCTCTGGTCCATTAGTCCTCCTTTTTTTACCACCACAAACTGGGGTTCCCAGAACAGAAGCCCATTGGTGGCACTAATGGTGCCATATGGGGGGAAAACCTGCAGAACAATTGGCAGAAAGTGTCCTGAACATCAAAATGACAGCAGAAAATATAAAGAAGGATGAATAACATTTGTACAGAAATGGCAGGAAAATCTTTCACTAAAACATTTTATTTGAGACTTTAAACTTACCTCAGTATGCAGTTCAATGCTGAGCAACCCTCGCTCTCCATTTGAACTCTGGAATGTCAATCATCATCATCATCATTGTAGGCAGTCCCTCGAAACGAGGATGACTTGCTTCCACACCAAAAAGGGATGGGTTCACAGGTATTTCAATGAAGGACCCAATATTACCGATCCAGAACTACATCTTGAAGGTTGGAAGTTGCCTGTGCGTGGATTTTTTTAACATGTGGTGGCTGTTGCACACCAGCCACCACACGGGCTTGACAGAGCTAGGTCTTGGTACAGTGGCAAGGGTTAACCAGAACGACTGGAAACCAGCTCTGCTGCACGGACCCAGTGCGCACACATATCGCAGTGTGGGCTGGCCCGTGCTGCCCCTGGGCCCTCATGTCAGTACTGAGAATATATCACTCAACTTTGAAAAAAAGAAATAACTTGTATTTATCTAGCGCCTTTCACGACCTCAAGACTTCCCAAAGTGCTTTACAGCCAATTAAGTATTTTGAAGTGTAGTCACTGTTGTAATGTAGGAAACCCAGCAGTCAATTTGTGCATAGCAAGATCCCATAAGCATCCATATGATAATGACCAGATAATGTTTTTTTTATTGATGTTGGTTGAGGGATAAATATTGGCCAGGAGAGCGGGGAGAACTCCCCTGCTCTTCTTCAGAATAGTGCCATGGAATCTTTTATGTCCACTTGAGATGGCAGACAGGGCCTCGGTTTAACGTCTCATCTGAAAGATAGCACCTCCGACAGTGCAGCACTCCCTCAGCACTACACTGGAGTGTCAGCCTGGATTTTGTGCTCAAGTCCCTGGAGTGGGGCAGAACCCACAAACCTCTGACTCAGAGGCAAGTGTGCTATCAACTGAGCCACCTGGCTGATACCGGAACTTCCTTTTGTTTCAGGTGGGAGTTTCCAGCTGCCAATTTATTTCAGACCCGGAAACCTTAGGGCACATGGACCATGAAAAGTGCCCCCTAGGTATTTACATGTAGCTAATCGCATGGGTCTATTTATTCATGAATGGCTTTGACATGTAAAAAACCCAACAAATTTATGAGTTATATTTTTGCTTAATCTATTTTTAAAGGGATAAGACTTGTCAGAAAAGTGCTAAACACTGGTGAACTTTGCTTATTCAACTGACATTAATGTATTTGCTTCATGGGTTCTTTGCATAAGAATTCATAGCAACACATTGCTATTAAGAACTAGTTGGTTTATTAACAAAGGTTTAACAATCACACTACACATTACCAGTTCATCCACTAGGCTCACAACTGCATACCTCATTGCGGATGATCTAGACCCAACTGACTGGGGTTTTATTGAGTCTTGTGAAGATCACATGACTGGCTAAGCCACTCACAATGCAACACCTCTACAACTATTTTTGGTAGAACAATAATCAAGTGCCCCCTGATTAAAGGGGGGCACTAAACCGACACATTAAATAAATTAAACTTTTGGCCATAAACTTAAATCAAAATAAAATTTGGTTGCCGGGGGTGATGATGCACTCCAGTCCCTCCGGCGCCCACCTCTCGCGGAAGGCCGCGAGCGTACCGGTGGACACCGCATGCTCCATCTCCAGGATACCCTGGCCCGGATATAGGCGTGGAAGAGAGGCAGGCAGTCGGCTGAATGACCCCCTCGAACGCCCGCTGCCTGGACCGGCTGATGGCACCCTTGGCCTTGCCCAGGAGCAGTCCTACAAGGAGGCCCTCGGACCTACCCGCTCCCCTACGCACAGGGTGCCCAAAGATCATGAGCGTGACAACACCTCTACAAACCTGTGAGCATATTCACAGGTGCATACATTACAATCCTAGAATTAGCAAAAAGAGGAAAATGTAACCCCAAGAATTTTGCACCAGTCTCTGAATCAGGTTAAAACTGAAAATAAAGCACTGTTATTTCAAACTGACCATGAGCGTGAAGGATAGAAGGGTTAAATGTCATCCTTAGTGTTCCCGCTACCGAGCCAGCAGTACAATGGGGGATTCAGTACTGTGTTTCCCACTATGTTTATTAAAATGAATGGATGGAAAATCTTGGGGGACGCATGCCCAAGTTTCTATGTAGATTGCTGGCATGCAAAGCCTAGTATTGGGACAAGTAAAGGTGAAAAATGAATACCAGAGATCTTTCCTCGCATAATAGACCTTCATATCATATATCAGTTGTCTCAAGTAGTCACGTTCATGGACAGTTTAACCCCAATTTAGTGCTTTATGACATACTAATTCAGGCAAAAGAATTCATGGTTTTGACTGATCTGCACACAGATCACAGGCTGCTGAGATCTACCTTCAATCTCACAATAACCTGCAGTTCACCAGCTCGTGATCTCAATTAACAAAAAGAGGAAATAGTCTTTCAAACAAAGAGCTTCTGTAATATTATTATACATTTTACTTTATTTATGTTTGACGCAGATCTGACAAGCTAAGGAAAACCACCAAACATTTAAAATGAAGTAAACTTTGGTTGTTCAAATTTGGGTAGAATTTAGAACAGGTTGGATTCACTTATTTTGTTAAGCGGAGCGTAAAAAAATCTAGGCTGAGACTGCAGTGCAGTGCTGAGGGAGTGCTGCACTGTCGGAGGTGACGTCCTTCGGATGAGACGTTAAACCGAGGCCCCGTCTGCTCTCTCAGGTGGACGTAAAAGACAAATGGCACTATTTTGAAGAAGAGCAGTGGAGTTATCATAGAGTCATCGAATGGTTACAGCACCCTTTCCCCGTAGCCCTGCAAAAAAAATTATTTCAGTACTTATCCAACCCCCTTTTGAAAGCAGTGATTGAGTCTGCCTTCACCACCCTTTCAGGCAGTGCATTCCAGATCATAACCACTCGCTGTGCAAAAAAGTTTTTTCTTATGTCGCCTTTGGTTCTTCTTCCAATCACCTTAAATCTGTGTCCTCTGTTCCTCGACCGTTCCGCCAATGGGAACAGTTTCTCTCTATGAACTCTGTCCAGACCCCTCATGATTTTGAACACCTCTATCAAATCTCCTCTCAACCTTCTCTGCTCTAAGGAGAACAATTCCAGCTTCTCCAGTCTATCCATGTAACTGAAGTCCCTCATCCCTGGAATCATGCTCATAAATCTAAATCTATCCCAGGTGTCTTGCTGTTGGTGGGAGCGTGCTGTGTGCAAATTAGCTGCCGTGTTTCCTACATTACAACAGTGATTATACTTCAAAAATACTTCATTAGCTGTAAAATACTTTCAAATTTCCTGCAGTCGTGAAAAGCGCTATATAAATGCAAGTCGTGCTTTCTTTCTATGTGGCATTTTCATTTCTAGATATTTATTTTATTTTGGCTATTTTTGACTATTTATGTTGGGGAAGTCCAGAACCAGGGGACACAATCTAAGGATAAGGGGTAAGCCATTTAGGACTGAGATGAGGAGAAACTTCTTCACTCAGAGAGTTGTGAACAATTCCCTGCCGCAGGGAGTTGTTGATGCCAGTTCATTGGATATATTCAAGAGAGAGTTAGATATGTCCCTTATGGCTAAAGGGATCAAGGGGTATGGAGAGAAAGCAGGAAAGGGGTACTGAGGTGAATGATCAGCCATGATCTTATTGAATGGTGGTGCAGGCTCCAAGGGCTGAATGGCTTACTCCTGCACCTATTTTCTATGTTTCTATCTCCTTTCATTGTTTCGTCTCAATCTGCTTAAGAAACAATGGGATAAATATTGGCCAGCGCTCCTCTGCTCTTCTAAAAGTGCCATGGGATTATTTATGTCCACCTGAGGGGAGACAAGACCTCGATTTAACATCTCATCCAAAAGTGGACACCTCCAACAATGCAGCACTCCCTCAGTGTCAGCCTAGATTTTGTGCTCAAGAAGTGGGACTTGAACCCACAACCTTTGGACTCAGAGGAGAGAGTGCTACCCGCTGAACCACAGCTGAAAATACCACAAATTTTCAGACAGCAGCATGTATATCTCTTTGAACTCTGTGTGAGGCCTGCCATTCTGTTATAGGAAAAAAATGCATTTGTAGTTGTGGCGATAGGTTGAATCCTCTACATCAATGTGGGAGCACCATTACCACAAGGGCTCCAGCAGTTCACAAAGAAAGTTAACCACAACTTCCCAAAGAGATTAGTGATGGGCAGTAAATGTGGTCTTGTCTGAGTCGCCCACAATGCTGATTTCAACAGTCATCATCATCATCATAGGCAGTCCCTCGAAATCAATGAAGACTTGCTTCTACTCCTAAAGTGAGTTCTTTGGTGGCTGAACAGTCCAACACGAGAGCCACAGACCCTGTCACAGGTTGGACAGATATTCGTCGAGGGAAGGGGGTTGGTGGCACGGATTTGCCACACGCTCCTTCCGCTGCCTGCGCCTGACCTTTTCACGCTCGCAGCATTGAGATTTGAGGAGCTCAACTCCCTTCCGGAAGTACTTTCTCCACCTAGGGCAGTCTTCGGCCAGGGACTCACAGGCATCAGCGGTGATGTCGCACTTCACCAGGGAGACTTTGAGGGTGCTTGTATCGTTTCCGCAGCCCACCATTGGCCGTTTGCCACGAAGGAGCTCCGCGTAGAGCAATTGCTTAGGGAGTCTCATAGAAACATAGAAACATAGAAAATAGGTGCAGGAGTAGGCCATTCGGCCCTTCTAGCCTGCACCGCCATTCAATGAGTTCATGGCTGAACATGCAACTTCAGTACCCCATTCCTGCTTTCTTACCATACCCCTTGATCCCCCTAGTAGTAAGGACTTCATCTAACTCCTTTTTGAATATATTTAGTGAATTGGCCTCAACAACTTTCTGTGGTAGAGAATTCCACAGGTTCACCACTCTCTGGGTGAAGAAATTCCTCCTCATCTCGGTCCTAAATGGCTTACCCCTTATCCTTAGACTGTGTCCCCTGGTTCTGGACTTCCCCAACATTGGGAACATTCTTCCTGCATCTAACCTGTCTAACCCCGTCAGAATTTTAAACGTTTCTATGAGGTCCCCTCTCATTCTTCTGAACTCCAGTGAATACAAGCCCAGTTGATCCAGTCTTTCTTGATAGGTCAGTCCCGCCATCCCGGGAATCAGTCTGGTGAACCTTCGCTGCACTCCCTCAATAGCAAGAATGTCCTTCCTCAAGTTAGGAGACCAAAACTGTACACAATACTCCAGGTGTGGCCTCACCAAGGCCCTGTACAACTGTAGCAACACCTCCATGCCCCTGTACTCAAATCCCCTCGCTATGAAGGTCAACATGCCATTTGCTTTCTTAACCGCCTGCTGTACCTGCATGCCAACCTTCAATGACTGATGTACCATGACACCCAGGTCTCTTTGCACCTCCCCTTTTCCTAATCTGTCACCATTCAGATAATAGTCTGTCTCTCTGTTTTTACCACCAAAGTGGATAACCTCACATTTATCCACATTATACTTCATCTGCCATGCATTTGCCCACTCACCTAACCTATCCAAGTCGCTCTGCAGCCTCATAGCATCCTCCTCGCAGCTCACACTGCCACCCAACTTAGTGTCATCCGCAAATTTGGAGATACTACATTTAATCCCCTCGTCTAAATCATTAATATGCAGTGTAAACAGCTGGGGCCCCAGCACAGAACCTTGCGGTACCCCACTAGTCACTGCCTACCATTCTGAAAAGTCCCCATTTACTCCGACTCTTTGCTTCTTGTCTGACAACCAGTTCTCAATCCATGTGAGCACACTACCCCCAATCCCATGTGCTTTAACTTTGCACATTAATCTCTTGTGTGGGACCTTGTCGAAAGCCTTCTGAAAGTCCAAATATACCACATCAACTGGTTCTCCCTTGTCCACTCTACTTGAAACATCCTCAAAAATTTCCAGAAGATTTGTCAAGCATGATTTCCCTTTCACAAATCCATGCTGACTTGGACCTATCATATCACCTCTTTCCAAATGCACTGCTATGACATCCTTAATAATTGATTCCATCATTTTACCCACTACCGATGTCAGGCTGACCGGTCTATAATTCCCTGTTATCTCTCTCCCTCCTTTTTTAAAAAGTGGGGTTACATTGGCTACCCTCCACTCCATAGGAACTGGTCTCATGTCTGGCATGCAAACTAAGTAGCCTGCCCAGCGAAGCTGATTGAGAGTGGCTGGTGCTTTAATGCTGGGGATGTTAGCCTGGGCGAGGACACTGATGTTGGTGTGTCTGTCCTCCCAGGGGATTTGCAGGATCTTGCGGAGACATCGTTGGTGATATATCTCCAGCGATGATGTCTTCTGTACATCGTCCATGCCTCTGATCCATACAGGAGGGCAGGTATGACTACAGCCCTGTAGACAATGAGCTTGGTGGTAGGATTGAGGGCCGGTACTTCGAACACTCTTTTCCTCAGGTGGCTGAAGGCTGCACTGGCACACTGGAGGCGATGTTGAATCTCCGCATCAATGTCTGCCTTTGTTGACAAGATGCTCCCGAGATATGGGAAGTGGTCCACGTTGTCGAGGGCCGCACCATAAATCTTGATGACTGGGGGGCAGTACTGTGCAGTGATGACATGACAGGCTAGTGGAGGACCTTTTCCTTATGGATGTTAAGCGTGAGGCTCGTGCTTTCATATGCCTTGGTGAATACATCGACTAATTCCTGGAGTTCAGCCTCAGAATGTGCACAGATGCAGGCGTCGTCCGCGTATTGTAGCTCAACGACAGAGGTTGGGGTGATCTTGGAACTGGCCTGGAGGCGGCGTAGGTTAAACAGCTTCCCACTGGTTCTGTAGTTTAGTTCCACTCCAGCGGGGAGCTTGTCGACAGTGAGGTGGAGCATGGCAGCGAGGAAGATTGGGAAGAGGGTTAGAGCGATGACACGACCCTGTTTGTCCCCGGTCCGGACGTGGATTGGGTCTATAATGGAACTGCTGGTAAGGATCACAGCCTGCATGTCATCATGGAGCAGGTGATGGATGTTGACAAACTTTTGAGGGCATCCAAAATGGAGGAGGACGCTCCATAAGCCCTCACGGTCGACAGTGTCAAAGGCCTTTGTAAGATCGAACAACGCCATGTATAAGGGCTGGTGCTGCTCCTTGCATTTTTCCTGCAGCTGTCGTGCTGCAAAGATCATGTTCGTTGTTCCCCGTAGGGGACGAAATCCGCACTGCGACTCCGGGAGGAGCTCCTCGGCCACAGGGAGAAGACGGTTGAAGAGTACTCGAGCGACAACCTTCCCAGTGGTTGATAGCAGGGAGATTCCCCTATCGTTGTCACAGTCGGACTTGTTCCCCTTTTTAAAAATGGACACGATCACTGCATTTCTGAGGTCTGCCGGCAGGCTCTCCTCCCTCCAAATGAGAAAGTTGAGGTCATGTATCCGCACCAACAGCGTCTCCCCGCCATATTTTAGCACCTCAGCAGGGATCCCATCTGCTCCCAAAGCCTGGTTGTTCTTGAGCTGTTTTATGGCTTTTCCTACCTCGTGCAGAGTTGGAGTTTCACTGAGGTGGTGGTGGGTTGCATGCTGCGGGATGAAGTTGAGAACACTTGAGTCAAAGGCAGAGTCTCGATTGAGGAGATCTTTAAAGTGCTCCTTCCAGCGGGCCCTGACAGCCTCGGTGTCCTTGATGAATGTTTCCCCGTTCTTGGCCCGGAGTGGAGTGGCACCTTGGGAGTTTGGACTGCAGGGGGCCTTGACTGCAATGAAGAATGCTCGCGTGTTGTGGCTGTTGGCTAGTTGTTGTATCACCTGCGCTTTCTCCATCCACCACCTGTTCTTTAGGTCCCAGGTTTTTTGTTGGACCTCAGCATTGAGCCGTCTGTAATGTTGCTTTGTAGTTCCCAAGTTGGGTTATTGCTTGAGGCTCAGAAATGCTTTGCGCTTGCGATCTATTACTTCTTGGATCTCCTGATCATTTTCATCAAACCAGTCCTGGTATTTTCTGGTTGAGTAAACAAGTGTCTCTTCACAGGCACTGGTTATGGAGGCCTGGAGGACAGACCAAGTGCTGTGGGCATTGAGCATCTCAAGATCAACAAGGCATGCCAGAATGGCTGTGAGGCGCTGGCTATAAAGGGCTCTCTTAGCTGGATCTTTAACTGCCCCGGCATTAACTTTCTTGTGGCACTGCTTCTGCTGTCCTCTCTGCTTTGGGGCTATGTTGATGTTGATGATGGATCGGATTAGGCGATGCTCCGTCCAGCAGTCATCAGCTCCTGTCATGGCGCGGGTGATGTGCACATCCTTGCGATCCCTGGCTCGGACGATGACATAGTCCAGCAGGTGCCAATGTTTGGAGCGAGGGTGATGCCACGATGAATTGCATTTGACTCTCTGGTGGAATAGGGTGCTGGTGATGAGGAGTTCGTGTTCTAGACATTTTGTCAGGAGTAGGGTACCGTTGGAGTTGGATTTCCCTACACCCTCTCTGCCAATCACGCCTCCCCAGAGGGCTGTGCCTTTGCCAACCCTGGCATTAAAGTTACCTAGGAGGATCAATTTGTCGCCTGTGGGGACGCGGGACACGGATGTCTCGAGGTTGGAATAAAAACCCTCTGTAGCCTCATCCGTTGCATCGGGTGTTGGGGCGTATGCACTGATGACTGTGGCGCTTTGGTTCTGGGATAGGGTAAGGCGAAGGGTCATCAGGCGTTCGTTAACCCCGCAGGGGGAGTCTTTGAGGCGGCCGACCAGTTCATTTTTGACGGCAAAGCCGACTCCATGAAGACGGCGTTCTTCCTCTGGTTTTCCTTTCCAGAAAAAGGTATAACCTCCACCATGTTCCTTGAGCTGGCCTTCCCCTGCCCG
This sequence comes from Pristiophorus japonicus, assembly GCF_044704955.1. Taxonomy (NCBI): domain Eukaryota; kingdom Metazoa; phylum Chordata; class Chondrichthyes; family Pristiophoridae; genus Pristiophorus; species Pristiophorus japonicus. The sequence continues at coordinate 27,071,628 of NC_091991.1, forward strand.
TCGGTTCTCGCTTAGGGCAGCGATGTTGATGCCAAAGCGTCTAAGTTCCTGGGCAACTATGGTGGTGCAGTGTTCCGGCCTGTTGCTGTTGGAGTTGTCCATGAGGGTCCTGACGTTCCAGGTCCCGAACTTCATATTAGATGAGTGTAAAGTGCCTGCGCGTGAGTTCTTTTAGCGTGGGGTGGTCGTTGCACACCACGACCACACGGGCTTAGCTGAGCAAGGTCTTGATCCAGTGGCAAGAGGATCCAAGACGACTGGAGACCAGGCACTGCTGTATGAGCCTGGCTGCCTACGGCGAGATGTTGGCCGCAAGCTCGGCGCCGAGTCACGCCCTTGATGATAGGTGGCCTGAGGCTTGGTTGGGGGCAGCATTGAGAAACATAGAAACAAAGAAACATAGAAAATAGGTGCAGGAGTAGGCCATTCAGCCCTTCTAGCCTGCACCGCCATTCAATGAGTTCATGGCTGAACATGCAACTTCAGTACCCCACTCCTGCTTTCTCGCCATACCCCTTGATCCCCCTAGTAGTAAGGACTACATCTAACTCCTTTTTGAATATATTTAGTGAATTGGCCTCAACAACTTTCTGTGGTAGAGAATTCCACAGGTTCACCACTCTCTGGGTGAAGAAGTTTCTCCTCATCTCGGTCCTAAATGGCTTACCCCTTATCCTTAGACTGTGACCCCTGGTTCTGGACTTCCCCAACATTGGGAACATTCTTCCTGCATCTAACCTGTCTAAACCCGTCAGAATTTTAAACGTTTCTATGAGGTCCCCTCTCATTCTTCTGAACTCCAGTGAATACAAGCCCAGTTGATCCAGTCTTTCTTGATAGGTCAGTCCCGCCATCCCGGGAATCAGTCTGGTGAACCTTCGCTGCACTCCCTCAATAGCAAGAATGTCCTTCCTCAGGTTAGGAGACCAAAACTGTACACAATACTCCAGGTGTGGTCTCACCAAGGCCCTGTACAACTGTAGCAACACCTCCCTGCCCCTGTACTCAAATCCCCTCGCTATGAAGGTCAACATGCCATTTGCTTTCTTAACCGCCTGCTGTACCTGCATGCCAACCTTCAATGACTGATGTACCATGACACCCAGGTCTCGTTGCACCTCCCCTTTTCCTAATCTGTTACCATTCAGATAATAGTCTGTCTCTCTGTTTTTACCACCAAAGTGGATAACCTCACATTTATCCACATTATACTTCATCTGCCATGCATTTGCCCACTCATCTAACCTATCCAAGTCGCTCTGCAGCCTCATAGCATCCTCCTCGCAGCTCACACTGCCACCTAACTTAGTGTGATCCGCACATTTGGAGATACTACATTTAATCCCCTCGTCTAAATCATTAATGTGCAGTGTAAACAGCTGGGGCCCCAGCACAGAACCTTGCGGTACCCCACTAGTCACCGCCTGCCATTCTGAAAAGTACTCATTTACTCCTACTCTTTGCTTCCTGTCTGACAACCAGTTCTCAATCCATGTCAGCACACTACCCCCAATCCCATGTGGTTTAACTTTACACATTAATCTCTTGTGTGGGACCTTGTCGAAAGCCTTCTGAAAGTCCAAATATACCACATCAACTGGTTCTCCCTTGTCCACTCTACTGGAAACATCCCCAAAAAATTCCAGAAGATTTGTCAAGCATGATTTCCCTTTCACAAATCCATGCTGACTTGGACCTATCATGTCACCTCTTTCCAAATGCGCTGCTATGACATCCTTAATAATTGATTCCATCATCTTACCCACTACCGATGTCAGGCTGACCGGTCGATAATTCCCTGTTTTCTCTCTCCCTCCTTTTTTAAAAAGTGGGGTTACATTGGCTACCCTCCACTCGATAGGAACTGATCCAGAGTCAATGGAATGTTGGAAAATGACTGTCAATGCATCCGCTATTTCCAAGGCCACCTCCTTAAGTACTCTGGGATATAGACCATCAGGCCCTGGGGATTTATCGGCTTTCAATCCCATCAATTTCCCCAACACAATTTCCCGACTAATAAGGATTTCCCTCAGTTCCTCCTCCTTACTAGATCCTCTGACCCTTTTTATATCCGGAAGATTGTTAGTGTCCTCCTTAGTGAATACCGAACTAAAGTACTTGTTCAATTGGTCCGCCATTTCTTTGTTCCCAGTTATGACTTCCCCTGATTCTGACTGCAGGGTACCTACGTTTGTCTTTACTAACCTTTTTCTCTTTACATATCTATAGAAACTTTTGCAATCCGTCTTAATGTTCCCTGCAAGCTTCTTCTCGTACTCCATTTTCCCTGCCCTAATCAAACCCTTTGTCCTCCTCTGCTGAGTTCTAAATTTCTCCCAGTCCCCGGGTTCGCTGCTATTTCTGGCCAATTTGTATGCCACTTCCTTGGCTTTAATACTATCCCTGATTTCCCTAGATAGCCACGGTTGAGCCACCTTCCCTTTTTTATTTTTACGCCAGACAGGAATGTACAATTGTTGTAGTTCATCCATGCGGTCTCTAAATGTCTGCCATTGCCCATCCACAGTCAACCCCTTAAGTATCATTCACCAATCAATCCTAGCCAATTCACGCCTCATACCTTCAAAGTTACCCTTCTTTAAGTTCTGGACCATGGTCTCTGAATTAACTGTTTCATTCTCCATCCTAATGCAGAATTCCACCATATTATGGTCACTCTTCCCCAAGGGGCCTCGCACAACGAGATTGCTAATTAATCCTCTCTCATTACACAACACCCAGTCTAAGATGGCCTCCCCCCTAGTTGGTTCCTCGACATATTCGTCGAGAAAACCATCCTTTATGCACTCCAGGAAATCCTCCTCCACCGTATTGCTTCCAGTTTGGTTAGCCCAATCTATGTGCATATTAAAGTCACCCATTATAACTGCTGCACCCTTATTGCATGCACCCCTAATTTTCTGTTTGATGCCCTCCCCAACATCACAACTACTGTTTGGAGGTCTGTACACAACTCCCACTAACGTTTTTTGCCCTTTGGTGTTCTGCAGCTCTACCCATATAGATTCCACATCATCCAAGCTAATGTCCTTCCTAACTATTGCATTAATCTCCTCTTTATCCAGCAATGCTACGCCACCTCCTTTTCCTTTTATTCTATCCTTCCTGGATGTTGAATACCCCTGGATGTTGAGTTCCCAGCCCTGATCATCCTGGAGCCACATCTCTGTAATCCCAATCACATCATATCTGTTAACAGTTGAGAAGGTCAGCGGTCCCCTGGAGTTCAGTGTGGAAGGTCAGGGTGGTCACAGCCATGGCACTCACCATGTGTTGGGGGAGAAGAGGTCAGGTCACCAGTGGGTAAGGAGAGGCCCAGTCGTCGCTGAAGGGGAGAAGGCCCGATCACCGTTGAGGAGGTGAGGTCCAGCCACTGTTGAAGGAGGAGGGGAGGTCAGCCATCGTCGCTGAAGAGGAGGAGGCCCAATGAGTGCCGAGGAGGAAAGGCCCGGCCGCCGTCGCTGGAGGAGGCCCGACCTCCACTGGAGGGCGTCTGGTTGTCGTTGGGAATGGCCCGATCGTCGTTGGAGGGGTGGAGTCCCTTTCAACAATGCTGCTGTAGGGACTCAGGAGGGGTGATCAGGCCCCACAATGGGGAAAGAGGAATTGGAAAGGGAGTCATCGAGAAACTGTTATCTTATGTCTCTTTGTGGCTGGTTGAGAAAAATGGAAACATAGAAAATAGGTGCAGGAGTAGACCATTTGGCCCTTTGAGCCTGCACCGCCATTCCATATGATCATGACTGATCATGCAACTTTAGTACTCCATTTCTGCTTTCTCTCCATTCCCCTTGATCCCTTTAGCCATAAGCGTCACATCCAACTCCCTTTTGAATTTCTCTAACGGACTGCACTCAACAACATTCTGCGGCAGAGAATTCCACAGGTTCACAATTCTCTGAGTGAAGAAGTTTCTCCTCATCTCGGTCCTAATGGCTTACCCCTTATCCTTAGACTGTGACCCCCTGGTTCTGGACTTCCCCAACATCGGGAACATTCTTCCTGCCAATCCCGTCAGAATTTTATATGTTTCCATGAGATCCCCTCTCATTCCTCTAAATTCCAGTGAATATAAGTTTAGTCGATCCAGTCTTTCTTCATATGTCAGTCCTGCCATCCCGGGAATCAGTCTGGTGAATCTTCGCTGCACTCCCTCAATAGCGTTGACAGATTGGTGGGGGCATTGAGTGCCAGCTGTGGCTCAGTGGGTAGCACTCCCTAGGTGGGAGGGGCTAGGAGTGAGCAGGTGCTGCTGGGTGTTTGATAAATGTTGGGAGTTGGAGTGAGTTTGTAAAAAGTTGGTGGTGGGTTTCGGGTTGGTTTTATTTCAGGTTTTAGGGCCTTTCTGGCCCATAAACTGCAGCAAACGGCTGCTGAGGGGGCCTGGAGTGCCAGACGCCTCAGAGGACAATATTCTCAGAATGAATTTAATCAGGGTAGAAAATGTTGGGGGAAGAGAGAATAAAAGGCCCAAAGATTTGGGCTGGGACCCCCAAGAGGTTAGAAAAGAAAACACGGTGGTGGTTCAGTGCGAGGATAAGGAGATACGAGCTTGGGATATTATCCAGGCAGTACATGAGGACTACGACGAGGAAAGCTGCTTTGCCTGCCGACCAAAGCCGAATGTTGGGTTCGAGGTGACGGTCAGTGGCTGAGAGGAGGTGGAAAGACTTTTGCTGAGTTTGAAGGTTGGTGATAAGTTCTTGGATGCAGCTCTGCTGTAATCTGAAGAGGAGATGGTCCCATTCTTAAATCTGCCAGTTTATATTGAGGACAATGTGCTAATAAAATAGCTGGAGTCATAGAACATAAAAATTTGCTCGGCATAAAGAGGAGATACTATCCAGGAATGTGGCTTGAGTTTGGTTGTGATGCCCTCCAGGGTAAAATAGCCTACTGATAACATAAGGGCCGAATCCACACTGCCGCATTTCAATAGCGGGAGCAGTGCTTACAGGGAGCTCAATGTGGTAAATCACAGGTATCGGTTCATTATTTTCCATATCGTAAAATGAATGACCTGAAATGTGAACTCGACCCTCTGCTATCAAGATTAGCTGGAATCAACTGTGGCTCAGTGGTTAGCACTCTTACCTTTGACTCAGAAGGCTGATAATTCAAGCCCCATTCCAGAGACTTGAGCACAAAATCGAGGCTGACACATCAGTGCAGTGCTGAGGGAGTGCAGCACTGTCAGAGGTGCTGTCTTTCAGATAAGACGTTAAACCGAGGCCCCCATCTGACCTCTCAGGTAAACGTAAAAGATCCCACCATGGCACTATTTCAAAGAAGAGCAGGGGTGTTATCCCCGGCGTCCTGGCCAATATTTATCCCTCAACCAACAGCACTAAAACAGATTATCAGGACATTATCGCATGTCTGCTTGTGGGACCTAGCTGTACATAAATTGGCTGCTGGGTTTCAACAACATCTCGTTACATTTACATAGCACATTTAACGTAGCAAATCGTCCCAAGGCACTTACCAAGAGCAATATCAATAAAAACAATTTTGAAACTGAGGCACAGAAGGAGATATGAGGGCAGATGATCAAAAACTTAGTCAAAGAGGTAGGCTTTAAGGAGCATCTTAAAGGAGGAGAGAGGTAGAGAGGCGGAGAGGTTTAGTGAGGGAATTCCAGACCGTAGGGCCTAGGCAGCTGAAATCACTGCCGCCAATGCTGGAACGATTAAAATCAGGGATGCATAAGAAGCCAGAATTGGAAAAGTGCAGAGATCTTGAAGGCTTGAAGGGCTGGAGGAGGTTGCAGAGATCGGGAGGGGCGAGGCCATGGAGGGATTTGAAAACAAGGATGAGGATTTTAAAATTGAGGCATTGTTGGACTGAGAGCCAGTTTAGGTCAGCAAGCACAGGGGTGATGGATGAACAAGACTTAGAGCGAGTTATGGTATGAGCAGCAGTGTTTTGGATGAGCACAATGTTATGCGGTTCCTACATTATAACAGTGACTACACTTCAAAGGTACCTCATTGGCTGTAAAGTTCTTTGGGGTGCTCTTTTTTAAAATTTATTCGTTCTGGGATGTGGACATTGCTGGCAAGGCCGGCATTTATTACCCATCCCGGATTGTCCTAGAGAAGGTGGTGGTGAGCCGCCTTCGTGAACCGCTGCAGTCTGCATGGTGATGTTCCCACAGTGCTGACTTCATTGTCACGGATTGGTACAACTGAGTGACTTGCTAGGACATTTCAGAGCACAAATCAGAGTCAACAGCATGGTTGTTACCCTGGAGTCACATACAGGCCAGACCAGGTAAGGACAGCAGAATGATGTCCCGAAAGGACATCAGTGATGCGGTTGGGTTTTTCTGACAATCTGACAATTCATTGTCACCATTACATATAGTAACTTTTTAATTCCAGATTTATTTAATTAACTGAATTTAAATTCCCCAGCTGCCATGGTGAGATTCTGAGGTTGTGAAAGGCGCTATATAAATGCAAGCCTTTCTTCCTTTCAATTCCCTTTCCCCTCTCTGTAAAAACGAGGGGGCAGATTTTCCTGTTAGTCTAATTGACGTGAAAGATCGGAGCACGGAGAGAAAAATCGGATAGGAAAGATCGCACACCCGTAATGGATCATTCCCATTTAAATTAATGACAGAAACTAAGCTGGGCTGTGCAGTCTTCCCTCCCCGATCTTTTTTCTCTGCGCTGTGCCCACTCAATTATTTGCGTCTAGCGACATAACAGAAAAATCTGCCCTCACTTTATTGCTTTCCTCCACTCTTCCTCTGGCTGGCAATTCACCATGTACTGTGCCACCGTGTCAACCCGGGGTTCCTTAGTACTACAACAAGATGCTTCTTTAGTAAACAAGATTTATAAGCAAGTTAGGAAAGCATTACTCATTGGAGGTAGAGCAACTGTTTGAGCCTGTTGTAATTTTTGCTATTAGGGGCCTGCGATCTGTAGTATATACAAAATACCATTGGAATGACCTACACGGGTTGCATAAAGTATCCTTATGATTGCATGATAGAAGGAGGCCACAAATGGGAAATATTCCTCATCGCCAAGCCCCACTTCTTGGAAAATGGACTGACTAATAAATGGTCAGAGTGCATGTTTAGAAATGTTACCATTTCAGTGATGTTGTCAGGCTGTTATGTATGCTGCATGGTTTGCCCGATACCTGTGATTACAAAAAATCCTACCCAGGACCAGGATCATTATCAAAGTTCTTAGGCCATTTCACAGTTGAGTGGAAATCTAAACAGAACCATCTTAGTGTAATTGAGCAGAAAATGATTCTCTCCAAACAAGCTTGGCACTTGGAAACAAGCAACTCAGGAAAAAGCCATCTGCTGCAATCGCTGCTATTTTACTTATATTAAAATGTTAAAAAAAATATATAATACGTTTCCTGCCTGCATTCCCGTGTCAGAGAGCAATGATTTCAAATTTCCAAAGGTCCTTTCACTTTGATGAAAATTACCTTACAACGTTCAGGCTTTTTGTTCAGTACTCTTTCTGGATGTTAATGTGAGGACATCAATTGAAAATACCTTGCATGCATGTATCAGACCTGCACATAAAGCTTTTTATTTTGAACTTCAAGATTCTTCACATTTAATATGATTCCGCTAGAACAGAGCCTTAGGATCAAGTACCATACAACCCTCATGTAATTTTCAAGAGGTGCAAATATCAAAGCTACTGCTTTAATTACGGAAGGGTAACAGTACTGAAAGTGAATAATGATGATAATATGTACACAGCTTCAATATGTGTTAATCTACCAGCTAATTATTTCCTTTTGCACAACGAACTTCAACTAAAAATCCCAAAGACTTGGAAATGCAACAACATTGTCACAATAATCGCCTCCCCTGGGGGAAAGAATTGTCAGCGGAACTCCGACAGAGAGGTGGCTGCACTCTTTAACAGAGGATTTTGTCATAGGGATAGGTGGAATTATCGGGGGAGAAAATCAACTTACGACCGTCTGATTTTCCGGTGTAAAATTGGCTTTGCAATCTGCCATGCCCAAACAATGCCAGAAGTGCGGCAGACGCCATATTGGTGGAGGAGACATAAGAACATAAGAAATAGGAGCGGGAGTAGGCAATATGGCCCCTCGAGCCTCCTCTGCCATTTAATACGATCATGGCTGATCCGATCATGGACTCAGCTCCACTTCCCTGCCCGCTTCCCATAACCCCTTATTCCCTTATCAGTTAAGAAACTGTCCATCTCTGTCTTAAATTTATTCAATGACCCAGTTGCCACAGCTCTCTAAGGCAGCGAATTCCACAGATTTACAACCCTCTGAGAGAAGAACTTCCTTCTCATCTCAGTTTTAAATGGGCGGCCCCTTATTTTGCCCCCTAGTTCTAGTCTCCCCAATCAGTGTAAACATCCTCTCTGCATCCACCTTGACAAGCCCCCTCATAATCTTATATGTTTCGATAAGATTACCTCTCATTCTTCTGAATTCCAATGAGTAGAGGCCCAAAGCAAGTATATCCTTTCTTAAATATGGAAACCAAAACCGCACGCAGTATTCCAGGTGTGGCCTCATCAATAGCCTGTATAACTGTAGCAGGACTTCCCTGCTTTTATACTCCATCCCCTTTGCAATAAAGGCCAAGATTCCATTGACCTTCCTGATCACTTGCTGTACCTTTCGAGTTTCATGCACCAGGACCCCAAGGTCCCGCTGTACTGCAGCACTTTGCAATTTTTCTCCATTTAAATAATAACTTGCTCTTTGATTTTTTTCTGCCACAGTGCATAACCTCCGATGACTATTAGTCATTCTGCCCGAAACAGATGGTCGTCTCCTTAAGTATGCAAATTGCAGTACTATGCCGGTTGTAGGACCCCGAAAATGAAATTCGGGTTAAAGCGGGGACACTGGAGACTGGTCAAAAAGAAAAGGAACAGGAAATACTCCGTTTTTATTTTTGGGGTGGAGCCCAAGAGAACCAAAAGTGCTCCTCTTGGCCCCGCCCTTCCTATCCAGCGAGTTGCAGTGGGGCACCCTTTGGAGCCAGCAAGCTCGCCACCAGCATTGAAATGAGGCCTGAAGCTAAATTTAGTTTGGGCCTCAGGTTGGCACAGACCAGTGTGTGGAGCCATCCCTCCACCAATTTTGCACTGGTTTTGAGCGCTAGTCGAATTTCTTGGCCGAAAGATTCGCCAACACAGCAGACCATTCAACGCGTATATTTTGACTTAGAGTTATTTATTTACATTTATTTTAGAAGCACAACTCTCTAATGGGTCAACCAGTAACTGGCACTGGTGCCATCCATTGAAATTGAGGATGAGCCTTTATGTTTCTTAGTTTTAGAAGGCATAAAATTCAGGTCTCTGCAAAATCTCCATTTGAAGCAAATATCGTTCCATTGCCAGACTGTCAGAAGCTTTGGTACAAATGAATAATAATGAATAAGTCCCAAATGGTTAGTGAATTTCCTGTTGTATTCGAGCAATTGGACATTACCATGGGTTGCTCTGCTTTGCCTTCCCAGATGGAAAAAGATTGTTTCGATGTAACAAAGCAATGAAGGAAAAAATATATATATCCTCGCCCTGAAATTCTTTGGGTTACGAACCCAGTGGTTGAACTTTGAACTGCTATGTGTAGAGTGCCACACTTAATTGTGCCCTACATATTGCATTTTATGAAGGAGTGTTGTGAAACAGGGTAAATGTTCTTTGCATGCTATCTCCCTGATGGTTTAAGAGATCAACATTTACATTAGGCCCGTGTCTTCCAGAAATGAAGCACAAGCCAAGGTACAAATATATATAGACTTGCATTTATATAGCGCCTTTCACGATCACCGGATGTCCCAAAGCGCTTTACAGCCAATGAAGTACTTTTGGAACTGTAGTCATTGTTGTAATGTAGGAAACGCAGCAGCCAATTTGCACACACACAGCAAGCTCCCACAAACAGCAATGTGATAATGACCAGTAACCTGTTTTACTGATGTTGGTTGAGGGATAGATATTGGCCAGGATGCCAGGGAGAGCTCCCCTGCTCTTCTTCAAAATAGTGCCATGGGATCTTTTAAGTCCATCTGAGAGGGCAGATGGGGCCTCGGTTTAACGTCTCATCTAAAAGGCGGCTCCTCCGACAGTGCAGAGCGGCCTCAGTACTGCACTGGAGAGTCAGCCTAGATTTAAGTGCTAAAGTGTCTGGGCTGGAACCTGAACCCACAACCTTCTGACTCAGAGGTGAGAGGTGAGAGTGGTACCCCTGAGCCACAGCTGACACTAAGGTGGGTGCACTTACCTAGGCACATCTTCTCATGACGCTGAACCACCTGCGCACATTCTCCCAGATACGGCAGACCTGAGAGACTCCATTCACTTGATCTGCCAGCTCCATCTGTGAAGTTTGCACCTACACATTAACAGGCCATTGGCACCAATGAGTACGACCTTCATTCACTGCATTTCCTGTAGGCACTCTGCACTAAACGTGGGAGTTTTAAGAGTTGCCAACAACTCACATCTTCTGCCTACAAAAGAACAGTAGGTCTCCTCTCACCTACCACACCTTTTCATGGTGATTCCAAACAGAACCCTCTTTAATGGAGAGCAACAACCACAGACACAATGGGCCGAATGGCCTCCTTGTGTGCTGTAAACTTCTGTCATTCTGTGTGAACTTCTATGATTAAACCAGCACCCTTTCTCAGTTTTTGCAACTTCCCAGCCAAACCAGCTGTCCCCTGCCCTCCCACCCCCCCACTCCCCCGCCCCCCACGCACATTTTCCATGTGCCAGGAGCATATGGAAATGAATGGGATGGGCTTGTCTGACCAAATTTGTCGACGCCGGCTCTCCCGACGATCGACGGGGCTGTGTCCATTCCGGAGGCAATTATGTTGTGTACGTGTAAATAACTGACAAACTGAGCCAAGAGAAATGTAACTTAACTGTGCTTTTATACAACCCAAAATGGAGTTCCCAAACTGGCATGAACCAGCATGAGTACAGCAATTGTGAATAGCTCCCGCAGGGTCCTAATGCCTGTCCTGTAAGCTGTAACAAATAAATAGAGTATGAACACAACACATTTCCCCCCCTTTTTTAAAACCACAGTCTATGTGCAGACAAAGTCCTTGAGATAGCCAGGTTGTGTTCTGATACGCTGAGACTGGTCTGGAGTTTGCGGTGTTTGATCGAGGTTTTGGTTGGGAAACAGAACGGTGCCTGTGTTCCCTCTTGCTGGTCTCTTCACACTAGATTTGACTGGGGGTTTGAGAATGTCCAGTAGCCAGCGAAGATTCTACCCAATCATGAGCTCAGTGGGTGAATTCCTGGTTAGTATTTATGTTCTGCAGTCAAGAACGTGCGAGAGGCGAAGATGACTTTGCGTTCCAGGCCGTCAATCCATTGCGAGACCAATGGCAGTGCCTGATGCATCCGTGGCAATGTACGTCGTGGCATTCGGATCAAAGTCCGCAAGGATAGGAGAGGATGTGATTTTCTCCTTAAGTGTGGTGAATGCCTGAGCCTGGGAATCTGTCCATTCCCAAGGGAAGTCCTTGCGCAGCAACTTGTGAAGTGGTTCGGCAATGTGCGCATAGTGTGGGATGAAGTTCAGATAGAAGTTGCAAGTGCCGAGGAATGATGAAAGTTTTTGACGTTAGTAGCCTCCTGCATTCGCTGGATCGCGTCAATGTTGTCAAACGTCGGCTTGATACCTTGTGCTGTGACTGTAGCCCAAAAAGTTTATTTCTCCAGCACGAAATGTACACTTATTGGCATTAAGTGTAATGGTATGTGTAGCAAGTCTAGCCGTAACTGCATGAAGTCACTAGTCCTGCTCTTCCATTGTCCGTCCATGGACGACGATATCGTCAAGCAGATTGAGGGCTCCCTCTATGCCTGCTAGCATACTCGTGACAATCTTCTGAAATGCACTTGGTGCGGAAGATAATCCGTAGGGCATGCGCCAAGACTGATACAGACCATCATGCGTCATGAGTGCCGTGAGCAGTTTCTGTCCTCCGCTAGGGGTATTTACAGGTAACTGCGGCACAAGTCGAGTTTCGTAAAACTAGTGAGCAGTGGAATTCTGAAGAGAGTTCGTCGATGGTAGGAAGAGGGTACTTGTTGGGGATGATGGCCTTGTTGACCTCTTTCAGGTCGTTGCATAGGCGGATCTCTTATTTTTACGCCAAGCAATGACTAAATTTGAGATCCAGGGTGAGGAGTCGAAGCTCTCAATGATTCCCTGAGATTCGACTTGTGTTAATTCTGCGGATACTTGGTCGCGAACCGCGAATGGGAGACGGCGAAGTTGCTGCGTAACTGGTTTGACGGAAGGGTCAACGTGGGGACGATGGCAGAATTTTGTTGTCACTTCCAACCCTGTGAATATTGAGGGATACTGCTTGTCAAAGTCTACCGTGTACACAGATGTGCCAGTTGGGTCGTAAACTTTGAACCCAAGCTTGTCAAAAAGGTCAACACCCATGAGGCTTCGTCTCTTCGCAACATAAAAGGAAAAGTTCTCCAATGATATGTCCTTGTGGTATATCAGGACAGATATGACCCCAAGTACCTGAATTTTGGAGTCAGAGTATGCATGTAGAATGGAAGTTGCAGACTGCAGTTGACAGTGCGTGAAGTGGTTTTTGTACACAGCCTCGCTCAATATGGAGACTTTGGCTCCAAGGTCAATGAAGAGGCAGCAGGGCGTGCCGTCAATGTTTGCCTCACAGTCCTTGAATTTGCCCGACCCAATGTGCGAAATGTCACTAACGGTGTAAATCATACTGAGTTTATCACTATTGGGGTTGTCCACATGTCGAATATGCTGCAATGAGCGCCAGACACTAGCAAAATGGTTCATTTTACCACATGCAGAGCATTTCTTCCCATATGTAAGGCAGTTAGGACTCTTTGCTGAGCGTGATTTGTCCCCACAGTTAAAGCAGTGGAAGTTAGACCTGCAATCCATAGTGGGTGCCTTATTACTAGCCCTGGGTCTCTGCTGTGATTTCAGCTTTGGACGAATGCCTTGCACATGGGCTGTAGCTGCAGTCTGCTGCACAGGGGGAGCAGGGGATCTGATCGCCTTTGAATCAGAAAGCGCTAATTCGATTTGGATGCTCAAATTAGTTGCCTTGTCCAATGTCAATTTGTCAACTTCCATTAGCAAGCATTCCCGAATGCAGGAGATCATTGTTTTCTCAATAATTTGATCCTTGATCATTTCCTCTATGAGTGCTCCAAAGTTACATGTAGCGGCCAGTTCAGTTAATGAAATAATATACTGTTTGATTGGTTCACCGTTCCCTTGCCCCCTTTTACGAAATTGGTATCTCTCCATCACGATACTTTTCTTTGGCCCAAAATAGTTCTCTAGGGCGCTTACCGTTTTGTTGTAGAACTCCGTGTCTTCGATTTTGCCAAAGATGCATTGGCCTTCAGTGCCGAGACAGTAGATATGTATTGCAGCAGCGAGCTGGTGTTACGTGGCCGTCGTCTAACCCACTTGCCGTGATGTATGTAGAAAAACTTTTTATCCATCTTGGCCACGGGATTGGAGGGTCCCCGGGTGTAGAGAGGAAAGGCAGGGGGTAGGAAGGTTAATTTGAGTCATCCTCGTTGCCAAATTATGTTGTGCACGCGTAAATAACTGACAAACTGAGTCAGGAGAAATGTAACTTAAACCGTGTGCTTTATACGACAACCCAACATGGAGTCCCCAAACCAGCATGAACCAGCATGAGTTCAGCAACTGTGAATAGCTCCTGCAGGGTCCTGTGAGCTGTAACAAATAAATAGAGTATGAACACAACAAAGCACAGACCCGATTTTGCCGGGTCCACAAAACTCCAGCTCGTGCACACGTGTTGATGCGTGCACAGAGCATCAGAAGACATGCAGTGTGTGCAGTAAGCGCAGCAAGGCTTTGGGGGAAAGAGCAGTGCGAGTGGGACTGATTGGAGAGCACATTCAAAGAGCCAGCACAGGCAGGACGGGTCGAATGGCCTCCTTCCATGCTGTATGCTTCTACCATATCACGACTGACACAAGTAAGGCAGCACTTTAATGTGCTTCAATTGTGCTGGCTGGAGAATTACAACAGCAGCCTTTCTATCAGTTCACAACACTTCAGATCCACAACACTGTAGCACTGACTGACTTGATTGCTCCTTCGACTGGATTTCTCCTGCTGCGGCATCATAGAAAAGCTTAACGGTTGTACAATTACGAAAGAACAAGGGACTCTCTTTTCCATCTGGATCACTGATGATATTTTGCTTTAAGAGGTGTCAGTCTGCTTATTTTTGTTGGTGCTAGTTAAATTGTACAATACTTTTCTACCTTTTGTTACTGCAGCAATAACAACAGACCTTGGCACTGAATCATCACACAGCTTAGACTGAAATGGATCATTTCAGTGGAACTGCTGGTGCCACATTAGGGAAAGACTGCCTGAGGTGAGAAGAGATTGCTAAGCTGAAGACAGACTGCACAGCACAGTCTCGGTTATAATGCAGTGCCTTATTGCTTCCGATCCTCATAGGGAAAACGGAGAGCCATAAAGAAAAGATACTGCAGTATAACTGAGATTGTGATGCGCATGAGAGAGCTATAATGAAAGTCAATTGTATACGTTGGCCTTTTGGAAAAGATCAGACCCCCCCAAGGTGGCTTAATTGAAGCTTTTGAAATTTGAAAGGACTGACAAAGGACTGGGCAAATTACTCATTACGGTGAAGAGCCTAAGGCCTAGAAATCCGTCTTGGGAGGTGACGCAAAGCAAGCGGTATCGGATCAGCCGCCGTTATACACAGGACCTCAGGCATTGTGTATAACGGGCGCGCCGATCCGATATCGCCCAGTCTGCGCCCTTGCCCGAAACAAATTTCTCGGCCTAAGTACACAAGCTAATTAGGAGGTTGGGAGTCAGAAGGGAAGCCATTTTTTTTAACCCAAACACTTATGAAATACATTAGTAGAGAAGTGAACACTATTAAGTAGTTTAAGCGGCATCCAGAGGGACATGGTGAGAAAGATGAATTTTCGATCAATCTAGGATAGTTGAGCTCTCGAAGGTCACACGTCTTTCCCTTTTACTGAAAATCCTTGATATACATCTATAGATACATGGGGAAGATCTCTCCTGTTCCAAGGCAAAATCATCAACACAGGTATAAAACCTATCAACAAAGGAAGTCTTCTCCCATCAGGAGGAAGTACGAGGTTGCAGATGAACAGCAGAACTCCTTTCTAGTTTTAGTACCTGGATGCTAATGGGGTTGAGTGCTTAATGTTTTGAGAAGTTAGGCCTTTTATCACTGGAACTGAGAGGTTAAGGTGCAATCTGATCGAGATATTCAGGATTATGAATGGTGCGCACAAGTTAAACAGTAAAAGATTGTTTCCATTGATCGATGAGACTGTATTATGAAGGCAGAAATTTTAGAAGATCACAAAAAAGAATTAAGGAGGAGGATAGAAATTAATACAAAAGAAAAGTACTGTGGATCTGGAATCTGAAATAAAAACAGAAAATGCTGGAAATCTCAGCGGGTCAGGCAGCATCTGGGGAGAGAAACAGAGTTAACGTTTTAGGTCGATGACCTTCGTCAGCACTGGCGAATGTTCGAAAGAACAGATTCTTAAGGAGCACTGAAAGGGGGAGGGGAGGAAAGAACAAAAGGGAAGGTCTGTAATGGGGTGGAAGGCAGGAGAGATTTGAAAAACAAAAGGGATGATGGTCCGACTTGAGATGGTAATGGCAGAAGTTAGAAAAAGATTAGTTTAGATAGGGTGTGAATGATAGGATAATTACCAGCTGCCATGGGAAACAGAGAGAGAGAAAAAATATGTGAGCAAAATATGGGCAGAGGTTAAGGTCTGAAATTGTTGAACTCAATGTTGAATCCAGGAGGCTATCAAGTGCCAAAACGAAAGATGAGATGCTGTTCCTCGAACTTGCATTGAGCTTCATTGGAACAGTGCAGGAGTCCGAGGATGGAGATATCAGAGTGGGAGTGGAGTGGAGAATTAAAGTGACAGGCGACTGGAAGCTCGGGGTCATGCTTACGGACTGAATGGAGGAGTTCTGCAAAGCAGTCACCCAATCTGCGCTTGGTCTCACCAATATAGAGGAAATCACGTTGTGAGCAGCGAATACAGTATACTAAATTGAAAGAAGTACAAGTAAATCGCTGTTTCAGCTGGAAGGAGTATTTGGGGCTCTGGATAGTGAGAAGGGAGGAGGTAAAAGGGCAGGTGTTGCATCTCCTGCGTTTGCACAGAAAGGTGCCGTGGGAAGGGGGAGGGGTGCTGGGGGTGACTGCAGAATGGACCAGGGTGTCGCGGGGGGAGCGGTCTTTTCGGAATGCTGAGAGGGGGTGGGAAGATGTGATTGGTGGTGGGATCGCGCTGGAGGTGGCGGAAATGGCGGAGGATGATCCGTTGAATGTGGAGGCTGGTGGGGCGAAAGGTGAGGACAAGGGGAACCCTGTCGTGGTTCTGAGAGGGAGGGGAAGAGGTGCGGGAAATAGAACGGACACAGCCGAGGGCCATGTTAACCACGGCGGAGGGGAATCCTCGGTTGAGGAAAAAGGAAGACATATCAAAGGCACTAGTGTGGAAGGTGGCATCGTCCGAGCTGATGCGATGGAGACGGAGATATTGGGAGAATGGAATGGAGTCCTTACAGGATGTAGGGGGGGAGGAAGTGTAGTCCAGGTAGCTGTTGGAGTCAGTGGGCTTATAGTGAATGTTTGTCAATAGTCTATCCCCAGAAATGGAGACAGAGAAGTTGAGGAAAGGAAGGGAAGAGTCAGAGATGAACCATGTGAAGGTGAGGGACAGGTGGAAATTGGATGCAAAGTGAATGAAATTTTCGAATTCAGGGCGAGAGCAGGAGACGGCACCGATACAGTCATCAATGTACCGGAAAAAGAGGTGAGGGAGTCCTAGAATGTGAGAAATTAATTTTGTTACACTGAGAAATATTAGAATGTGAAATTCTCTGCCACAGATTAATGTTGATAGAATTCATACATTTTTCGAAAAGGCAATTCGATAGTTCCTTGAAAAAAGAGGACTGTCAGAGGGTATGAAGAGGAGCAGCAGAGTGGCTTTGGAGAGGTAGTCCATGTGAAGAAAGATAACAGTGCAGATTGGATGGGCTGAGTGGCCTGACTGCCTGCTGTAACATTCTACAGTTGTACCATCTTTTCTAATGGAATGCACGTGAGCCAAAAGCAGCCTATCGAGTCCACTACACCAAGAAAATGATTAAAAATGAGCTATCAGTCGTGTTATTTCTGTTTGCAGGACATTGCTGTTTGCAAAAGGCTGTTCCATTTGTTTACATAAGAACAGTCCGCACTTTGAATTAATTTGATAGTCTGTGAAATGCTTTGAGATATTTTTCCAGATATGATGAGATACTATATAAATGCAAATCTTTCTTTTTACTGTGAAATATGAATGTCTGTAGAGTCAATGTCATTGACTATAGAGATAAGAATAAGGATTAACTAGTTCACTACTGAATCACTCACTATAACTTATAAACGTAGTAGATCTTTTTTTAATTGCTCATGGGATGTGGGCATCACTGGCAAGGCTGGCATTAATGCCCATCCCTAATTGCCCTTGAGAAGATGGTGGTGAGCCGCCTTATTGAACCGCTGCAGTCCGTGTGGTGAAGGTACTCCTACAGTGCTGTTAGGGAGGGAGTTCATAGAATCATAGAATGGTTACAGCACAGAAGGAGGCCATTGGGCCGTCGAGCCCGTGCCGGCTCTCTGCAAGAACACTCCCTTGCTCTTTCCCCATAGCCCTGCAAATTTCAGGATTTTGACCCAGCGACGATGAAGGAACGGTGATATATTTCCAAGTCAGCATGGTGTGTGACTTGGAGAGGAACTTGGAGGTGGTGATATTCCCATGCACCTGCTGTCCTGGTCCTTCTAGATGGTAGAGATCATGGGTTTCGGAGATG
Organism: Pristiophorus japonicus; assembly: GCF_044704955.1. Lineage (NCBI taxonomy): Eukaryota > Metazoa > Chordata > Chondrichthyes > Pristiophoridae > Pristiophorus > Pristiophorus japonicus. Next base: position 27,089,622 of record NC_091991.1, read on the forward strand.
CTGTCAAAGAAGCCTTGGCAAGTTACTGCAGTGCATCTTGTAAATGGTACACACAGCAGCCATGGTGCGCAGTGGTGGAGGGAGTGAATGTTGAAGGTGGTGGATGGGGTACCAATCAAGTGGGCTGCTTTGTCCTGAACGCAGTGTTGCTCATGGTAAGTTAAAAGAAATGGTACAAGTTAACAGAAAAAGAAAGAAAGACTTGCATTTCATTAGCGCCTTTCACAACCTCAGGACGTCCCAAAGCACTTTACAGCGAATGAAGTGCTTCATTTTTGAAGCGTAATCACTGTTGTAATGGAAGAAACATGGCAGCTAATTTACGCACAGCAAGCTCCCACGAACAGCAATGTGATAATGACCAGATAATCTGATTTTGATTGAGAGATAAATATTGGTCAGGGCAACAGGGATAACTCCTTTGTTCTTCGAAATAGCACCATAGGGTCTTTTATATCCACCTGAGAGGGCAGACAGGACCTTGGTTTAATGGCTCCTCTGGAAAATGGCACCTCCAACAGTGCAGCACTACCTCAGTACTACACTGGTGTGTCATCCTAGATCTTTATGTTAAAGACTTTGAAGTGCAACTTGAACCCACAACCTTCTGACTCAGAGGCAGGAGTGCTGCTCACTGAGCCACAGCTGACACGTAAGTTGATGGTCTGCTGGTTTATAAGGACAGGAGTGTTGCACCATACAATGTACAGTGTATTATTTTACTGGTAAGATGGAGCTGTGCCCCTTTAAAGACAAAAGTCTAATTTGTAAGTTAAATGAACCTAAGGTTCTTCTGAGTTTGAATGTTGTTTAACCAGGGAAGTTTGGAGATTGGAATGTGCTTCTGCGATTCAAACTGGAATAAGTAGCTGTTTAAGATTGCGTTGACTTTATAGCAAAGCGTACTACCTGGAGTTGGATGTTGAGGGGTAGAACTTCTGTGGGAGTACCTCAATTCCCCAACAGTATCTTCAGAAGATCAGCAGAAACCCCCAGAGAAAGGGCATAAATCGCTATTTGTGCTTTTCCCCAGGGTTTATGCCAAACTTCTGACGAAGTTATGGCGGGACATTGGAAGAACCTCTGTGGAAATTCCAGGTGCAGATTGTGACGTCTGCTTATGTTGACACACCTATTTTAATATATAATATATAATATAATATTTGAATATATAATGATCTCATGGATTAGCTCACAGTAGGTCCAATCATATGTTGTTTTTTTTTAGGACCATAGAAAGTAGAATATACTTTTCTGTTATACAAACTCCTTAAAAACACAGACCATCTACAAATGCAGAACAGCAACTCGTCAAGGCTTCTTCGACAGCGCTTCCCAAACCCGCAACCTCTACCACCTAGAAGGACAAGGGTAGCAGGCACATGGGAACACCATCACCTGCAAGTTCCCCTCTCAAGTCACACACCATCCTGACTTGGAAATATATTGCCATTCCTTCATTGTTGCTGGGTCAAAATCCTGGAACTCCCTCCCCAACAGCACTGTGGGAGTACGTTCACCACATGGACTGCAGCGGTTCAAGAAGGAGGCTCACCACCATCTTCTCAAGGGCAATTAGGGATGGGCAATAAATGCTGGCCTTACCAGCGATGTCCACATCCCCAAATGAATTAAAAATAAATCAATGAGCCTGCTCTTGTACCATAATTGATTGTTAGATGCAACGTTTTTATAGTGTTTTGAGCAAATTTCTCACATCATTGCTTTATAAGGACAGCAACATTTTCCCATAAAAAAACAGAATGTGCAACATTCTGCTGCTAAAGGTTAGGTTTACGTATCACTTTAAGGCCACATTGTCGAATTAATCTTAAACAAAAGCTGGCTGAGTTCATCCAGAGTTATTTGTTATTCAGTTTGGTGATCCGAACCTTGGCTTTTTTTGTGGGAAGGTCCAGTATTTTCTGTTCAAGGGAAGTTTTGTTTGTTGTACATTGCATTGTCATTTTTTTTGAAAGAAATTTACATTGGCCAGTGTGTGACACGTGAAGTGTGATGGTCAAGAAGTGCATGCAGACAGAAAGTTCTTTCTTACATTATAGATGTACACACAGACAATCACATCCTTCGGCCGAATCATTCGACCAAAAGATAGTAAAAAACCCCTACTTGGAACAAAAATTGGTGCTGATAATCAAGCTTCATGATCGACCCAGATTTCCTTTCTCTTCTGCAAGTCCGCTAGAATTAAAATCGCTAGCCCATTTATAAGCTATCAAATTAGCCTAATGATGTATGCAGGGCTGAGTTTGTGGTATAACAATAGCAAGGGTTGTGAAATATCTATATAGTGGTGCTCGTTCCATTTTATTTGGTATTCAGGTACAGCAAGCAATCAGGAAGGAAAATGGAATGTTGGCCTTTATTGCAAGCGGGATGGAGTATAAAAGCAGAGAAGTCCTGCTACAACTGTACAGTGTATTGGTGAGGCCATACCTGGAGTACTGCGTACAGTTTTGGTCCCCGTATTTAAGGAAGGATATACTTGCATTGCAGGCAGTTCAGAGAAGGTTCACCAGGCTGATTCCGGAGATGAGGGGGTTGACTTATGAAGGTAAGTTGAGTAGGTTGGGCCTATACTCATTGGAGTTCAGAAGAATGAGAGGTGATCTTATCAAAACATATATGATAATGAGGGGGCTCAACAAGGTGGATTCAGAGAAGATATTTCCACTCATAGGGGAAACTAAAACTAGGGGACATAGTCTCAGAATAAGGGATGAGGAGGAATTTCTTCTCTCAGAGGGTGGTAAATCTATGGAATTCTCTGCCCCAAAGAGCTGTGGGGGCTGGGTCATTGAATATATTTAAGGCAGAGATAGACAGATTTTTGAGCGATAAGGGAATAAATGGTTATGGGGAGCGGGCAGGGAAGTGGAGCTGAGTCCATGATCAGATTAACCATGATCTTATTAAATGGCGGAGCAGGCTCGAGGGGCCGTATGGCTCCTATTTCTTATGTTCTTATGCTCTTATTTATGAAAAACACAATTAGTAAATATTGTAAAGGATCATACATATTTAGAAGGGAAGAGCAAATCTTGCCAAGGACCACTTTAAAAATAAAAGCACTGTTTTCAATTGCTTTGTGATGATACAGAACTGAATGGCTCTCAATGGATGTACTCTACGGGGCTTCCCTGGTGTAAAATCAGCAGAGCTAATGCAATTCCATGAAGTGCAGTTCATCTCTATTCTCGGGAGCCTCTCTTTACACACGGATTACTGTTCAAAGATAGGACTCGGTTTGGGAGTAAATGTATTCTCCCTAAAGCCTTGGCCTCCTTTAGCGGCATGTAAATCAAACTCTGTTTAAAAATACTGAAATGTGCTAATATAGTGATGGATCTGTTGCAGTTCTGGCTGGGAATGGTGCCTCGAAGCAACATCCCATGGCCCATATTGTTCCATTGTACCAGCAGTTTTTGCATTAAAATGTATGAGAGATAAATCAGTGCCAAGTAACGAATAATCCTTTTAGACAAACGTTACAATGAACAGGATAGTTGTGTCCGAAGCTGGTGCACTGTATTGCATTCACACACACATGCAATTCACAGTCCAGCACAGTGACATTGCCCGAGTACACCGTATTAATCATAAATAAAATGCAGAAGTGATAAAGGAGATATATTTGATAAAGCACCATTTCTTTTGTTGTCAATAGCACAATGCAAACAAGGCATTTCAATTGCTGCACAGGAAGTTTCACTGTCTGAGCCCGGGAGTCCTCCCTATTATTATAGCATATAAAGGACCAATTCCTTCCAACAAATGGCTTCGGGATAATAATCAAAAGCAATGATTTGAACCTGTTAGTGTCAAGATAAATTGATGTTGCCACTCTCCTGTGTGTTATAAAGTTTATGACGTGGCGCAATAATATTGCAACTGAAATTACTTCTCCCTGTCTGACTACTTCTGCTGTATTCTCGTACTTTTAAGTGATTAAACCTAATCGTAACCAATCTGAATTGACAGCAATAGTCTCTTTCCATGTGGTGTCAAAATGGAAGAATTTCTCTCGTTGCTATGTGTTGTGACATTGTAAATATGGGCACAAGCCTTCTTCTGATTGGTACTTCCATTAAGATTGTGAGCATAGCATTTATGATGTCAGCACCCATAGAAGCCAGAGGAATCGGTTCATCATTGTTGTAATGTATTTGCTCCATGGGTTTTTTGCTTAAGAATTCATAGAAACACATTGCAATTAAGAACTAGTTGGTTCATTAACAAAGATTTAACAATCACACCACAGTTCATCCCCATCATCACAGGCAGTCCCTCGGAATCAAGGAAGACTTGCTTCCACTCTTAGCATGAGTTCTTAGGGTGGCTGTACAGTCCAATACGAGAACCACAGTCTCTGTCACAGGTGGGACAGACAGTGGTTGAAGGAAAGGGTGGGCGGGGAGTCTGGCTTGCCGCATGCTCCTTCCGCTGCCTGCGCTTGATTTCTGCATGCTCTCAGCGATGAGAATCGAGGAGCTCAGCGCCCTCCCAGATGCACTTCCTCCACTTAGGGCGGTCTTTGGCCAGGGACTCCCAGGTGTCAGAGGGGAAGTCGCACTTTATCATGGAGGCTTTGAGGGTGTCCTTGTAACGTTTCCGCTGCCCACCTTTGACTCGTTTGCCGTGGATGAGTTCCGAGTAGAGCACTTGCTTTGGGAGTCTCGTGTCTGGCAGCGAACTATATGGCCTGCCCAGCGGAGCTGATCAAATGTGGCCAGTGCTTCAATGCTGGGGACGTTGGCCTGAACGAGGATGCTAACGTTGGTGCGTGTGCCCTCCCAGGGGATTTGTAGGATCTTGCAGAGACATCGTTCGTGATATTTCTCCAGTGACTTGAGGTGTCTACTGTGCATGGTCCACGTCTCTGAGCTATATAGGAGGGTGGGTATTGTAGACCATGAGCTTGGTGACAGTTTTGAGGGCCAGGTCTTCAAACACTTCCTCAGGTGGCCGAAGGCTGCACTGGCGCACTGGAGGCGGTGTTGGATCTCGTCGTCAATGCCTGCTCTTGTTGATAGGAGGTTCCCGGAATGAGGGAAGTGTCCACGTTGTCCAGGGCCGTGCCGTGGATCTTGATGACTTAGGGGCAGTGCTATGCTGCGGGGACAGGCTGGTGGAGGACCTTTGTCTTACTAATGTTTAGCGTAAGGCCCATGCTTTTCTATGCCTCAGTAAATACGTCGACTATGTCATGGACAGTTCACCCACTCGGCTCACAACTGCATACCTCATCGTGGATGACCTAGACCCAACTGACTGGGGTCTTATTGAGTCTTGTGAACATCATAGAAACATAGAAAATAGGTGCAGGAGTAGGCCATTCGGCCCTTCGAGCCTGCACCGCCATTCGATAAGATGATGGCTGATCATTCCTTCAGTACCCCTTTCCTGCTTTCTCAGTATACCCCTTGATCCCCTTAACTGTAAGGGCCATATCTAACTCCCTCTTGAATATATCCAATGAACTGGCATCAACAACTCTCTGCGGCAGGGAATTCCACTGGTTAACAACTCTCTGAGTGAAGAAGTTTCTCCTCATCTCAGTCCTAAACGGCCTGCCCCTTATCCTAAGACTGTGTCCCCTGGTTCTGGACTTCCCCAACATCGGGAACATTCTTCCCGCATCTAGCCTGTCAAGTCCAGTCAGAATCTTATATGTTTCTATGAGATCCCCTCGCATCCTTCTAAACTCCAGTGAATAAAGGCCCAGTTGATCCAGTCTCTTCTCATATGTCATTCCAGCCATCCCTGGAATCAGTCTGGTGAACCTTCGCTGCACTCCCTCAATAGCCAGAACGTCCTTCCTCAAATTAGGAGACCAAAACTGAACACAATATTCTAGGTGGGGCCTCACCAAGGCCCTGTACAACTGCAGCAAGACTTCCCTGTTCCTATACTCAAATCCCCTCGCTATGAAGGCCAACATACCATTTGCCTTCTTCACCGCCTGCTGTACCTGCATGCCAACTTTCAATGACTGATGAACCATGACACCCAGGTCTCACTGCACCTCCCCTTTTCCTAATTTTCCGCCATTCAGATAATATTCTCTTCGTGTTTTTGCCCCCAAAGTGGATAACCTCACATTTATCCACATTATACTGCATCTGCCATGTATTTGCCCACTCGCCTAACCTGTCCAAGTCATCCTGCAGCCTCTTAGTGTCCTCCTCACAGGTCACACCGCCACCAAGTTTCATGTCATCTGCAAACTTGGAGATATTACACTCAATTCCATCATCTAAATCATTAATATATATTGTAAAGAGCTGGGGTCCCAGCACTGAGCCCTGCGGCACTCCACTAGTCACTGCTTGCCATTCCGAAAAGGACCCGTTAATCCCGACTCTCTGCTTCCTGTCTGCCAACCAGGTCTCTATCCACGTCAGTACATTACCCCCAATACCATGTGCTTTGATTTTGCACACCAATCTCTTGTGTGGGACCTTGTCAAAAGCCTTTTGAAAGTCCAAATACACCACATCTACTGGTTCTCCCTTGTCCACCCTACTAGTTACATCCTCAAAAAATTCCAGAAGATTTGTCAAGCATGATTTCCCTTTCATAAATCCATGCTGACTTGGACATGTGACTAGCTAAGCCAGCTCTACAAACCTGTGAGCATACTCACCGGTGCATACATTACAATTGTCTAATATAATCTTTCTATTGAGCTTTGGAGCACGATAATCATAATACCCCCTGGCTTTCTTATGTTTGGGGCTGAAATTGTCTCATGAATTTTACAGTTCAAAGAGGATTTTGATCCTCTGGAGAAGGAGGTGAAAGGCAGTCACCATGGTGGAGTATCTTAATGGTCCAAAAATTGCGGCCTCTTCAGGTGCGCATGATGTGCACACACGCCCGAAAAGGCCTCACAAATGCTGGCTCCCGGCGCACGATGCGCATGCGCCAAGAACCGGCTTTTGTGAGCTCTCAAAATGTCTTTTGACAGATCGCATGCATCTTCGGGAGAGGGCCATTCTGGGCAGCGATTTGAGTTATTTGCCCAACTCTTGCCCAACAAATGTCCTTCAAACCCTCACGCCTGGTAAAAGCAGGTATATAGCTTACTTTTACCAGCGTAAGAGTTTTAAAACATATAAAAATTAAATGTTACGACTTATTTTTATATTAAAACCCCTGTCCATCAAGGTAAGTTTATTTTTAACACTATTAAAACATTTTTTTTTAATTGAATACATTTTTCTCTAAAACATTTAATTTAATGCAATTTCTATAAATTTTTTAAAAATGAAGTGTTTTTTTATTTGTGTTTGTATTTTATTTGATTTTAGGTTATTCTTGTTGATAGGAGCTTGGAGCTCGGAGCCCCCATTACTATGAACGAGAATATTACATAGTGATCCAGGCCCATACGATACAATCCTGGAAGACATGTTCCCTTACGCTGGACTGCGAAACTAGACCTCGGAGTGCAATCCTACGTTCCTCCGGGACCGCCAGGTATATTCGTAAAAAAAATTTTAGTTGCAGTTTTCCCCTCAATGTTTATAATAATTTGCATCAAAACTGCTGAAACAAAGTGTGCATGGCAGGAACATCCAGCTTTTAACAAGTTGGCATCTTAGTAACATTAGGAACAGGAGTGGGCCATTCAGCCCCTCGGGCCTGCTCCGTCATTCAATCAGATCATGGCTGATCTGCACCTCAACTCCATTTACTCATCTTTGCTCCATATCCCTTGATATCCAACAAAAATCTATCGATCTCAGTGTTGAAAGCTCCACTTGGCCCAACATTCACAGCCTTTTGGGTGAGAGAATTCTTGTGCTATGTGGTTTCACAAACAATGAGGGGGAAATTCGACTCAGGCAGGGAGTGCTCAACAGGAGGTATGGCCTCTCCCCCTCGCCCCTCACTCCCAATGAAGTTAATGGAATGGAATATCAGATTGGATGTGAAATGGGCAACAGATGCGATACCGCCTGCTTTGCTCCCCCACCCGTGTCAAATTTCACCCCCAATGTGTTTAAACTTAAAATCGTGTTATTCTAAACAAAACAATCCTCACGTTTTCCATTTGTTGCATGGAAAGAATTTTCATTTTACCATGGACCAGGAAAGCCAATGCAACCTGTGAACGATGAAGTCACCCGTGAGTTAGTTCTGTTTCTCTCACTCATTAAAAAAAAGAAAGACTTGTATTTCTATAGCGCCTTTCATGACCACCGGATGTTACAAAGCGCTTTACAGCCAATAAAGTACATTTGTACTGTATGCACTGTTGTAATGTGGGAAACGGGCCAGTCAATTTGCGCACAGCAAGCTACCACAAACTGCAATGTGATAATGACCAGATAATCTGTTTTTGTTACGTTGATTGAGAGATAAATATTGGCCAGGACACCGGGATAACTCCCCTGCTCTTTTTCAAAATAGTGCTTTGGGATCTTTTACGCCCACCTGAGAGGGCAGACGGGGCCTTGGTTTAACGTCTCATCCGAAAGATGGCACCTCCGACAGTGCAGCACTCCCTCAGCACTGCAGTGTCAGCCTAGATTTATGTGTTTATAGTGTCTTGAGATCCTAGGTTCTTCCAAGCTTTTTATACAGTCACAAGTACTATAACTGATTTACTAAAGTATGCAACATTTTAGAAAGGTTATAAAGGGTGACTAATGAACAAATGTTTCTCCTAATTGATAAACAGTAGCAAGGGGACATGGACTCAGAATTAACACGGGAAGAATGAAGGGCGAAGCGAGAAGAACATCTATCTCAAACAGAGGATTATTAGAGGAGTTCAGTACAATCTGCTTCAATCATTTAAAAGGCAATTGGATACGTAATTGAAAAGAAAGAGTATAAAACGATATGGAGAAAGGACCGGGAAATGGGATTTGGGTTGATAGCTCCTGTTGAAGAGCTAGAACCACACAGGCTGGATGGGTCAAATGGCCATCTTCTCTGGTGTCATTTCGACGGCCATGAGATACCGTTGCAGTCACCAAAATCTGAAATTGACAAGTCAGATTAATAACAGCGGATTGCATTACACGATTTCACAAACAATATGCGGAGCTTACATCAGAGGACTGGTGAGAAAGGAAATTTCAAAAAAAGTAAAGTAATGAACTTTCCTCAAACTACATTTTCAGCTGTCAATTGAAATCCCAGCATGCTGCATGTTTGTTCACATTGCTAATGTCTCCACATATAACTTCAAAGACTGATGGCTTCTCATTCCTGTCTGCAAAGAGGCATATGGTAAAGTGATTGAACTCATTATTATAAAGATGAAAGCAACCCTAATGGTGTGAGGATGCTGTGTATTGGGGCACCAAAATGCAGAGACATGGCTTGTAGGGCAGTGCCTGTAATCCCCATATGTTGCATTGCCAAATCCAGATAAGTGCAATGGCTGGCCTCTGGGAGTAAAGAGTATAAGATACTGAGGGGGCTTGACAGGATAGATGCAAAGAGAATGTTTCCTCTCATGGGAGAATCTAGAATAAAGGGTCACACATTTAAAACAGAAATGAGGAGGAATTTATTTTCTCAAAGGGTCATGAATATTTGGAATTCTCTACCCCAGAGAGATGTGGAGGCTGGATCATTGAATATGTTTAAGGTGGAGATAGACAGATTTTTGAATGATAAGGGAGTCAAGGGTTATAAGAACATAAGAACATAAGAAATAGGAACAGGAGTAGGCCATACGCCCCTCGAGCCTGCTCCGCCTTTCAATAAGACCATGGCTGATCAGATCATGGACTCAGCTCCACCTCCCTGCCCGCTCCCCATAACCCCTTATTCCCTTATTATTTAAGAAATTGTCTATTTCTGTCTTAAACTTATTCAATGTCCCAGCTTCCACAGCTCTCTGAGGCAGCAAATTCCACAGATTTACAACCCTCTGAAAGAAAACATTTCTCCTCATCTCAGTTTTAAATGGGCAGCCCCTTCTTCTAAGATTATGCCCTCTAGTTCTAGTCTCCACCATCAGTGGAAACATCCTCTCTGCATCCTCTTTGTCAAGCCCCCTCATAATCTTATATGATTCAATAAGATCACCTCTCATTCTTCTGAATTCCAATGAATAGAGGCCCAACCTACTCAACCTTTCCTCATAAGTCATCTCCGGAATCAACCTAGTGAACCTTCTCTGAACTGCCTCCAAAGCAAGTATATCCTTTCGTAAATATGGAAAACAAAACTGCATGCAGTATTCCAGGTGTGGCCTCACCGATACCCTGTATAGCTGTAGCAAGACTTCCGTGCTTTTAAACTCCATCCCCTTTGCAATAAAGGCCAAGATTCCATTGACCTTCCTGATCACTTGCTGTACCTGCATACTATCCTTTAGTGTTTCATTCACAAGTACCCCCAGGTCCCGCTGTACTGCAGCACTTTGCAATCTTTCTTCATTTAAATAATAACTTGCTCTTTGATTTTTTTCTGCCAAAGTGCATGACTTCGCACTTTCCAATATTATACTCCATCTGCCAAATTTTTGCCAGCTCACTTAGCCTGTCTATGTCCTTTTGCAGATTTTTTGTGTCCTCCTCACATTGCTTTTCCTCCCATCTTTGTATCATCAGCAAACTTGGCTCCATTACACTCAGTCCCTTCTTCAAAGTCGTTAATATAGATTGTAAATAGTTGGGGTCCCAGCACTGATCCCTGCGGCACCCCACTAGTTACTGTTTGTCAACCAGAGAATGAACCATTTATCCCGACACTCTGTTTTCTGTTAGTTAGCCAATCCTCTATCCATGCTAATATATTACCCCCAACGCCATGAACTTTTATCTTGTGCGGGAGCATGCGGGAAAGTGTTGAGGCCAAGAACATGTTCTTATGTTCTAACATAAGAAATAGGAGCAGGAGTAGGCCATTTGGCCCCTCGAGTCTACTCCGCCATTCAATAAGATCATGGCTGATCTGATCTCTGCCTCAACTCCACTTCCCCGCCCGCTCAGCTGGCAGCTCTTACAGGTGCAATGTGGCACTGTGCCAGGAACTGAGTCCTGAGGAATTATTCCAACATCTCCAAATTTATGATTACAAGCAGGCTATCATCAGTGTGATTCGTGGCAGTGCGTTACTTTGTCATATAGAGATTAATCAGGCTTATTTGGGACTGCTGGGGAATAACTAATCTATTGTGTTCTTCGCTTACTGCTTCAGAAAAGGGAAAAAAATCATTTTTTAAATTCTGCACAAGCAACTTACACTCCATATACCACAGAGAATAGAAAATCATCAATCCAGTACATAAGTCATCAATGTGTCGGCTGTATAGAGAGACAACTCCGCAGAGAGCTGAGGTAGATGCCCTTAGGTTATGTTTACCAGCATTTACGCCATCCCAGGAGAGTGATACATCTAGACCTTCCTGGGCACTCCCTCAGGCATACCGAAATAAAAAATCAGAATAGAAATTCCTGTCATTTCTCTTTCCACAATTCAAATTGCCATTGAATTTTCCTTCTGATAACAGAAACAGATCGTGCAAAAAGAGAGACTTGCATTCATATAGCGCCTTTCACGACCTCCGGTCGTCTCAAAGCGCTTTGCAGTCAATGAAGTACTTTTGGAGTGTAGTCACTGTTACAATGTAGGAAACGCGGCAGCCAATTTGCGCACAGCAAACCCCCACAAAGAGCAATGTGACAATGACCAGATAATCTGGGTTATTTTGTTATGTTGATTGAGGGACAAATATTGGCCAGGACATTGGGAATAAATCCCCTGCTCTTCAAAATAGTGCCAGATCTTTTACAACCACCTGAGGGGACAGACCAGGCCTCGGTTTAATGTCTCATCCGCAGAGTAAAGACATGAGCTAAACTGCAGTAGTGAAGTGCATGTTTTATAGCCAATGTACAACTTTACTCAATTTTTTAGGCTACTGTATTACTTATGTATGTTCACATGTTCATGAGTTCATGTGAAATAAATTATAGGTAAGCACTGTTCTGTGTGAGTAATTGCTCGTATATCCTCATGTCATATTTACATGCCCGACACAAGACCCCCAAAGCAAGCGCTCTACTTCGAACTCCTTCTCGGCAAACAAGCCAAAGGTGGGCAGAGAAAACATTACAAGGACACTGTTATATATGTAAACTTGTATTTGCTCTGTACAGCCACCAGAGGGTACATCCCCTGGAGTCCCAAGGGATCCCATAATCCCTTGGGAGCACAGGTATTTAAGGAGGCCTCACAGGCTGGAGAGGCACTCTGGAGACCTGCAATAAAAGTCTATGGTCACACTTTACTTTGAGCTCACAGTGTTCAGTCTGACTGCTTCTCCATACATAACAACTGGCAACGAGATACAGATAGCGAACACAAAGATGCAGAGAACAATGGGCATCCTGGAGAAATTCTCGGAGGGAGATGATTGGGAAACTTTTGTGGAGCGACTCGACCAATACGTCATAGCCAACGAGCTAGATGGGGAAGAGAACATTGCCAAATGAAGGGCGATCCTCTTCAGTGTCTGTGGGGCACCAACGTATGGCCTCATGAAGAATCTGCTCACTCCAGCGAAACCCACAGAGAAATCGTACGACGATTTGTGCATGCTGGTTCGAGAGCATTTGAACCCGAAGGAAAGCGTTCTGATGGCGAGGCACCAGTTCTATACCTACAAAAGGTCTGAAGGCCAGGAAATAGTGAGTTATGTCGCCGAGCTAAGACGCCTTGTAGGACATTGCGAATTTGAAGGACATTTGGAGCACATGCTCAGAGACTTTTTCGTACTTGGCATTGGCCACGAAACAATACTTCTCAAACTTTTGACTGTAGAGACCCCAACCCTGAGTAAGGCCATAGCGATAGCCCAGGTGTTCATTGCCACCAGTGACAATACGAATCAAATCTCTCAGCACACAAGTGCTGCTACAAGTACTGTGAACAAAGTGATGTTGTTTTCGAATCGTACCGTACAGGGCAGGTCACACATACCTGCAGCTGCACATCCGCCGATGTCTCAGAGTCCACCATTAAGGGTGATGAATGCAAGGCCATTAATACCTTGTTGACGCTGTGGGGGTGATCATTGTTTCCATTCATGCCGATTCAAAATGTACGTTTGCAAGGGCTGTGGAACAATGGGACACCTCCAACGAGTGTGCAGGCGAGCTGCAAATCCTGTTAAACCTGCAAGACACCATGTTGCAGAGGAAGACAGATCCATGGAGGATCACGATGAACCAGAGACTCAGACCGAGGAGGCAGAGGTACATGGGATGCACACATTCACCACGAATTGTCCCCTGATAATGCTGAATGTTGAACTAAATGGACTCCCGGTGTCAATGGAGCTGGACACGGGCGTGAAACAGTCCATCATAGGCAAAAAGACTTTCGAAAGATTGTGATGCAACAAAGCCTCAAGGCCAGTCTTAACTCCAGTTCAAAAGCAAGGAGGTCCTGCTGCAACTGTATAGGGTATTGGTGAGGCCGCACCTGGAGTACTGCCTGCAGCTTTGGTCACCTTACTTAAGGAAGGATATACTAGCTTTGGAAAGGGGTCCAGAGACGATTCACTCGGCTGATTCCGGAGATGAGGGGGTTACCTTATGATGATAGATTGAGTAGACTGGGTCTTTACTCGTTGGAGTTCAGAAGGATGAGGGGTGATCTTATAGAAACATTTAAATAATGAAAGGGATAGACAAGATAGAGGCAGAGAGGTTGTTTCCACTGGTCGGGGAGACTAGAACTAGGGGGCACAGCCTCAAAATACGGGGGAGCCAATTTAAAACCGAGTTGAGAAGGAATTTCTTCTCCCAGAGGGTTGTGAATCTGTGGAATTCTCTGCTCAAGGAAGCAGTTGAGGCTAGCTCATTGAATATATTCAAATCACAGATAAATAGATTTTTAACCAATAAGGGAATTTAGGGTTATGGGGAGCGGGCGGGTAAGTGGAGCTGAGTCCACGGCCAGATCAGCCATGATCTTGTTGAATGGCGGAGCAGGCTAGAGGGGCTAGATGGCCTACTCCTGTTCCTAATTCTTATGTTCTTATGTTCTTATGTTCTTATTAATGTTGGGGAAGTCCAGAACCAGGGGTCACAGTCCAAGGATAAGTGGTAAGCCATTTAGGACCGAGATGAGGAGAGACTTCTTCACCCAGAGAGTGGTGAACCTGTGGAATTCTCTGCCACAGAAAGTTGTTGAGGCCAACTCACTAAATGTATTCAAAAAGGAGTTAGATGTAGTCCTTACTACTGGAGGGATCAAGGGGTATGGCGAGAAAGCAGGAATGGGGTACTAAAGTTGCATGTTCAGCCATGAACTCATTGAATGGCGGTGCAGGCTCGAAGGGCCGAATGGCCTACTCCTGCACCTATTTTCTATGTTTCTATGTTTCTATGTTTCACATGAAACTAGAATTTAAACAAAAGAACTGATTCCTGTAATTGGCAGTGCTACCATAAAGGTCTCCTACAATGGAGCGGTGCACAAGCTACCACTCTGGGTGGTACCGGGCGATGGTCTCACTCTGCTCGGCAGGAGCTGGCTGGGAAAGATATGCTGGAACTGGGATGACATCCGACGCTATCACCCACTGACGACACTTCGTGTGCCCAGGTCTTAAACAAATTTCCTTTGCTGTTCGAACCATGCATCGGGAAATTCCAAGGAGCAAAAGTGCAGAGCCACCTAATTCCGGGGGCATGACCCATTTGTCACAAGGTGAGAGCAGTACTGTACATGATGAGAGAAAGGGTAGAGATCAAACTAGATCGAGTTCAGCGAGTGGGCCAGTCCTATCGTCTCAGGCTTCAAGGGAGATGACACCCTCAGAATCTGTGTTGAATACAAAGTAACTATCAATCATTTCTCCCTGCAGGACCAATACCCACTACCAAAGGCCGATGACCTCTTTGCAACGCTGGTGGGAGGAAAGAGTTCACAAAGCTGGATCTGACTTCAGCCTACATGACGCAGGAACTGGAGGAATCATTGCAAGCTCTCACCTGCATCAACACGCACAAAGGTATTTTTGTTAATAACAGATGCCCGTTTGGAATCCGATCAGCGGCGGCGATATTCCAGAGAAACATGGAAAGCTTAATGAAGTCAGTCCCGCACACCATGGTCTTCCAGGACGACATCGTGGTCACAGGTCGGAACACAGTCGAGCATCTGCAACACTAGGAGGAGGTTCTTAATCGACTCAACCGCATGGGGCTCAGGTTAAAATGCTCGAAGTGCGTTTTCCTGGCACCTGAAGTGGAGTTCTTGCGAAGGAGGATTGCGGTGGACGCATCAGGGCCAACAACGCGAAGACGGAGGCAATCGAGAACACATCGAGGCCACAGAACGTGACGGAGCTGCAGTCGTTTCTGGGACTCCTGAACTACTTTGGTAACTTCTTTCCGAATCTTAGCACACTGTTGGAACCACTACATAGAAACATAGAAACATAGAAAATAGGTGCAGGAGCAGGCCATTCAGCCCTTCTAGCCTGCACCGCCATTCAATGAGTTCATGGCTGAACATGAAACTTCAGTACCCCCTTCCTGCTTTCTCGCCATACCCCTTGATCCCCCTAGTAGTAAGGACTTCATCTAACTCCCTTTTGAATATATTTAGTGAATTGGCCTCAACTACTTTCTGTGGTAGAGAATTCCACAGGTTCACCACTTTCTGGGTGAAGAAGTTTCTCCTCATCTCGGTCCTAAATGGCTTACCCCTTATCCTTAGACTATGACCCCTGGTTCTGGACTTCCCCAACATTGGGAACATTCTTCCTGCATCCAACCTGTCCAAACCCGTCAGAATTTTAAACGTTTCTATGAGGTCCCCTCTCACTCTTCTGAACTCCACTGAATACAAGCCCAGTTGATCCAGTCTTTCTTGATAGGTCAGTCCCACCATCCCAGGAATCAGTCTGGTGAATCTTCGCTGCACTCCCTCAATAGCAAGAATGTCCTTCCTCAAGTTAGGAGACCAAAACTGTACACAATACTCCAGGTGTGGCCTCACCAAGGCCCTGTACAACTGTAGCAACACCTCCCTGCCCCTGTACTCAAATCCCCTCGCTATGAAGGCCAACATGCCATTTGCTTTCTTAACCGCCTGCTGTACCTGCATGCCAACCTTCAATGACTGATGTACCATGACACCCAGGTCTCGCTGCACCTTCCCCCTTCCTAATCTGTCACCATTCAGATAATAGTCTGTCTCTCTGTTTTTACCACCAAAGTGGATAACCTCACATTTATCCACATTATACTTCATCTGCCACGCATTTGCCCACTCACCTAACCTATCCAAGTCACTCTGCAGCCTCATAGCATCCTCCTCGCAGCTCACACTGCCACCCAACTTAGTGTCATCCACAAATTTGGAGATACTACATTTAATCCCCTCGTCTAAATCATTAATGTACAATGTAAACAGCTGGGGCCCCAGCACAGAACCTTGCGGTACCCCACTAGTCACTGCCTGTCATTCTGAAAAGTACCCATTTACTCCTACTCTTTGCTTCCTGTCTGACAACCAGTTCTCAATCCACGTCAGCACACTACCCCCAATCCCATGTGCTTTAACTTTGCACATTAATCTCCTGTGTGGGACCTTGTCGAAAGTCTTCTGAAAGTCCAAATATACCACATCAACTGGTTCTCCTTTGTCCACTTTACTGGAAACATCCTCAAAAAATTCCAGAAGATTTGTCAAGCATGATCTCCCTTTCACAAATCCATGCTGACTTGGACCTATCATATCATCTCTTTCCAAATGCACTGCTATGACATCCTTAATAATTGATTCCATCATTTTACCCACTACTGAGGTCAGGCTGACCGGTCTATAATTCCCTGCTTTCTCTCTCCCTCCTTTTTTAAAAAGTGGGGTTACATTGGCTACCCTCCACTCCATAGGAACTGATCCAGAGTCAATGGAATGTTGGAAAATGACTGTCAATGCATCCGCTATTTCCAAGGCCACCTCCTTAAGTACTCTGGGATGCAGTCCATCAGGCCCTGGGGATTTATCGGCCTTCAATCCCATCAATTTCCCCAACACAATTTCCCGACTAATAAAGATTTCCCTCAGTTCCTCCTCCTTACTAGACCCTCTGACCCCTTTTATATCCGGAAGGTTGTTTGTGTCCTCCTTAGTGAATACTGAACCAAAGTACTTGTTCAATTGGTCTGCCATTTCTTTGTTCCCCGTTATGACTTCCCCTGATTCTGACTGCAGAGGACCTACATTTGTCTTTACTAACCTTTTTCTCTTTACATACCTATAGAAACTTTTGCAATCCGCCTTAATGTTCCCTGCAAGCTTCTTCTCGTACTCCATTTTCCCTGCCCTAATCAAACCCTTTGTCCTCCTCTGCTGAGTTCTAAATTTCTCCCAGTCCCCAGGTTCGCTGCTATTTCTGGCCAATTTGTATGCCACTTCCTTGGCTTTAATACTATCCCTGATTTCCCTTGATAGCCACGGTTGAGCCACCTTCCCTTTTTTATTTTTACGCCAGACAGGAATGTACAATTGTTGTAATTCATCCATGCGGTCTCTAAATGTCTGCCATTGCTCATCCACAGTTAACCCCTTAAGTATCATTCGCCGATCAATCCTAGCCAATTCACGCCTCATACCTTCAAAGTTACCCTTCTTTAAGTTCTGGACCATGGTCTCTGAATTAACTGTTTCATTCTCCATCCTAATGCAGAATTCCACCATATTATGGTCACTCTTCCCCAAGGGGCCTCGCACACTGAGATTGTTAATTAATCCTCTCTCATTACACAACACCCAGTCTAAGATGGTCTCCCCCCTCGTTGGTTCCTCGACATATTGGTCTAGAAAACCATCCCTTATGCACTCCAGGAAATCCTCCTCCACCGTATTGCTTCCAGTTTGGCTAGCCCAATCTATGTGCATATTAAAGTCACCCATTATAACTGCTGCACCTTTATTGCATGCACTCCTAATTTCCTGTTTGATGCCCTCCCCAACATCACTACTACTGTTTGGAGGTCTGTACACAACTCCCACTAACGTTTTTGCCCTTTAGTGTTCTGCAGCTCTACCCATATAGATTCCACATCATCCAAGCTAATGTCTTTCCTAACTATTGCATTAATCTCCTCTTTAACCAGCAATGCTACCCAACCTCCTTTTCCTTTTATTCTATCCTTCCTGAATGTTGAATACCCCTGGATGTTGAGTTCCAAGCCCTGATCATCCTGGAGCCACGTCTCCGTAATCCCAATCACATCATATTTGTTAACATCTATTTGCACACTTAATTCATCCACCTTATTGCGGATACTCCTTGCATTAAGACACAAAGCCTTCAGGCTTGCTTTTTTAACACCCTTTGTCCTTTTAGAATTTTGCTGTACAGTGGCCCTTTTTGTTCTTTGCCTTGGGTTTCTCTGCCCTCCACTTTTCCTCATCTCCTTTCTGTCTTTTGCTTTTGCCTCATTTTTGTCTCCCTCTGTCTCCCTGCATAGGTTCCCATTCCCCTGCAATATTAGTTTAACTCCTCCCCAACAGCACTAGCAAACACTCCCCCTGGGACATTGGTTCCGGTCCTGGCTAGGTGCAGACCGTCCGGTTTGTACTGGTCCCACCTCCCCCAGAACCGGTTCCAATGCCCCAGGAATTTGAATCCCTCCCTGCTGCACCACTGCTCAAGCCACGTATTCATCTGCGTACATGTCTTACTACAAAAAGGGGATGAATGGGTTTGGGGCAAAAGCCAAGAAAATGCCTTTATAAAAGCGCGAAAATTGTTATGCGCAAACAAATTACTTGTGTTGTATGATCCATGTAAGCGTTTGATACTAGCATGTGATGTGTCGTGATATGGCTGTCTAAGGCTGAGAGAACCTACAGCATTACTGAGAAAGAAGCGTTAGCATGTGTCTATGGGGTAAAGAAAATACATCAATACCTGTTTGATCTAAAATTCCAATTGGAAACTGACCATAAGCCACTTATATCCCTGTTTTCTGAGAGTAAAGGGATAAATACCAATGCATCGTCCCACATCCAGAGATGGGCACTCACGTTGTACGCATACAACTATGCCATCTGCCACAGACCAGGCACAGAAAACTGCACCGATGCTCTCAATAGGCTGCCATTGCCCACCACAGGGGTGGAAATGGTGCAGCCCACAGATCTAGCCTTGGTTACGGAAGCACTTGAGAGTGAACAATCACCCGTCACTGCCCAGCAGATCAAAACCTGGACAAGCCAGGACCCCTTATTATCTCTATTCAAAAGCTATGTGCATCACGGGAGCTGGTCCAGTGTCCCAGTGGAAATGCAGGAAGTGTTAAAGCCATTCCAGTAGCGCAAAGATGAAATGTCTATACAAGCAGACTGCCTTCTGTGGGGCAAGCGAGTAGTAGTCCCCAAGAAGGGCAGAGACACCTTCATCAATGACCTCCACATTACCCACCCAAGCATCGTAATGATGAAAGCGATAGCCAGATCCCACGTCTGGTGGCCTTGTATCGATGCAGAATTATAAAGTCCTGCATTCACAGATGTAATACATGCTCGCAATTAAGCAATGTACCCAGGGAGGCGCTGCTAAGTTTATGGTCTTGGCCTTCCAAACCGTGGTCTCGGGTACACGTCGACTATGCAGGCCCGTTCTTGGGTAAAATGTTCCTTGTGGTTGTAGACGCATACTCCAAGTGGATTGAGTGTGAGATAATGTCGGCTAGCACGTCCGCTGCCACTACTGAAAGCCTGCGGGCCATGTTTGCCACTCATGGCTTACCCGATGTCCTGGTGAGCGACAATGGGCCATGTTTTACCAGTGCTGAGTTCAAAGAATTCATGACCCGTAACGGGATCAAACATGTCACATCTGCCCAGTTTAAACCAGCATCCAATGGTCAGGCAGAGAGAGCAGTGCAAACCATCAAGCAAGGCTCACTGCAGACTTGCCTAACCGAGTCCTGCTTAGCTACCGCACAGGACCCCACTCGCTCATTCTGATCCCACCTGCTGAACTGCTCATGAAAAGAGCACTTAAGAAAAGGCTCTCGTTAGTTCACCCTGATCTACATGAACAGGTAGAGAGCAGGCAGCTTCAACAAAGTACATACCATGATAGCGCAAATGTGTCATGCGAGATTGAAATCAATGATCCTGTATTTGTATTGAATTATGGACAAGGTTCCAAGTGGCTTCCCGGCACTGTTGTGGCCAAAGAGGGGAGCAGGGTGTTTTGGGTCAAACTTTCAAATGGAATCATTCACCGGAAACACTTGGACCAAATCAAATTCAGATTTACGGACTATCCTGAGCAACCCACCCTGGACCCTACCTTTTTTCATCCCCCAACATACACATCAGTGGCAACCGGCACCACGGTTGACCACGAAGCAGAACCCATCATCCACAGCAGCCCAGCAGGATCCAACACACCAAGCAGCCCAGCAAGGCCAGCTGCACAGCAGCCCAGCGAGGGCCCAGCAAATGATTCAACAATACCAGCTTTCACACCGAGACAGTCAACCAGGGCAAGAAGTGCCCCAGATCGACTCACTTTGTAAATAGTTACACTATTGACTTTGGGGGGGGGGGGGGAGTGTTGTTATATATGTAAACTTGTATTTAATCTGTACAGCCATCAGAGGGCTCATCTTCTGGTGTCCCAAGGGATGCCATAATCCCTTGGGAGCACAGGTATTTAAGGAGGCCTCACAGGTTGGAGAGGCACTCTGGAGACCTGCAATAAAAGACTAAGGTCACACTTTACTTTGAGCTCACAATCTTCAGTCTGACTCCTTCTCCATACATAACAGACACCCTCAAAGCTTCCTTGATAAAATGCAACATCCCCACCGGCACCTGGGAGTGCTGGGCCAAAGACCGCCCTAAGTGGAGGAAATGCATCTGGGAGGGCGCTGAGCACCTCGAGTCTCATCGCCGAGAGCATGCAGAAACCAAGGGCAGGCAGCGGAAAGAGTATGTGGCAACCAGTCCCAAGCATCCCTTTCCCCAACAATTGTCTGCCCCATCTGTGACAGGGACTGTGGTTCTTGTATTGGACTGTTCAGTCACCTAAGAACTCATTTTTAGAGTGGAAGCAAGTGTTCCTCGATTCCGAGGGACGGCCTATGATGATCCATTGAATGTCCTTTTCCTTTGTTCTAGGACGGTTGGTTACGCTGCAAGGCTGTTATTATTGCCCATCCCTAGTTGCCCTGAGAAGATGGTAATGGGCTTTCTCCTTGAACCATTACAGTCTTTGTTGTTTTAGTGATACCAAAATTAGTAGAAAATTGCAGGATATTGGTCCAACGATGATGAAGAAATGGAAATATACGTCCAAGTCACGTGGAGGATAATTTGGAAGTGAAGGCATTCCCACAATATTGCTGCTCTTGTCCTTCTTGGCAGTAGAGTCACAGGGGAGGGAGGTGCTATTGAAGTAACCACAGTGAGTTGCTGAACTGCATTTATATAGCATTTACAACCTCAGGATGCCCCAAAGTGCTTTACAGCCAATGGAGTACTTTGGGAGTGTAGTCACTGTTGTAATGTAGGAAATATGGCAGCCAATTTGCGCACAGCACGCTCCCACAAACAGCAATGAGATAAATGATCAGATAATCTATTTTCGTGGTGTGGTTTGAGGGTTAAATGTTGGCCGGGACTCCGAGGAGAACTCCCCTGCTCTTCTTTGAAATAGTGCCATGGGATCTTTTATGTCTATCTGAGAGGGCAGGGGGGTTACAGTTTAACATCACATCCAAAAGACAGCATACATACTGCAGCCACAGTGCACTGGTAGTGGAGGAGGTGGATATTGAGTCCAGTAGAAAGCGCACTCATCAAACAGTGGGGTAAGGTAGCATAGTGGTTATCTTAGTGGATTAGTAATCCAGAACGAATGAGGACGCTCCATAATCTCTCACAGTTGACAGTGTCAAAGGCCTTTGTGAGGTCAAAGAAGGCCATGTACAAGGATTGGTGCTGTTCTCTGCATTTCCTTGTAGTTGTTGTGCGGTGAAATGTTACGTGGTGAAGATCATGTCTGTTGTACCCCTTAGTGGGCGGTATCTGCATTGCGACTCTGGGAGTCCTCAAAATTTGTCACCATCCTCCACCTGCTCCACGATGACATGCAAGCTGTGATCCTGACCAACGGATCCACCACAGACCCTATCCATGTCCGGACCGGGGTCAAGCAAGGCTGCATCATTGCACCAATGCTCTTCTCGATCTTTCTTGCTGCAATGCTTCATCTCACTCTCAGCCAGCTCCCCGCTGGAATAGAACTAAATTATAGAACTACTGTGAATCTGCTCAACCTTCGCCACCTCCAGGCTAGATCCAAGGTCGTCCCATCCTCTATCATTGAACTACATTATGCAGACGACGCTTGCGTCTGCGCACACTTGGAGGCCGAACTCCAAGCCATCGTCAACATCTTCACCGAGGCATACGGAAGCATAGGCCTTACACTAAACATCTGTAAGACAAAGGTCCCCCACCAACCTGACACTGCCACACAGCACTGCCCCCCGGTCATCAAAATCCACAACAAGTCCTTGGACAATGTGGACCATTTTCCATACCTCGGGATCCTACTGTGAGCAAGGGCAGACATTGATGATGAGGTCCAACACCTCCTCCAGTGCACCAGCGCAGCCTTCAGTCGCCTGAAGAAAAGAGTGTTTGAAGACCAGGATGTCAAATTTGGTACCAAGCTTATGTGGTCTACAGGGTAGTAGTAATATCTGCCCTCCTATATGGCTCAGAGACTTGGACTATAAACAGTAGACATCTCAAAACGCTGGAGAAGTACCACCAGCGCTGCCTCCGCAAGATCATGCAAAGCCATTGGGAGGACAGACGCACCAACTTCAGTGTTCTCGCTCAGGCCAAAATCCCTAGCATTGAAGCACTGACCATGCTCAATCAGCTCCGTTGGACGGGCCACATCATATGCATGCCTGACACGAGACTCCCCTCTACTTGGAATTCCTACACAGCAAACAAGCCCCAGGTGGGCAGAGGAAATGTTTCAAGGACACCCTTAAAGCCTCCTTGATAAAATGCAACATCCCCACTGACACCTGGCAATCCTTGGCCCTTGGCCGGCCTAAGTGGAGGAAGAGCATTTGGAAGGGCGCTGAGCACCTCGAGTCTTGTCGCTGAGAGCATGCAGAAACCAAGCGCAGACAGCGGAAGGAGCATGTATCAACCCAGGCACCCAACCACCGCCCCACCCCCTCCCCACCCCCCCGGCTTTCCCTCAATCACTGTCTGCCCCACCTGTGACAGAGACTGTAAGTCCCACATTGGACTCTTCAGCCACCTGAGATCTCACTTTTAGAGTGGACGAAAGTCATCCCCGATTCCGAGGGACTGCCTATGGTGATGATGAGTAATCCAGAGCCCTGGACTAATGAGTTCAAAAAAACCACCACGGCAGCTGGGAGAATTTAAATTCAGTTAATTAAAGAAATCTGGAATAAAAAGCTTGTATCAGTAACGGTGAGCATGAAACTGCTGGATTATCATAAAAGCCTATCTGATTCACTAATGTCCTTTAGAGAAGGAAATCTGCTGTCCCTTCCTTACCTGGTCTTGCCTATATGTGACTCCAGACCCACAGCAATGCGGTTGGCTATATTGCCCTCTGAAATGGCCCAGCAAGCCATTCACTTGTACCAAGAAGGCGGCTCACCACCCCCTTTTCAAGGGCAATTCGGGATGGGCAATAAATGCTGACATTGCCAGCGACGCCCACATACCATGAACGATTTTTTTAAAAACAAACTGCTCTCTATTAAATGGTGTTGAGCCTCTTGAGTAATGTTGCAGTTTCACCCATCCAGGTGAGTGCAAGTATTCCATCACATTCCATGCTGGCCAACAGAATTGCAAACCATGCCAAGATCTTGCATTATTGCTGACAAAGATTTATAGGTTGCATTTGTGAGTGGCTTGAGGGGATTTGGGATAATTTAGAGGTTCGTACATGCTTTTGCCCTCATTTTTCTTCCTGATTGCTTCAAATTCCTAGTGGGCCATCTAGTTACAGGAAAAATCCCATACATCCAAACGTCAGATGGCCTTATTAATGTCTACCGACACCATTTTCGTTGAACTGAGGGAAGGAGCATTTTAATCACAAAGGCCACAATCCTCGGATCTTAGAGGTTGTAGGACAGACTCTTCAATATGATTTGTTTCAGAATTAACAGGAAAGGCTCCTAGCTGTACTCAAGGCAGTAAGAATTTCCCATCAAAAACAAAACCATTTGGTTGAAACGAGAACAGCATCTTTTATATTTAATGTTTCATCACCAGCTAACAAAGTATGAGTTCAGATGAAAATTTTATCCTAAACCTTGCTCTATCAGTAAAAATAAGCAGAACTAGCCTGACTGAAAGGCACAAACTTTAGCACATCTTTCAATTGTACATCATCCAGCAAACTCCAGCATCTCATCACTTACCAAACTCTACGT
The DNA here is from genome assembly GCF_044704955.1 of Pristiophorus japonicus. Taxonomy (NCBI): domain Eukaryota; kingdom Metazoa; phylum Chordata; class Chondrichthyes; family Pristiophoridae; genus Pristiophorus; species Pristiophorus japonicus. The sequence continues at coordinate 27,114,110 of NC_091991.1, forward strand.
CTAGCTTTAGTTAGCAAACAACTCATCATCGTAGGCAGTCCCTCGAAATCGAGGAAGACTTGCTTCCACTCTAAAAGTGAGTTCTCAGGTGACTGTACAGTACAATACGGGAATTATAGTCTCTGTCACAGGTGGGACAGACAGTCGTTGGAGGAAAGGGTGGGTGGGGAGTCTGGTTTGCCGCACGCTCCTTCCGCTGCCTGCGCTTGTTTTCTGTATGCTCTCGGCGACGAGACTCGAGGTGCTCAGTGCCCTCCCAGATGCTCTTCCTCCACTTAGGGCAGTCTTCGGCCAGGGATTCCCAGGTGTTGGTGGCGATGTTGCATTTTATCAAAGAGGCTTTGAGGGTGTCCTTGAAATGTTTCCTCTGCCCACCTGGGACTTGCTTGCCGTGTACAAGTTCCGAGTAGAGCGCTTGCTTTGGGAGTCTTGTGTCGGGCATGCGGACAATGTGGCCCGCCCAATGAGCTGGTGGTCACTGCTTTGATGCTGGAGATGTTGGCCTGATCGAGGACACTAACACTGGTGCGTCTGTCCTCCCAGGGGATTTGCAGGATCTTCCGGAGACATCGTTGCTGGTATTTCTTCAGCGATTTGAGATGTCTACTGTATATGGTCCATGTCTCTGAGCCATACAGGAGGGCGGGTATCACTACAGTCCTGTAGACCATAAGCTTGATGCCAGATGTGAGGACCTGGTCTTCGAACATTCTCTTCCTCAGGCGACCAAAGGCTCCGCTGGCGCACTGGAAGCGGTGTTGGACCTTGTCGTCGATGTCTGTCCTTGCTGATAGTAGGCTCCCAAGGTATGGAAAGTGGTCCACATTGTCCAAGGCCGCGCTGTGGATTTTGATGACTGGGGGGCAGTGCTGTGTGGTGGGGTCAGGTTGGTGGAGGACCTTTGTCTTTCGGATGTTTCGTGCAAGGCCCATTCTTTTGTACGCCTTGATGAAGATGTTGACGATAGCTTGGCGATAGTTTAATGTGCGCAGACACAAGTATCGTCCACGTACTGTAGTTCGACGACAGAGCATGGGACGGTCTTGGATCTAGCCTGGAGGCGACACCTGCACTCAGTCCCAATTGCGGGGAATAAAATATTTCTTCTTTCTAGACTGGGGTGACAATTTCTCTAACATATATACACCGCAGCATGCAATTGTGTATTCTGACTGTTCTCTCCTCCCTTGAAAAATCTATAGTGCTTTTGAGTTATGGGCCTTTCATAATTGTGGCAAGGTAATGGAAATGAGCCATCAACAGTGTGATATCCTACACCTGCACTGGTGGGGATGAAAAACAAACTCGAGCAATCTTGCTATCACAAAGAAAAGACCTCTGGCATCTCATGTCACAGTGACAACTATTCTTCACGAGGTGTTAATTCTATGTAACCCCTGTTAAATGATGCAGTCCTTCCCTTTGGCCATTATAATAACTACCTGTGATCTAAGAGGTTTTGCAGAGATACAGTGCTAAGATAGGTTCTGTTATTATTTGTAGACGACATATATTGTGCTTCTTCAACAGAGACTGCGCCTAAACATTTTGGGCTTTTATTTCTATCACATTCCTGTCACATTGTTTGAAAAGTTCGGTCATTTATTTCTTTAGAAATCTTTAAGAAATTGTATCAGGCGATGCAGTCTCTGACAGAGATCTTGCACTTATCCTTTACCTGTGTCAGTTCTTTCATCAACCTTTCTTCCAGGAGTACATTAAACAAAACTCCTATCAGGTTGCAAATTAAAGTGTCAAGATGAGAGGCAACAGTATTGGAGTATAAAAGTCTCTTTCCTCAGAAAAAGAATAATTTTTTTTGTTTCATTTCCCTGTCACATTGAATAGGATAGTTATTATCCTAATAAATAGGTTTGCACTTGACAATCCAGCAACTCTACTTCTAAAGTACCATTCGCCACAGATGGCAAATGGCCTCCTTCTGTGCCATAAATTTCTCTGATTCTATGAGTACTCTGATAAGAAAAAAAACTTGCATTTCTTTAGCACCTTTCACAACCTCAAGGCTTTTGAAATGCTTCACAGCCAATGATGTGCCTTTGAAGTGCAGTCACTGATGTAATATAGGAATCTGCAGCAGTCAATTTGGGCATTGCAAGGTCGCACAAACAGCAATGAAATATGAGAATGTCTGTTTTAGTAATGTTGGTCAAGGGATAAATGTTTGACCGGACACTGGAAGAACTCCCCTGCTCTTCTTCAAATAGTGCTCTGGGATCTTTGACATCCGCCCAGGAGATCAGATGGGGCCAAAGTGCCCTCCATTTTTTGGGTGCGTGGGCCCTTTAAGTGGCTGCGCTGCCCATTCAGTTTTGCGCATGCGCAAAACATTTTAGTGAAAAAGCCGAACCCAAGGTACGTTGGATGGAACCTGGATTTAATTTTTTTTATTCATTCATGGGATGTGGGCATTACTGGCAAGGCCGGCATTTATTGACCATCCCTAATTGCCCTTGAGAAGATGGTGGTGAGCCGCCTTCTTGAACCGCTGCAGTCCGTGTGGTGATGGTACTCCCACAGTGCTGTTAGGGAGGGAGTTCCAGGATTTTGACCCAGCGACAATGAAGGAACGGCGATATACTTCCAAGTCAGGATGCTCTGTGACTTGGAGGGGAGCTTGCTGGTGATAGTGTTCCCATGCGCCTGCTGCCCTTGTCCTTGACAGCTTTGTTAAAGTTTGTGATATTCGCCAACTCTTGCAATGTTCAGCCTGCCTTGGAGCGCCCGCCAACCGTGCTGAAGTGCTGTGCTCGGGGAAGGTACCCTGTCGTTCCAAATAACCATCTCATTCACCAGCACGTCTTCCTCGCCAACCATCAAGCGAAGAGTTTGGGCGCTGAAAACGCTCTTTCCCTCGGTCAACAACTCCATTTCCTGTCTCCGCGTGTATTTTGTCCGCTGCTGCTTTGCCCCATGCAGTCTGTATAAAGGCTGCAGTCATTTTATACAGCCTTTGTCAGGAATGTTAAAAAATTACCTTCAGCACAAATTTCTGTCCCCACTTTCACATAATACCTTTAAGTGGCCGCATTCCTTTTAATTTTCCCACAATGCAATGAAGTGACATGTGATTTTCCACATCCTCCCCTCCCCACTCCCTCCTCCTGCCCCACTCCCCTCCCCTCCTCTCTCCTCCCCTCCCCCCCCCCCCCCACCTTTCCGTCACTTCCTTCCCCTCCCTGCTCCCTGCGCCCTCCCCCCCCCCCTTGCTTCACTGCAACGCCTAATGTGGGCAATGGAGCTCAGCTGCATACATTTGAATGTGCTAAGTTAGCCAACCATGGGAAATCACGTGAAGATAGTGTTTGCCCAAAGCAAGAATGTGTTAACTTCCCCGTAAGATTTAATTTCCTCCGCTAGTTCTCTGGTTAAAACACTTGCTCAAAATTCCAATGGGTGTTATTTGAATACAGTTAAACTCCCAGCATATCAGAATGTTAAAATTCCCCCTGCCAGCCATTTTCAACCTTATCGCAAAAGCAGACACCTTCTTCATGAATTTCCCACAGCCAGTTCACTTCAAACAGGCTAGCAGCTGTTAAAGAGGAATCTTATACAAATGCGTTAGCCAGTGTACAAGCAGAAGGGATGAAACCCCATTATGGAATCAGTAATTAAATGAACGATGAATCCCCAAACGATGTTGGAATGGAATGTGTCGCTGCTTTTGTGTGAATCACTTTGCTTCATTGTCAGGACAGCTATTAGAAAAATAAATGAATACATTTTATTTTAAACAAGTGTTGATTTTCCACAATATTAAAGTTGAAGAGGAAGGGCTGAGTGCATCTTAATCGCACTCTGCCAAACGGTCATTGATTGGTGTGCTGAATGTCAGGACTCAGTGAATCCGGAATAGTTGTGGGTGTCAAGTTGAGAAATGGCAAAAATTAAATTTGAGAAACTGGCTGTGGGAAATTCATAAAGAAGATGTCTGCTTCTGCGATAAGATTGAAAATAGGTGGCGGGGGGAATTTTAACATTCTGATGCGCTGGGAGTGGCGGGCGGGGGGGGGGGTGGCGGGGTGTGGCGGTGGCACACGGGAAACCCGGATGTCCGGCTTTCCTCGCACGCTGTGCAAATTTAACTCCACAGAGTGTGACTTACATTATTCATAGGTACCCTGCCCGGAAGTCAGTCTGATTGACAGGCTTGGCTTCGAGTCAGGCAGGGAACTCTCCGGAGGAGGCCGCGGGACCTGGTAGGTCCGATCCCTGATCCCAGAGGTGGGTCTCCGATCCCAAGGGGGAAATTGTGTGGCAGGAGGTGGTCTGATGGTGGGGGATCACGGGGGGCCGGGAGGAAGCTTGCAAATGATACTAAAATTGGCCGTGTGGTTGATAATGGAGAAGAAAGCTGTAGGATGCAGGAAGATATCAATGAACTGGTCAGTGGGCAGATCAGTGGCAAATGTAATTCAATCTGGAGATGTGTGAGGTAATGCATTTGGGGAGGGCTAACAAGGCAAGGGAATACACATTAAATGGTAGGACACAGAAGTGTAGAGGAACAAAAGGACCTTGGAGTGCATTTCCACAGATCCCTGAAGGTAGCAGGCCAGATGGATAACGTGGTTAAGAAGGCATACAGAATACTTGCCTTTATTAGCTGAGGCATAGAATACAAGAGCAGGGGGGTTATGCTTGAACTATATAAAACACTAGTTAGGCCACAGCTGGAGAACTGCATGCAGTTCTGGTCACCACGTTACAGGAAAGATGTGATTGCACTAGAGAGGGTACAGAGGAGATTTGCAAGGATGTTGCCTGGACTGGAGAATTTTAGCTATGAGGAAAGAGTGGATAGGCTGGGTTTGTTTTCATTGGAACAGAGGAGGCTGAGCCCATACTGCGATATGTGTGCGCACTAGGTCCGTGCAGCAGAGCAGGTCTCCAGTCGTCCTGGTTAACCCTTGCCACTGGGTAAAGGCTTAGCTCTGTCAAACCCGTGTTGTGGCTGGTGTGCAACAGTCACCACACGTTAAAAAAATTCACGCACAGGCATTTTCCACACCCTCAATTGGAGTTCAGGACTGGAACATCAGGTCCCTCATTGAAACACCTGTGAACTCGTGGAAGTAAGTCATCCTCGTTCAAGGGACCGCCTATGATGGTGGATGATGTATACAATTATGAGGGGTCTAGAAAGAGTGGGTAGGAAGGATCTATCCCCCTTAGCAGAGGGGTCAACAATCAGGGGGCATAGATTTAAAGTAATTGGTAGGAGGTTTAGAGGGGATATGAGGGGAATTTTTTCACCCAGAGGGTGGTGGGGGTCTGGAACTCACTGCCTGAAAATATGGTAGAGGCAGACACCCTGACCACATTTAAAAAGTACTTGGATATACACTTGAAGTGCCGTAACCTGCAGGGCTACGGACCAAGAACTGGAAGGTGGGATTATGCGAGATAGCTCTTTGGCATCCAGCGCAGACACGATGGGCCCAATGGCCTCCTTCCGATTCCTCCTGGCCCACAAGGGTTGCGCCCCGAGTCTATCCTCCCATCGCTGCAGCTGCCCGTCCGGTCACATTAAACCAGCACAGCAAGTTCAATCCGAGGCTTCCTACCTCATTAACCTCCAGGGAGCGGTTTGGCTGTCCGCCCGAAGTCCCGCCTGAGTCAGTGGAAGTCGCTGGCAATGAACCCTTCAATCATCATCATCATAGGCAGCCCCTCGGAATCGAGGAAGACTTGCTTCCACTCTAAAAGTGAGTTCTCAGGTGACTGCACAGTCCAATGCGGGAATTACAGTCTCTGTCACAAGTGGGACACACAGTCGTTGAAGGAAAGGGTGGGTGGGGAGTCTGGTTTGCCGCACGTTCCTTCCGCTGCCTGCGTTTGGTTTCTGCATGCTCTTGGCGACGAGACGCGAGGTGCTTGGCTGTTTAAGGGCTGTGCGGTCCATTCACTATACTGCACGTGCGCGGTTTGTCCCATTTAAAAGCTGCGTGGGAGCTCCAGGGTGTGGCACACAATTTAAAGGGAACATTGGTCAGCAGGTTGGAGCCGGCTTCCCGACACGCTTCGATTTTTTGCCCATTTAGCCCCCACCACCTTCACCCAATCCCACCCCTTCACCCATGTTAAAGTGTCCCCGCCAGAGTAAGAAGGAGAACAACATGTTTTGAGATGGAGCAGCAATACTCAAGGGCACTGATTGGGCCGAAAATTCTGGTCTCGCCAAGTCCGTACCAAATGCGCTTGGCCCGGTGAGACCTCGTAAAAGCCGATTTTCGGGGCACGGTGCGCAAGCACCGTAAACCGGCTTTTCCGATCGGTCAATGTTTCTCTTGACAGATTCTCCACATCCCCGGGAGAAAGACATCCACACGGGAGAGATTGGGCTATTTGCCCAACTCATGCCCAGCGAATGTCCTTCAAACTTTTATGCCTGGTAAAAGCAGGCGAATAGCTTACTTTTACCAGTGTAATACTTTTAAAACACATAAAAATTAAATTTAAACACTCATTTGTATATTAAAAACCCTGTCCATTAAGGCAAGTCTATTTTTAACACGGTTAAAACACATTTAAAAATATTCCCAAAAATATATATTTTTTCTAAAACATTTAATTACATTTAATTTCAATTAATTTTAAATAGGTTTTATTTATTTATTGTGCTGTGTTTCAGTGTTTTAGGGGTTTTTCTCATTGATAAATGGTGGACAAGACCCACGTGACTCCAGCATGTATGTACGTACCTGAAAGACATCTCCCCATGCGCTGCGCTGCAAATCTAGGCCTCAGACTGGAATCTTACGTTCCTCCGGTACTTTCATAGATTTTTTTCATGTCGGAGGCGTTCGTACGAAGGAAGCCTCCGACTGCAATTTTCCCTCACTTTCTTTAGCTTGTTTGACCACAGCTTCAATGCTTTCTGCCTTACAATCTATCTCTATGGTTACCTGAACTGGATTCTCACGCAGAACTTGTAATTAAAAATCTACACCAATAACTGCTACTGGATTATACTGCAAATTAATTATGTTGACTAGACCATTTGACAAAACCGTCAATGTTCAAAAGGTACAGAAGATTTGATTAAACACCCTGCACTAATACAGCACATCTAATGTAGTGAAACAAGCTATACAGTTTCACAAAGGCAATAGATCAGACACCAAGCATGAGAGGTAAGAGGAGGTGGCTGAAGCTGACTCAGGCAGGTTTTTGAAGGTGGGCAAAGATGTATCAAGGATGAGGGGTTTAAGAAAGAAAGTATGTGCATTTATCTAGTGTCTTATAATATCCTCTGGGTGTGGCAAAGCACTCTACAATCAATGGCTGACACTTGACGTGCAGTTACTGCCTTTTGTAGGTAAACATGGTAGCCAATTTGCACATCACAAGGTCACATAAGCAGTAAATTAATGTGGGCTAACTTGCACGCAAGATCCCACAAACAGCAAATGAATGACCAGGTAATCTGTTTTTGATGGTATAGTAGAGAGAACTATGCTGGTCAGCACTCCCTGCTCTTCTTCAAATAGTGCGAAGGAGTCTTTTAAGTTCATTTGAGCAGGCGCACAGGGTCAACTTAACATCTTATCCAAAAGACAGCTCTGACAATGCAAAACTCCCTCAGTACTGCACTGAAGTGTCAGCCTCGATCATGTTCTCAAGTCCGCAATGGCTTTGAATTCACAATCTTCTGAATCAGAGGCAGGACTGCTACTGATACAGCCACAGTGACACTTAAATATATTCCCCTAAAAGGAAAAAACTAAACACTAATGAGACTCCATGGATGAATAACGACATAAGGGAACAATTGAGGGGAAGGGAAGAGGCATACATTCAATAGATAGACAGCAGAGGAGTGCATGATAAGAGAGATTACGAAGGGATTAGGAGAGAAGCCAAAAAAACATTAGAAAAGCAAAGAGGAACTATGAAATTAAATTATCAAGGAACATAAAACAAAATAGTAAAATATTTTACAGGCATATCAATAAAAAAAGGAAGGTTGGGATGGGAATAGGTCCATTAAGGGATAGACAGGATAATACTACAGGTAATGATAGGGAAATGGCAGAAATATTAAATAATTATTTTGCTTTGGTATTTACCAGGGAGAAAGAACAGCTGGACATGACATTGCATGATGGGATGAGTAATGAGATCAGTGCATTTAAAATAAAAAAAGAGGATATATTAAATAAACTAATCAAACTCAAAGATGATACAACCCCATGTCCAGATGGATTATATCCATGCATTTTAAAAGAATCTAGGGAAGAGATAGCAGAGGCATTACTACACATATTTAATAATTCATTTGAAAAAGGTGTAGTGCCAGAGGACTGGCAGATAGCTATCGTAATACCTACATATTTAAGAAGGAGGATAGAACATGTCCAGGGAATTATAGACCAGTCAGCTTAACATCGGTGGTAGGAAAAATAATGGAATCCGTACTAAAGGAGAGAATACAAGAACATCTAGAAATGAAAAGTATAATAATGTCAGCTTGGATTTCGAAAGGGAAAATCTTGCTTGACCAACCTTATTGAATTTTCTGAAGAGGTAACAGAGAGTAGACAATGGTAATGCAGTAGATGTAATTTATCTAGATTTTCAAAAGGCCTTCGATAAGGTACCTCATAATAGACTGATGAACAAGGTCTGAGAATGCAGAGTCAGGGGACAAGTAGCAGAATGGATCGCTAGCTAGCTTCAAGACAGAAAGTAGAGAGTAGGGGTAAAGGGTAGCTATTCAGAGTAGCAGAAGGTGGGTAGTGGTGTTCCACAAGGATCAGTGCTGGGACCACCATTGTTCACAATTTATAATAACGATTTAGACTTTGGAATCAAAAACACAATTTCTAAATTTGCGGATGACACCAAATTGGGGGCGATAATCAATACTGAGGAGGAATGCAACAAATTACAGGAGGGTATTAATAAACTCGCAGAATGGGCACATAATTGGCAAATGAAGTTCAACACGGATAAATGTGAAGTAGTACATTTTGGTAGGAAGAATAGGGAGATCACATTACTTGGAGGGTGCAAGTCTGGGTGGGGTAAAGGAACAAAGGGATCTCGGAGTACAAATACACCAATCACTAAAAGTTGCAATGCAGGCTAGCAATGCCATAAAACAAGCAAACTAAGCACTAGGATTTATTTCCAGAGGGATAGGATTGAAAAGTAGGGAAGTTATGCTAAACCTGTATCGAATCTTGGTTAGACCACACTTAGAGCACTGGTCACCATATTATAAAAAGGATATAGAGGCACTGGAAAGAGTTCAGAGAAGATTTACAAGGATTATACCAGAATTGTGAGGGTATACATATCAGGAAAGGATGAACAGGCTGGGTGCCCTAATAGAGGTCTTTAAAATTATGAAAGTTTTTGATAGAGTGGATACAGAGAGAATGTTTCCACTTGTGGGGAAGAGCATAATTAGAAACCATCAATATAAAATAGTCACCAAGAAATCCAATAGGGAATTCAGAAGAAAATTCTTTACCCAAAGAGTGGTGAGAATGTGAAACTCGCTACCACAGGGAGTGGCTGAAGCGAATAGTATAGATGCATTTAAGGGGAGGCTGGACAAGCATATGAGGGAGAAGGGAATAGACGGTTATGCTGATAGAGTTAGAGGAAAGGCAGGAGGAGGTTCGAATGGAGCATAAACAGCGGCATGGACTGATTGGGCTGAATGGCCTGTTTCTATGCTATATATCCTATGTAGTTTTATGTAATCCTATGTAAACTTACCTCTTTGACTAAGTATTTGGTCACCTGTCCTCATTTATCCTTATGAGACACAGCTAGGAGTGGAGCCAAGCCTGGAGGTGACTTTGATCTGTGTGAGGGATGCTGGATGATGATGAACAATATTTTGGAGGTGTAGATTGGCAAATGATCATGAGAGAGAGTTGCTGTAATAGCATGGATAGGCTTTAGAGGAGAGCAGTGAGAGGGAAAGGAGTGGTGAGAGATGGATAGGTAGAGGTGGGAAGCAGTAGAGGGTAGCAAATTATCACCATTCAGGAAATATTTAGCTGTGAAAATTTGTTTGCTTGTTCCTTGAAACATGTTGGCCTTTAAATTTGCAACCTTCAGGGAGAAGTCATGAATTATACTTTATACTGGCTGTCTGTCGTTAATGTGAAGTTATCAGTGGCTATGAATGAAGCAAGGTCCTGGCACAAGTCAGTATGGGGGAGCGAGTATTCCAAAAGAGGAGCCAGTAGAAAAATAAACCACCACAAATGATTTCTCGTCCGCAACTGTGGTAAGAATTGATGCATGCATCATTCCGCAGTAACATTGATCACAGGATTTTTATAGTTCTCAGAGAATCCTGATGAACACCACCTAAAAGCAACTAGATTAGACCTCAGAACGCACTTGATTTTATGAGGTAATCTGCCTACACATCTGAAAATGGGCAAAATATTTGAATCAGTGTCCTGAGTAAGGCTCAGAGACTTAAGTATGCAGCCAAGGGAAATGTATTTACACATAAGCTGTCAGATCATTTCCAGTTGGGAGAGTTCTGTCTGCTCTATCCAAAGCTGCTTCCATTTTCCTACTGTGAGATTTCAGACAGCTTGTCTGCCAAATCTGAGCTGGGGCTATTAATATTTATACCTTCCATTCACACTCTAGTCAGAAGCTATAAGTTGCAGATTCTTCTGATTTCGAAGCTATTAAGATGCATGGCTCCCCTCCTTGGCTGTTTACCCGGCCGTGTAGGAGTTCTTGAAATCAACTTGCACCCAGAGAAGAAAGCACAAATCATTACTGTTCAAATATTGTTCTATATTGTGTCCATTTGTTGTCCATCAAGAAACAGTCAATGGCATTAATGCGTTCATTTATCTTGCAGACACAGGATGTTATATGCAGAATTCTTCCTTTGTGAAAGATGTGCTGGGCAAGTCACTTGATGGAGGAAATAGCTTCTAATCTTGTTTTAATGGCTTTCATCTCCCTGTTGTTTGTGGAAGAGAATTCTGCCTGAGTCCTTTGTGCCTCCAGTACTCAAGCATTGAATACACAGGGGGCAAGCATAGTCAACATTTCAGCACAGCACTTTCCTAACATAAAAATTGTTTATTAATAAACAAGGGAATAAAATAGGTTTTATTCCCATTAGTTGAGAAGGTTTTTTTTAGCAATTGCAGAAAGATCATATCCGATAGGGAAACAGATTATTGTTTGCATGCTGCTTCTTGAGTAAAAATGGTTCTCATATTTGAGAGGTGCTGTTCATAAAATTTTGAAAGCAAGCATGCTAAAGAAAAATATTCTTGTTATGAATTTGCACGGAATTTCGAACCTGTCCAGTTTGGCGACTGGCTGGCTGGAGGGAAAAAAGCAGCGGGCACTCGCTAGGAAAAGAAAGACTTGGATTTATATAGCGCCTTACACGACCACCAGATGCATCAAAGCGCTTTACAGCCAATGAAGTATTTTTTGAAATGTAGTCACTGCTGTAATGTGGGAAACACGGCAGCCAATTTGCACACAGCGAACTCCCACAAACAGCAATGTGATAATGCCCAGATCATCTGTTTTGGTGATGTTGATTGAGGGATAAATATTGGCCAAGACACTGGGGATAACTCCCCTGCTCTTCAAAATAGTGCCATGGGATATTTTGCATTCACCTGAGAGAGCAGACTGTGCCTCGGTTTAAAGTCTCTCCCAAATGAAAGCACCTCCAACAGCATAGCACTCGCTCGGCATTGCACTGGAGTGTCAGCCTAGATTAATGTGATATCTAGATTTTTTTTATATGCTCAATTCTCTCAAGGGGGAACTTGAACCCACAACCTTCTCACTCAGAAGCGAGAGTGCTACCCACTGAGCTACAGATGACAGAAGCCCTGTAAGTGTAATCACTGATGTAATGTTGGAAACACCCGACTGAAAAGTTCCAAGAGATGTCCTCTATTTCTATATTACCGAGTCAAGACGCTTTTGCATTGGCACTTATTTGGGTCAGGTTGCGGAGGGCCAGCATTCATAAGAACAGAAAAATAGGAACAGGAGTAGGCCATTCGGCCCCTCAATTCTGCTCCGCCATTCAATAAGATCATGGCTGATCTGATCATGGACTCAGCTCCACTTCCCCACCCGCTCCCCATAACCGCTTATTGTTTAAGAAACTGTCTTAAATTTATTCAATGTCCCAGCTTCCACAGCTCACTGAGGCCGCGAATTTCACAGATTTACAACCCTCAGAGAAGAAATTTCTCCTCATCTCAGTTTTAAATGGGCGGCCCCTTATTCTAAGATTATGCCCCCTAGTTCTAGTCTCCCCTATCAATGGAAACATCCTCTCTGCATCCATCTTGTCAAGCCCCCTCACAATCTTATACGTTTCAATAAGATCATCTCTCATTCTTCTGAACTCCAATGAGTAGAGGCCCAACCTACTCAACCTTTCCTCATAAGTCAACCCCCTCATCCCCAGAATCAACCGAGTGAAGCTTCTCTGAACTGCCTCCAAAGCAAGTATATCCTTTCGTAAATATGGAAACCAAAACTGCATGCAGTATTCCAGATGTGGCCTCACCAAAATCTTGTATAGTTATAGCAAAACGTCCCTGCTTTTATACTCCATCCCCTTTGCAATAAAGGCCAAGATTCCATTGGCCTTCCTGATCACTTGCTGTACCTGCATACTATCCTTTTGTGTTTCATGCACAAGTACCCCCAGGTCCTGCTGTACTCCGTGTGCCAGCTCTACGTGTAATGGAACAGAAACAGAAAACGCTGGAAAGGCTCAGCAGGTCAGTCAACATCTGTGGAGAGAACGGGAAATTCAACGTTTCAGGTGTGGACTCCTTGTCAGGGGAGCAGAGCAAAGAGCCGGGGAGGGAGAACAATTACACAGGCATATGGATGCTCACACCGCACATGCACACATACACATACTCACATGCGCGCTCATACTCACGCACGCACATACTCACTCACGCACGCACGCACGCACATATTCACGGACACATGCACATCATCATCATCATCATAGGCAGTCCTTCGAAATCGAGGAAGACTTGCTTCTACTCTAAAAGTGAGTTCTTAAGTGACTGAACAGTCCAATATGGGAATGACAGTCTCTGTCACAGGTGCGACAGACAGTCGTTGAAGGAAAGGGTGGGTGGAACTGATTTGCCGCACACTCCTTCCGCTGCCTGCGCGTGTTTTCTGCATGTTTTTGGTGTCAAGACTCAAGGTGCTCAGCACCTTCCCGGATGCTCTTCCTCCACTTAGGGCAGTCTTTGGCCAGGGTCTCCCAGGTGTCGGGGATGCTTTGAAGGTGTCCTTGAAACGTTTCCTCTGCCCACCTGGGGCTCGCTTGCCGTGTAGGAGTTCCAAGTAGAGCGCTTGCTTTGGGAGTCTCGTGTCAGGCATGCGAACAATGTGGCCCGCCCAACGAAGCTGGCCGAGTGTGGTCAGTGCTTCGATGCTGGGGATGTTGGCCTGATTGAGGACGCTAATGTTGGTGCGTCTCTCCTCCCAGGGGATTTGCAGGATCTTGCGGAGACATCGTTGTTAGTATTTCTCCAGCGATTTGAGGTGTCTACTGTATATGGCCCACGTCTTTGAGCCATACAGGAGGGCGGGTATCACTTCAGCCCTATAGACCATAAGCTTGATGCCGGATTTGAGGGCCTGATCTTTGAACACTCTCCTCCTCAGGCGGCCAAAGGCTGCACTGGTGCACTGGAGGCGGTGTTGGATCTTGTCATTGATGTCTGCCCGTGCTGATAGTAAGCTCCCAAGGTATGAAAAATGGTCCACATTGTCCAAGGCTGCACCATGGATTTTGATGACCAAGGGGCAGTGATGGCAGAGCATTCATTCCCCACTGTCTCACTCTTCAGAACTCCCTCCCTAAACCTCTACACCTCTTCATTCCTTTCTTCACCTTTAGAAACCTCCTGAAGATCGATTTCTTTGACCCAACTCTCTACAAGCCATCCAAATATATCGTTCCCATGTTCACAGCTGTTTTTCCTATACCCGTTTGTGAAATGCCTTGGGACATTTGTGCATGTTAATGACATTATATCTACGCAAGTTGTTTCTGGCCTTGAAAGAAGGCTAGTGAGGGGCAGCCTTGTGGAGGCATCATCATCAGAGGCAGTCCCTCAGAATCGAGGAAGACTTGCTTCCACTCCTAAAGTGAGCTCTTTGGTGGCTGAACAGTCCAACACGAGAGCCACAGACCCTGTCACAGGTGGGACAGTTATTCATCGGGGGAAGGGGGGTGTGGCACTGATTTACCACACGCTCCTTTCGCTGCCTGCGCCTGACCTCTTCACGCTCGCAGCGTTGAGATTCGAAGAGCCTCCCGAATGTACTTTCTCCATCTAGGGCGGTCTTCGGCCAGGGTCTCCCAGACATCAGTGGTGATGTTGCACTTCATCAGGGAGGCTTTGAGGGTGTCTTTGTAATGTTTCCGCTGCCCACCTTTGGCTCGCTTGCCATGAAGGAGCTCCTCATAGGGCAGTTGTTTAGGAAATCTCGTGTCTGGCATGCGAACTAAGTGGCCTGCCCAGTGAAGCTGATCGAGTGTGGTTAGTGCTTCAATGCTGGGGATGTTAGCCTGGACGAGGACACTGATGTTGGTGTGTCTGTCCTCCCAGGGGATTTGCAGAATCTTGCGGAGACATTGTTGATGATATATCTCCAGCGACTTGATGTGTCTTCTGTAAGTTGTCCGTGCCTCTGATCCGTGTAGGAGGGCAGGTATTACTACGGCCCTGTAGACCATGAGCTTGGTGGTAGGTTTGAGGGCCTGGTCTTTGAATACTCTTTTCCTCAGGCGGCAGAAGGCTGTACTGGCGCATTGGAGGCAGTGTTGAATCTCCGCATCAATGTCTGCCTTTGTTGACAAGAGGCTCCCGAGGTATGGGAAGTGGTCCACGTTGTCCAGAGCCACGCCATGAATCTTGATGACTGGAGGGCAGTGCTGTGCAGCAAGGACAGGCTGGTGGAGGACCTTTGTCTTATGGATGTTAAGTGTAAGGCCCATGCTTTCATATGCCTCGGTGAATACATCAACTATATCCTGGAGTTCAGCCTCAGAATGTGCGCAGACGCAGGTGTCGTCCACGTATTGCAGTTCAACGACAGAGGTTTGGGTGGTCTTGGACCTGGTCTGGAGGTGGCGTAGCTTATTGAGCTGTTTTATGGCTTTGCATACCTCTTTTAGCATTGGAGTTTCACTGAGGTGGTGGCAGGATGCATGCTGTGGGATGAAGTTGAGAACACTCGAGTCAAAGGCAGAGTCTCGATTGAGGAGATTTTCAGTGCTCCTTCCAGCGGGCCCTGACAGCCTCAGTGTCCTTGATGAGTGTTTCCTCGTTCTTTGCCAGGAGTGGGGTGGAGCCTTGAGAGTTTGGACCATGGGTGGCTTTGACTGCAGTGAAGAATCCTCATATGTCGTGGCTGTCGGTTAGTTGTTGTATCACCTGCGCTTTCTCCATCCACCACCTGTTCTTTAGGTCCCGGGTTTTTTGTTGGACCTTAGCCTTGAGCCATCTGTAACGTTGCTTTGTAGCTCCCGAGTTGGGTTGTTGTGTGAGGCTCAGAAATGCTCTGCACTTATGGTGTATTAGTTCATGGATCTCCTGATCGTTTTCATCAAACCAGTCCTGGTGTTTTCTGGTTGAGTAACCAAGTGTCTTTTCACAGGCACTGGTTATGGAGGCCTGGAGGACAGACCAAGCGCTGTGGGCATTGAGCATCTCAGGGTCATCAAGGCACGCCAGATTGGCTGTGAGGCGCTGGTTGTATAGGACTCTCTTAGATCGGTCTTTAAGTGCCCCGGCATTCATTTTTTTAGGGCACTGCTTCTGTTGTCCCCTCTGCTTTGGGGCTATGTTGATGTTGATGATGGATCGGATTAGGCGATGGTCCATCCAGCAGTCATCAGCTCCCGTCATGGCGCGGGTGATGCACCCATCCTTGCGATCCTTGGTTCGGACGATGACATAGTCCAGCAGGTACCAGTGTTTGGAGCGAGGGTGTTGCCACAATGCCTTGTATTTGTCCCTCTGGCGGAACAGGGTGTTGGTGATGAGGAGTTTGTGTTTTAGACATTTTGTCAGGAGTAGGGTGCTGTTGGAGTTGGATTTCCCTACCCCCTCTCTGCCAATCACGCCCCCCCAGAGGGCTGTGTGTTTGCTGACCCTGGCATTAAAGTCTCCTAGGAGGATCAATTTGTCGTCCTTTGGGACGCAGGACAGGAATGTCTCAAGGTTGGAATAAAAACCCTCTGTAGCCTCATCCGTTGCATCGGGTGTTGGGGCGTACGCACTGATGACTGTGGCGCTTTGGTTCTGGGATAGGGTAAGGCGAAGGGTCATCAGGCGTTCATTAACCCCACGGGGGGAGTCTTTGAGGCGGCCGACCAGTTCATTTTTGACGGCAAAGCCGACTCCATGAAGACGACGTTCTTCCTCTGGTTTTCCTTTCCAGGAAAAGGTATAACCTCCACCATGTTCCTTGAGCTGGCCTTCCCCTGCCCGTCAGTTCTCGCTTAGGGCAGCGATGTCGATGTCAAAGAGTCTAAGCTCCCGGGCAACTATGGCGGTGCGGCGTTCCGGCCTGTCGCTGTTGGAGTTGTCCATGAGGGTCCTGATATTCCAGGTCCCGAACTTCATCTTAAATGAGTATAAGATGCCTGTGCGTGAGTTCTTTTAGCGTGGGGTGGTCATTGCACACCGACCACCAAACGGGCTTAGCTGAGCAAGGTCTTGGTCCAGTGGTAAGGGGGTCCAGATGACTGGAGACCAGGCACTGCTGTATGAGCCTGGCTGCCTACGGCAAGATGTTGGCCGCAAGCTCGGCGCCAAGTAGCGCCCTTGATGGTAGGTGGCCTGAGGCTTGGTTGGGGGCAGCATTGAAGGGGTCAGCGGTCCCCTGGAGTTCAGTGTGGAAGGTCAGGGTGGTCACAGCCATGGTACTCACCATGTGTTGGGGGAGAAGAGGTCAGGTCATCAGCGGGGAAGGAGAGGCCCAGTTGTCGTTGAAGGGGAAGAAAGCCCGATCACTGTTGAGGAGTTGAGGTCCAGCCATCGTTTCAAGATGGTCGCCGGGGTCACAGCTCCCCGAGGAGCTCCCCTGAGAAAACAAACTTTAACTTAGAATCTTGAGCCATCCGACAACTTTCACTCTCAACCTCCTCCCTTCCCACTGTCTAAACCTTCCCTAACTTTAATAGACCCCAATAGGGGAGTACATTCTCTTAAATTTTACCATAAATCCTTATTCGTATAATCCACAAACTCGGGCCTACCTCGTGCGCGAATCTTCCTCCTGAACCCCACACTGCTCTTCGACGATGACCACCACCAACGATGACCGAGCCTCCTGCTGCAGCAGTGAACTGGACCTGGAGCTCTTCCCTCCTTCAGCGACTTCTCTGGCGATCTGCTCCTTCGACGTTGACTCAGCTGCCCCACCCGATCCTCGACAATGCTCTGCGAGCCAGGTGAGCCTCCAACGGTGACCAGGCCCCCTCCAACGGCGACCAGGCCCCCTCCAACGGTGACCAGGCCCCCTCCAACGGCGATCAGACCTCCTCCAATGGTGACCGGACCTTCTCTGGCAACAATCGGGCCTCCTCCAACGACGACCGGGCCCCCTCCAGTGGCGATCGGGCCCCCTCCAACAATGACCGGGCCTCCTCTAGCGAAGAGGACTGGACCTCTCCTCTTCAGCAACGATGGTTGGCCTCTCCTTCTCCCTCAACGACGGCTGGACCTCAACTCTGTAGGTTAAACAGCTTCCCACTGGTTCTATAGTCCAGTTCCACTCCAGCAGGGAGCTTGTTGACTGTAAGGTGGGGCATGGCAGCGAGGAAGATTGAGAAGAGTGTTGGAGCGATGATGCAGCCCTGTTTGACCCCAGTTCGGACGTGGATTGGGCCTGTAACGGATTCACTGGTAAGGATCACGGCCTGCATGTCGTCGTGGAGCAGACGGAGGATGTTGCCAAACTTTTGGGGGCACCCAAAACGGAGGAAGACGCTCCATAAGCCCTCATGGTCGACAGTGTCAAAGGCCTTTGCAAGATCGAAAAAGTTCATTTATAAGGGCTGGCGCTGCTCCCTGCATTTTTCCTGCAGTTGTCGTGCTGCAAAGATCATGTCCGTTGTTCCCCGTAGGAGACGGAATCTGCACTGTGACTCCGGGAGGAGCTCCTCGGCCACAGGGAGAAGACGGTTGAGGAGGACTCTAGCGACAACCTTCCCAGTGGTTGATAGCCGGGAGATTCCCCTGTAGTTGCCGCAGTCAGATGTGTTCCCCTTTTTAAAAATGGACACGATCACTGCAATTCTGAGATCACCCGGCATGCTCTCCTCCCTCCCTACAAATGAGAGAGAGGGAGGCATGGATGATAGTGCATGATATGGAAAAGCTATATCTGGAGGAGTGCTTCAAATTAAACCATGCAGTGCAACAAAAGAGCACAAGTTCAAACTAGTCAAAGGCAAAAGTATGACTGATATCGGACAGCACCCAACCCATGGAATGCACTTTGCGGTAGGGTGAAAGCAACAATCCATGGAATCATTGAAGAAACGGTTGGATACTGTGAGGGGGAGACGTCAGGTTCTTTCTGAATGGGTAAGCTAAGATGGGCCAACTAGCCAACTGCATCATGCGATTTGTGATGGCAAGTAAGATTCAACATTCTGACTGAGAAACCTAACCATAATATAACACTGCCACATTCCATATTGCCAAAAGGAAAGACTTGCATTTATATAGCGCCTTTCATAACCACCGGCTGTCTCAAAGTGCTTTACAGCCAATGAAGTACTTTTTGGAGTGTAGTCACTGTTGTAATGTAGGAAACGCAGCAACCAATATGTGCACAGAAAGCTCCCACAAACAGCAATGTGATAATGACCAGATAATCTGTTTTTTTTTTTGGTTATGTTGATTGAGAGATGAATATTGGCCAGGACACCTTGGATATCCCCCTACTCCTTTTCGGAATAGTGCCATGGGATCTTTTATGTCCACTTGAGAGAGCAGACGGGATGTAACATCTCATCCAAAAGACAGCACCTCTGACGGTGCAGCACTCCCTCAGCACTGCACTGGAGTGTCAGCCTAGATTTTTGTGCCCAAGTCCCTGGAGTGGGACTTGAACCCACAACCTTCTGACTCAGCGATGAGAGTGCTACCCACTGAGTCACAGCTGACACTAATAGAAGTAAATGCGATCAGATTTCTTTAGGGATTCAGTGCTAAGAATCTTCTGTAAGTGGAACACATCTAAGATGGGGCCGAAACTGCCCCCCTTCCTTAAGCTCCATTACTGCCTCTAAGTGGCATCTGCCCTTAAAGGGGAGGGCACGCTGCCAGCACCTCCATTTTGTTTTACTTGTCGGCCGACTCCAAGGTCAGCCCGACAAAGGTGGCCATGGGTTTGGCCGTGCCGCCAACAGGATTGAGACGGAGAAAAATTTTGAGGATTGGTAAATGCGCCTACTCTTAGTCAGGGGGGAAATTTCAGCCCTGACATGTTTTAAACATTTATCTCCAAGGGCTGTGATAGAGTGTTGAACTAGTTGTAAGACATGGGCAGGCAGGTTTTGTGAGGTAACGATCCCAGCATCGAGCCTTGCTCAATAGATCAGACAATCGGGCATGGAATTCATTGGCAGCTCTCTCAATTTGTCAGGCATTAAGTGAAGTGAGAGCCACAAAAAGAGTGTGCTGGCTGCTGCAGCTGACTGAGCGATTTATCCACCGCCTCCACCCCATCCCGCTCCACCCCCTCGCCCCCACCCCCCATCAAGCAAGACTCCATATACCAGGAGCCACTAACTTGAAAAATGGATCTTCATGGGGGGGAGGGGGGAGGAGATTTCCTCTGTGCACAATGTGCACCATAGCAACAGAAGTAGGCCATTCAGCCCCTCGAGCCTGGTCCGCCATTCAATTAGATCTTGGCTGATCCGGCTCACCGATCTGAAATTTAACTCTGTTTCTCGCCCCACAGACGCTGCCTGACCTGCTGAGTATTTCCAGCATTGTCAGTTTTTAGATCTTGGCTGATCCCTACCTCATTTACCCGCCTTAGCTCCATATCTCTCGAAAAATCCCAAATCATTAACGCATTTATAAAGGTGGAACGTACTACTTTAGACGCAGAAGAAATCTTCTCCCAGCCCGGTTTAAAAATAACTCTTGCAACTGCAAAGATTGCCATGGTTGCGATAATGGGAATCACACAGCATTTTAGCAACAGAGAGAGGAGGATGTTCAATACGAGCTCTTTAATCGGGGTGTTAACCACAGGGAAATTCCAGGGAGGCAACCTGTGGAGCTCAGTCTGCTAATGAACTCGTTGACATGACAAGACACATTCAGCTGGAGATTTTCAATCAATTAACTTGTTTGCAAGAGCATTTTTAGCAAATGGATTTTTTTGGGCGGATGCAGCATCGTAGCTGTCATCATCCTTTCAACTGCTGCATATGTCGTTTGAAATGCTGAGGTTTATTAATAATTGAAGCTGATTGTTGAGCTAAGTAACCAGGAAGGCTGCTCTGCAGCAACACATCGCAAAGGAGGGGTTGGTCAGAATAAGGTTATGCAGTTTATTAGTGATATGGTTTAGACTGGATTACAAATGTTTTTTTACTTTGTTGAAGAAAAGCTGAGTGATTAGATAGGATTATATAGGGTATATGGTACAGAAACAGGCTATTATAACATAAGAAATAGGAGCAGGAGTAGGCCATACGGCCCCTCGAGCCTGCTCCACCATTTAATACAATCATGGCTGATCCGATCATGGACGCAGGTCCACATCCCTGCCCGCTCCCTATAACCCCTTAATCCCTTATCGGTTAAGAAACTGTCTATCTCTGTCTTAAATGTATTCAATGTCCCGGCTTCCAGTCCATGCTGGCCTTTATGCTTCATGTCTGTGCTGCATAAGGTTGATAAAATTGTACTTTGTGATTCACTTTGCCATCTACCAGTCTGGGGATAAAAAGTCATCCATACCTTTGTTAACTTCAGACGTGACAATAAATGGTAGGATACTGAGAAGTGTAGTGGAACAGAGGGACCTTGGAGTGCATGTCCACAGATCCCTGAAGGTAGCAGGACAGGAAGATAAGGTGGTTAAGAAGGCATACGGATTGCTTGCCTTTATTAGCCAAGGCATAGAATACATTGGCTACGGACCAAGAGCTGAAAAGTAGAATTAGGCTGGATGGCTCCTTTTCGGTCGGTACAGACATGATGGGCTGAATGGCCTCCTTCTGCGTCATAATTCTATAATTCTCTGCTCTGCTGGTCAATCGTCCATCCACCAACCACCATAAACTTCATCCCGTCCAAAGGTTTGCTGCTTGTATCCTATCCTGCACGAAGTCGTTTCACCCATCATCTCTGTCCTTGCTGACTTACATTGGCTCCTGGTCCTCTAAGATGTCTCCGCAAGATCCTGCAAATCCCCTGGGAGGACAGACGCACCAATGTTAGCGTCCTCGGTCAGGCCAACATCCCCAGCATCGAAGCACTGACCACACTCGACCAGCTCCATTGAGCGGGCCACATTGTTCGCATGCTTGACACAAGACTCCCAAAGCAAGCGCTCTACTCGGAACTCCTACACGGCAAGCGAGCCCCAGGTAGGCAGAGGAAATGTTTCAAGGGACACTCTCAAAGCCTCCTTGAAAAGTGCAACATTCCCACCAACACCTGGGAGTCCCTGGCCAAAGACCGACCTAAGTGGAGGAAGTGCATCCGCGAAGGCGCCGAGTACCTCGAGTCTCATCGCCGAGAGCATGCAGAAAACAAGCGCAGACAGCGGAAGGAGCATGCGGCAAACCAGTCCCACCCACCCTTTCCTCCAACCACTGTCTGCCCCACCTGTGGCAGAGACTGTAATTCCTGTATTGGACTGTACAGTCACCTGAGAACTCACTTTTGGAATGGAAGCAAATCTTCCTCGATTTTGAGGGACTGCCTATGATGAAGAACACCTCAAAGTTAAAATGATCATCCTCGTGTTTAAATCCATTCCTGGTGTAACCCCTTCATATTTCTGTAACCTCCTTACAACCTGCACCATCTCCCTCCAAATTCTCCATTCCTCTGTCTCTGGCCTCTTTGCATCTTCCCTCTCTTCCCCCCACTTTTGGCAGCTACAACTTTAGCTGCCTAGACTCCACTCTCTTGGAACTCCCTCCTTAAACTGCTCCGCCTCTCCAACTCCTTCTCATCCTTTAAGACATTCCGTGATATCCACCTCTTTGATAAACTTTTGGTTACCTTAAAAAAAACAGAAAATGCTGGAAATCTCAGCGGGTTGTACGGTTTTACACATTTCAGGATCGAGACATAGCAAGAGGCCATGGTCTAAAATGGTTTAAAAGAAAACCTTTGGGACTGTTGCGCGGGAGAAAAGAACGCCAGCCTGGGGCAGGTGGTGACTCATAACTGATTAATACAATTTCTGCGGTCAGGAGCAAGACCCGATTAAATATCGAGACAAAGGGTTTTGATACAATCAAGCAGAGGAGCCCATGGATTAATTGGCCGGAGGGGAAAACCCAGTTCCCTATGTAGACTACAAGTCTGCGAAAACCCAGGACAACAAAGGATCCCACAAGGCTTCCATTTTTGGATAATGGGGCACAAAAGATAAGGAGTTATCTTTTGCCCTGTTGATTCCGTGTGCAAATTGTGGCCATCCCAACAAATCCAGACCCATCATCACAGCCATCAAGACTCATCCAGACGCATTAACTGAAAAGCAGCTCAGCAGGAGATGTATTCATCAAATGGATATATATATATAAGAGCTGAGAACAAGAGCTCAGAACATGACAGAAGGGAACATCAGAGAAAGGAACAATAGATGGAAGAAACACCTCAGTACAGCAGGTCAAAGGAACAATGACCACGAAGCAAGCAACTGGACCCAACACCTTCCCTCACTCCAAGAGCCAACAATCGACAACAGCAGCAGCTGGCTGGATGGGTGATTGTATGTCTTCGATCAATCTCTAAGACGTCTTGTTCTGTAATTTTTAGTTGTTTTTTGTGCAATAAACTAACAGTTGGGTTTAAGCCTAAACTTTGCATTACGTGGAGTCCTTCCTGTAATTCCCGAGGTCTATGAATCAAAGTAGAGTGGAACACGAACACCCTACAGGGTCAGGCAGCATTTGTGGAGAGAAAAATAGAGTTAACATTTCAGGTCGATGACCCTACATCAGATATTACCTTCTTTGGCAGAGGATCTTTTTTTTCTGATTAACCTCTATGAAGTGCAATGGGACATTGCTCTATCTATAGATGCTATATAAATACAAATTGCAATTGCTATTTTATAACAACAGGAACCTTATACTATGTTTTAAAACATGTATTCATTCCAGAATTTTGACCCAACAACGATGAAAGAACAGCAATATATTTCCAAGTCAGGATGGTGTGTGACTTGCAGGTGCTGGTGTTCCCATGCATCTGCTGCCGTTGTTCTTCTAGGTCGTAGAGGTCACGGGTTTCAGAGATGCTGCCGAAGAAGCCTTGGCGAGTTGCTGCAGTGCATCCTGTAGATGGTACACACTGCAGCCATGGTGCGCTGATGGTGGAGGGAGTGAATGTTTAAGGTGGTGGATGGGGTGCCAATCAAGCGAGCTGTTTTTCCGTGAATGGTGTCGAGCTGTAACAGGGGTGGAGTTTTGGTAGAACAGTACTTCCGTCCACCTCTTGCTGTCTGCCCCAATACCAACCCATTTTCTTGGGTTGGGGTTTCTATAGAGATGGAGGGTGGGCTTCTGCCATCAACAGGGAGCCCCAGTGCCCAGTGGGGAAATTGGCAGTGCTACAGTGGGGTGCCACCACCAGAAGATCTGACATGGGACTTAAAGAAGCAGACCTTTCCTGGAGATCAGAACAAGCTCGAAGTCTTCAATGGTGAAGTCTCTGGGGGTAATTTGGAGGGAGCGAAGGCCACTGTAAGGCCCTCTTCCTCCATTTGGGCATTTAGCATTGCTTCCCAAAGTCTTCCACCACCTTCCACATTGCAGTCGTTAGAAACAACAGTAAGTGTGGTGGGGAGCAGGGATTACCCCCGAGGTGTCGGCTGTGACTCATTTCCCCTTCCCCTATTTTCTCACCTTTTTCCGAGAACTCTGCGTTCCTCCAATTCTGGCCTCTTGCGCATCCTCAACTTTCTTCACTCCAGCATTGGTGGCCGTGCCATCAGCTGCCTGGGCCGCAAGCTTATGCTTATGCTGCCGGACTAGTAATGCTCGTGGTCTGGGCTAATTATCCAGGTGACAGGAGTTCAAATCCCACCACAGCAGCTGGGGAAATTAAATTTAGTTAATTAAATAAATGTGTTACCTGTCCTAATATCTCCTTACAGGGCTCGGTGTCAAACTCTGTTTGATAATTGCTCCTGCGAAGTGCATTGGGACATTTTACTATATTAAAGGTGCTAGGTAAAGGCAAGTTGTTGTTGTAGCTGGAGCTCTCACTGTCTCAGATAGTTGTACGTTATTTTAGCTTTCTTAATTTCTTTAATGCTTCTTCCTATTGTCTGACTGAGATGGTCGTTTACAACATCTAACAATTTCCTGCTATTGTCAATGTCACCTGTGGCTCACACGAACATACGAACAACGATGGACAGGTAAAGACAATCTGGTCCATCCAGCCTGTCCCACACAATTGCGATACCTTGTGTATCACAACTTATACACTCCACCCCACCCAAAACCATGTGATCGCCTGGGAGAGGCAACAAAAACAGATTTAAAAACCCAGGCCAATTTGGGGGACAAAATCTGGGAAATTCCTCTCCGACCCATCTAGGCAATCAAAACTAGTCCAGGAGATGACTGTGGCCATTAACTTCCCTGCAGTACCTCCCTTCTGTAAGAATTAATCTCTGCCGCAGCCAGAAACAAATCCAACTTGTGCTTGAAGGAATTCAGTGAGTCTGCATCCAGCACATGAGAGGGCAGCTTGTTCCAGAGGTCGACTATTCTCTGTGAAAAGAACCACCTCCTGACATCTAACCGAGATCTAGCCTTATACAACTTGATTTTGTGCCCCTGGTCCTGCCTAACCTATTTAATTGAAATAAATGGTCAGCTGGAACACTGTCTATTCCCTTCATATAAACCTCAATCGTATCCCCACTAAGTCTACGCTGCTCTAAGGTAAAGAGTCCCAACTCTTTTAGCCTATCCTGATAACTAAGATGCTTTAGACTTGAAATTAGTCCAGTGGCCCTCTTCTGCACCCTTTCTATAGCAGGAAAGGGGTACTGAAGGAATGATCATGGACTCAGCTCCACTTCCCTGCCTGCTCCCCATAACCCTTTATTCTCTTATCGCTCAAATATCTGTCGATCTCCGCCTTAAATACATTCAATGACCCAGCCTCCACAGCTCTCTGGGGCAGAGAATTCCAAAGATTTACAACTCTGTAAGAGAAGAAATTCCTCCTTATCTCAGTTTTAAATGGGCGGCCCCTTATTCTGAGACTATGCCCCCTAGTTTTAGTTTCCCCTATGAGTGGAAATATCCTCTCTGCATCCACCTTGTCGAGTCCCCTCATTATCTTATAAATTTCAATAAGATCACCTCTCATTCTTCTGAACTCCAATGAGTATAGGCCCAACCTACTCAACCTATTTTCATAAGTCAACCCCCTCATCTCCAGGAATCAACCTAGTGAACCTTCTCTGAACAGCCTCCAATGCAATTATGTCCTTCATTAAATACGGAGACTAAAACTACACAGTACTCCAGGTGTGGCCTCACCAATACCCTATACAGTTGTAGCAGGACTTCTCTGCTTTTGTACTCTATCCCCCTTGCAATAAAGGCCAACATTCCATTTGTCTTCCTGATTACTTGTTGTACCTACATACTAACTTTTTGTGTTTCATGCACAAGGACCCTCAGGTCCATCTGTATTGCTGCACTTTGCAATTTTTCTCCATTTAAATTATAATTTGCTTTTCTATTTTTTCTGCAAAGTAGATAACCTCACATTTTCCCACATTATACTCCATCTGCCAAATTTTTGCCCACTCACTTAGTCTGACTATATCCCTTTATAGATTTTTTGTATCTTCCTCACAATTTGTTTTCCCACCCAGCTTTGTATCATCAGCATACTTGGCTGCATTACAGTCGGCCCTTTCATCCCAGTCATTAATATAGACTGTAAATAGTTGAGGCCCCAGCACTGACCCCTGCGACACCACACTAGTTACTGTTTGCCAACTGGAAAATGACCCATTCATCCCGACTCTCTGTTTTCTGCTGGTTAGCCAATCCTTTATCCATGCTAATATATTACCCCCAACCCTGTGAACTTTTATCTTATGCAGTAACCTTTTATTTGGCACCTTATAGAATGCCTTCTAGAAACCCAAATGCAGCACATCCACTGGTTCCCCTTTATCCACCCTGCTCATTACATCCTCAAAGAATTCCAGCAAATTTGTCAAACGTGACTTCCCCTTCATAAATCCATGCTGACTCTGGCTGACCGAATTTTGCTTTTCTAAATGTCCCACTACTGCTTCCATAATAATGGACTCCAGCATTTTCCCAACGACAGATGTTAGGCTAACTGGTCTATAGTTTCCTGCTTTCTGTCTGCCTCCTTTTTTAAATAGGGGTGTTACATTTGCGGTTTTCCAATCTGGAAATGAATATTGAGCATTTGCCTTGCCCTCATGCATAGCACTGCACTTATCTAAGTTATACATCATTTTACAGTCATGAGCCCAGTCTCCCAACACATTAAGATCTGCCTGATTAAGATAGCACTCTCGCCTCTGAGTCGGAAGGTTTTGGGTTCAAGTCCCATTCCAGGGACTTGAGCACAAAAAGTTTTAGGCTGACACTCCAGTGCAGTGCTGAGGGTGTGCTGCACTGTTGGAGGTGCCATCATTCGGATGAGACATTAAACCGAGGTCCTGTGTGCTGTCTCAAGTGGACGTAAAAGATTCCATGGCACTATTTCGAAGAAGAGCAGGGGAGTTATCCCCAGTGTCCTGGCCAATATTTATCCCTCAATCAACATAACAAAAACAGATTATCTGGTCATTATCACATTGCTGTTTTGGGGAATTTGCTGTGCGCAAATTAGCTGCCGCGTTTTCTACATTACAACAGTGACTACACTCCAAAAGTACTTCATTAGCTGTAAAGCACTTTGAGACATCTGGTGGTCGTGAAAGGCGCTATATAAATCGAAGTCTTTCTTTTTTTTCTTTCTATTCATTTGGACAAGTTATAGGTCATTCACTTATTCGCTGTGCATGGAGATTCTCCCTCTCCTTATTTCTTATTCTGTTAAAATACTTGCCTCTCACTTCTGAAGGGAAGCCCAAACCATCAATGTATCTTTGTTTCTCCACATATCCTGGCTGCCCTGTTGCGTGTTGCCAGAATTCTCTCATTTTAAATTAGCATCAGGAATAGAATATAAGATGAATGCGATAACCAAATCGCAAAGATCTTTAAAAATGTCTACCAGGGTTCATAATGCTCTTGAATCTTCTAATGAATAAGTGAAGATACAATGGTCAAATGGAACACAGTCTCGTGAAGCAATATGGAAAATGAAGCTTGTTTTTCAGACTCTCTGTGGCACCATCTGTTTATTGAGGGCCATTTCATTCCTGGTCAGGATTCTAACTCTCGAACCTGAAAATCAAAACTGACCACATTTGCCCTCGGCATTAATAAACACATTTTATGAACTCAATTTTAGGAAAGTTCCAAAGAGATGTGCAACAAAGATTTTAACATAAATAAGAACAGAAAATTCTGGAAATCTCAACGGGTCAGGCCGCTTCTGTGGAGAGAGAAACAGAGTTGATGTTTCAGGTCGAAAACCCTTCATCAGAACTGGCAAATGTTTGAAATGTAACAGATTCTTACGGAAGTGCTGGGGTCCTGAAAGGGGGAGGGGAGAAAAGAACAAAAGAGAAGGTCTGTAATAGGGTGGAAGGCAGGAGAGATTTGAGAGACAAAAGGGATGATGGGCCAAATTGAGATGATAATGACACAAGTTAGGAAACAAAAGAGGCGTCTATATAATGGCGGAATAATTACCAACTGCCATGGGATACAGAGAAAAAAATAAAAAGGGTGGCGGGGGAGGGGGTGGGGGGGGGAAAGGAAGAAAGGAAGAAAATATCTGCAGAGGTTATGGTCTGAAATTGTTGATTTCAACATTCTTGAGCTGATGGTTGCCTACACCACATCTAGCCATTTGTAACATGTAGAGACAATCAGAACACATTCAGGGCGGCTGCAAGAGAGATGTTACCACCATGATATCATTCATAAAATCAATACTCCAGACAACTGCACCGGTCATCTAAGATAACCATCAAAGGCATTGGACTAAAATCTCAGAAATCAACTCCATAAAGAAACCTACACATTAATTTCTGGGACTAACTGAGGAACGTTCTCTGGCTCAACCACTTCTAAATTGGCATCCAGATAAATCATAGCCAATGGTTCTCAGATCTCCTTATGGAGCTGCTCCCCGGACACATCTGCAAAGAGAGGGGAAGTTTTACAAGTCCGCGGTAGTGATCGATCAGAATGGTCGGAAAGAAAGCCTTGCATTTAAATAGTGTCTTTCTCAACCACCGGATGTCTCAAAACGCTTTACAGCCAATGAAGTATTTTTTGGACTCTAGTAATGTTAGAAATACGGCAGCCAACTTGTGCATAGTAAGCTCCCACAAACCCCAATGTGTTAATGACCAGATAATCTATTTTTTTGTTATGTTGATTGAGGGATAAATATTGGCAGGACACCAGGAATAAGTGCCCTGCTCTTCTCCAAAATAGTGCCATGGGATCTTTTACATCCACCTGAGAGAGCAGATGGGCCTTGGTTTAACGTCTCATCCAAAGGACAGCACCTCTGACAGTGCAGTGCTCCCTCAGCACTGCACTGGTATGTCAGCCCTGGAGTGGGACCTGAACCCACAACCTTCTGACGCAGAGGTGAGGGTGCTACCCACTGAGCCACAGCGGACACACCGCAGACAGAGTGCATCTAAATTTGCCATTTGCAGTGTGGGCTAGCAGGCGAGGCTTCCTGCCAGCACCACAGACTCGTGCAATTACCCTCGGTAGACACGCTCTATATAGGATGCATTGCTTTCTATACGATCATCCACCCTTCAAATGATTAACATTTGTGGAGCTCGAGACACCAACTCTCATCTCCAGCTAAAACGCGTGGAGGGATCAATGAGGCAGAACCACCAAATAGAATTATCAGTCCAACTAATGAAACAATTAACTGCTGCAAGGCAGAGGGATCGTATCGTTAATAATGTACAATTAAACCCTGTTTATAAATTCTGTTATTGCCATAGGTTGCAGCACAGGAAAGTTTGATTGGAACAATACTTGCTTGTAACAGAACAGGGTGTACCAGTTTATTCCATGCGAGCAACAAATTAGGATTTAGCAGCAATTTGCATATATCAGCAATCTGCATTCATCAAGGCTGCCCTGACATTGTAGCTATTATCAGAAGATCTAGATGGGAGATGAGGAGAAATGTGTTCATTCAGAGAGTTGCCAGGATCTGGAACACTCTACCTGATAGGTGGTGGAAGCTGATCCCATCAATAATTTTAAAAGGGAGTTGGACAGGAGCTTGAGGGTGAGGAACTTAGAGGGTTACGGACAAAGAGCAGGTATGTGGGACCAAGCACCACTGCTCTTTCAAAGAGCCAGAAGAGGCACGATGGGCCAAATGGCCTCCTTCGGTAACTTTCTATGATTCTATGAAACATTTAAGATGCTATTGTTAGAGGGCTCAATACCCAAAGTCTGGAAATAGATCTTTTTGGATGCAGCCATTTAAATAAGTGGGTCAATGCTAATATAACAGGGAATTCGGTGCAGGCATCAGAAGATGCCCCCTCCATATGGATGACACTGTCCACTAGAGGTCAGCATCGCTTTACTGCTCATCTGCCATGTACATGCAGGGCTCGTAATTGGAACTGCACCTAAATCCTGTCAGCACTGCTACAAAATTATTTAATTCCCTTTACACGTTTATCAAAAGTACACATGTCTTTAGAGCATGGAATCCACAAAGAGTTCATATTGAGAATTCAATCTGAAAGGAACTGCAACCTTTTAGTGTGGATATAAATTCAATTTTAATTATAAAATGCCACATCCGGCAAAGAAGGACTCTCAAACCCTCTTTTTAATTATACTTTCCTATCCTCCTAAAGAGACTGCCTCTTTGATGAACTAAAGTTCCATAGGTCTTTGTTACTCTCTGATGCCTCACTTAACAGGGTAGATCATAGAATCATAGAAATTTTCTATGATTCTATGGATCATAGAATCCATATCCGGAAGGAGGCCATTTCGGCCCATCGTGCCCATTCCAGCCGACAAAGAGCTATCCAGCCTAATCCCACTTTCCAGCTCTTGGTCCGTAGCCCTGTAGGTTACGGCACTTCAAGTGCATTTGCAAGTACTTTTTAAATGATATGAGGGATTCTGCCTCTACCACCCTTTCAGGCAGTGAGTTCCAGACCCCCAACACCCTCTGGGTGAAGAAATTTCCCCTCTAAACCTCCTACAATTACTTTAAATCTATGCCCCCTGGTTGTTGACCACTCTGCTAAGGGAAATAAGTCCTTCCTATCCACCTTATCTAGGTCCCTCATAATTTTATACATCTCAATAAGGTCACCCGCAGCCTCCTCTGTTCCAAAGTAAACAACCCAGGCCTATCCAATCTTTCCTCATAGCTAAAATTCTCCAGTCCAGGCAAAATCCTGGTAAATCTCATCTGTACCCTCTCTAGTGCAATCACATCTTTCCTGTAATGTGGTGACCAGAACTGCACGCAGTTTCTAGCTGTGGCCTAACTAGTATTTTATACAGTTCGAGCATAACCTCCTTGCTCTTGTGTTGGATTTCTCAGTTAATAAAGGCAAGTATTCCGTATGCCTTCTTTACCACCTTATCTATCTGGCCTGCTACTTTCAAGGATCTGTGGACCTGCACTCCAAGGTCACTTTGTTCCTCTACATTTCTCAGTGTCCTATCATTTAATGTGTATTCCTTTGCCTTGTTAACATTCCCAAATACATTACCTCACACTTCTCTGGATTGAATTCTATTTGCCACTGTTCTGCCCACCTGACCAGTTCATTGATATCTTCCTGCAGTTTACAGTTTTCTTCTTCATCATCAACCACACGGCCAATTTTAATATCATCTGCAAACTTCTTAATCACACCCCCTACATGCTGGGAGGATGTTTCCCCTCCTGGCCAATGAGTCTAGAACTAAGGGTCGCTGTCTCAGAATAAGGGGACGCCATTTAGGACCGAGATGAGGAGAAATTTCTTCACTCAAAGGTTGTGAGTCCTTGGAATTCTCCACCCTACGGGGCTGTGGATGCTCAGGCATTGCGTATATTCAAGACAAAGATTGATAGGTTTTTGTGTACTAAAGGGATCAAGGGATATGGGGGTAATATAGGAAGGTGGCATTGAGATAGAGGATCAGCCATGATCTTATTGAATGGTGGAGCAGGCTCAAGGGGCCGAGTAGCCCACTCCTGCTCCTAATTCTTATGTTCTTATGTTCTTGAGTGGTCCTTATTGACAGTGAGTATTGGAAAGCTATTCGCCCATGGGCGAGTATCACACCCGAGCCTAATCTATGCTCACTCAGTGCCCACACATGCAGGCTTCCAGAGTAGTGCAAATCGAGAGCAGGTAGTGTGAACAATTTTCCTCTCTGTAAGAGCAAATCACTGAGGTCAGTTGTACAGGTAGTATCTCTATTACCACTATTCCAGCCAAGATTCAGAACATCAGAACATAAGAATAAGGAGCAGGAGGAGGTCACTCGGCCCCCCCAAGCCTGCTCCGCCATTCAATAAGATCACGGCTGATCTTCGACCTCAATTCCACATTCCTGCCTGACCTCCATATCCCTTGATTAAGTAACTCAGCCCTGACCAAAGATCAAATCTGCATTGTTCTGGCCTGCAGGCCTCGTCTAGTTGCATGAATCACCAGGGAAATATCAAACATTATTTCAAATATAAGGCAGAGTGACTGCTGCCAACCACCGGAAACTGCGCAGAAGCATTAATCTAATTTCTGTTTTATTTTAGATGAGCCCTCTCCCTCACGGCATTCCCCCCGCCAGAGCCCACTCCCTCCATGGCAAGTTTACGGGTAAACAACCCCAGGAACGTCATGCTTCCAGTTCCAGATTAATGCGCAGTACGCTATGTCACGACAGGTGAGCCCCAGGAGGGCAGAGAAAACGCTTCAAGTACACCCTCAAAGCCTCGTTGAAAAAATGTAACATCCCCACCGACTCTTGAGAAACCCTGGCGAAAAAGTGTTCAAAGTGGAAGAGAAGCATCCGAGAAGATGCCGAATACATCGAGGGCCCGAAATTTCGTACCGCTGGAAAGCTGGTGCTCCCCTGACCTTTTTGTGGCCATTAGCATCAAAATGTTCTCGTGGCTGGGCCACCCCATATTCAGCTCCAAAATAAAACAAATGGGTCCCAGTGCGAATGAATCCTCCCAAAGTGGATTTTTCAGTGGCGTGGCTGTTTTAATTTGCGCATTATCACTATTGTGTTCCTAACACAGATGAGGCTGCATACAGGGAGGTTAAAGTAACAGTGACCTCAGTCTTTAATAAGGCACACCAGAGTGAGGAACAGGCCTTTGGGGACGGTTTATATACAGTGCTCACAAGGGATGCTGGGATCCCTTGGGACTTCAGGGGATGCGCTCCCTGGTGACGGAACATGGGAGTGCATGCTTTACAGATACACAACATCACTCCCCCCGCAAAGTCAAAGTGAAAACTATTTACAAGGTGAGGCGGTCGGGAGCCTTTCTTTCCCTGGTGGGCCGCCTCGGTAAAAATGTCTGTTCTGGTGTGTTGGCTGTGCCCTCGCTGGGCTGGCGTGTTGTTGGCCCTGCAGGGCTGCTCGGTGAACCTGGCCTTGCTGGGTTGTTGGGCATGATGGGTTCGATTTCCTGGTCCGGGGTGGTGTCGTTGATCTTTTGGGTGTATGTTGTGGGCTCAAAAAAGGTGGTGTCTGCTGTGGGTTGTTCAGGGTAGTCTGTGAACCGCAGCCTTGTTTGGTCCAGGGG
This sequence comes from Pristiophorus japonicus, assembly GCF_044704955.1. Taxonomy (NCBI): domain Eukaryota; kingdom Metazoa; phylum Chordata; class Chondrichthyes; family Pristiophoridae; genus Pristiophorus; species Pristiophorus japonicus. The sequence continues at coordinate 27,147,331 of NC_091991.1, forward strand.
CTTTCTGCAAATTTGACCATTGTGTAGTTTGACTACAATCACCCTATTCCCTTCTTTAGCTATCACCGTGCCTGCGACCCACTTGGGACCATGTCCATAGTTTAGCACATACACAGGGTCATTCAGATCAATTTCCCGTGACACAGTGACACGACCATCATTTACATTTTGTTGCTGCCGCCTGCTCTCTACCTGATCATGCAGGTTGGAGTGAACCAGCTAGAGTCTGGTTTTAAGTGTCCTTTTCATGAGTAGCTCAGCCGGGGGCACCCCTGTGACTAAGTGGGGTCTTGTGCGATAGCTGAGCAGTACTCGGGACAGGCGGGTTTGGAGTGAGCCTTCTGTGACTCGTTTAAGGCTCTGCTTGATGGTTTGTACTGCACGCTCTGCCTGCCCATTGGAGGCTGGTTTAAACGGGGCCGAGGTGACATGTTTGATCCCATTGCGGGTCATGAATTCTTTAAATTCGGCACTGGTGAAACATGGCCCGTTGTCACTGACCAGTATGTCAGTGGGTGGCAAACATGGCCCTCAGGCTTTCAATGGTGGTGGTGGCAATGCTTCCCAACATTATTTCACATTCAATCCACCACCACCAGGAACATTTTACCGAGAAACGGGCCCGCATAGTCGACATGGATCCTCGACCATGATCTGGAGGGCCAGGACCACAAACTTAGTGGTGCCTCTCTGGGCGCATTGCTCAACTGAGCACATACGCTGCATTGCCGTACACAGGATTCTAAATCAGAGTCGATTCCGGGCCACCACACTTGGGATCTGTTTATCGCTTTCATCATTATTATACCCGGGTATGTGCTGTGGAGATCCGAGATGAACGTCTCCCTGCCCTTTTTGGGTAGCACTACGTGGTTACCCCACCACAGGCAGTCTGCCTGTATGGACAGCTCGTCCTTTCGCCGCTGGAACGGCTTGATTGGCTCTTGCATTTCAACGGGGATGCTGGCCCAGTTCCCATGCAGTACACAGTTTTTTACTAGGGACAGCAGAGGATCTTGGCTGGTCCAAGTCCGAATCTGGCGGGCCGTGACAGGTGATTTATCATTTTCAAATGCTTCCATGACCATCAACAAGTCTGTGGGCTGCGCCACCATCAACAAGTTTGCAGGTTGCGCCATTTCCACCTCCGTGGTGGACAATGGTAGCCGACTGAGAGCATCCGCACAGTTCTCGGTGCCTGGCCTGTGGCGGATGGTATAGTTATACGCTGATAGAGCGAGTGCCCACCTTTGTATGCGGGCCGAGGCATTAGTATTTATCCTCTTGTTTTCAGCGAACAGGGATGTGAGGGCCTTGTGATCGGTTTCCAGCTGAAATTTGAGGCCAAACAGGTACTGATGCATTTTCTTTACCCCGAACACACACGCTAATGCCTCTTTCTCAATCATGCTGTAGGCCCTCTCGGCCTTAGACAAGCTCCTGGAAGCATAGGCGACAGGTTGCAACTTCCCCGCAACGTTAGCTGTAATACACACCCGACTCCATACGACGACACGTCACATGCTAGCACAAGTCTTTTACATGGGTTATACAATACAAGCAGCTTGTTGGAGCATAAAATGTTTCTGGCTTTCTCAAAAGCAATTATTTGGTTTGTTCCCCATACCCAGTTCTCACCTTTGCGCAATAACATATGTAGGGGCTCTAAAAGGGTGCTTAAACCTGGTAGCAAGTTACCAAAATAGTTGAGGAGTCTCAGGAACGACCGCAGCTCCGTGACGTTCTGTGGCCTGGGCACGTTCCTGATAGCCTCTGTCTTGGCGCCTGTAGGCCGACTGCCGTCCGCCGCGATCTTTCGCCCCAAAAACTCCACTTCTGTTGCCATGAAGATGCATTTCGACCTCATCAGCTGCAGCCCTACGCCATCCAGTCGCTGAGGACCTCCTCCAGGTTTTGTAGGTACTCGGCGGTGTCCCAACCCATGACCAATATGTCGTCCTGAAAGACCACCGTGTGTGGTACCGACTTGAGTAGGCTCACCATGTTTCTCTGGAAGATCGCTGCAGCCGACCGAATTCCAAACGGGCATCTGTTGTAGATGAACAGTCCCTTGTGCGCGTTGATGCAGGTGAGGCCCTTCGAAGACTCCTCCAGCTTCTGCGTCATGTAGGCCGAAGTCAGGTCGAGCTTGGTGAACGTCTTGCCTCCTGCCAGCGTCGCAAATAGGTCGTCTGCCTTAGGTAGCGGGTATTGGTCCTGTAGCGAGAAACGATTAATCGTTACTTTATAATCGCCGCAAATCCTGACTGTGCCATCACTTTTTGAGGACTGGAACAATCGGGCTGGCCCATTCGCTGAATTCATGACATCAGTAGTGAGGAAAATGTTGGAATCAATCATTAAGGATGAAATAGCAGCGCATTTGGAAAGCAGTGACAGGATCTGACCAAGTCAGCATGGATTTATGAAAGGGAAATCATGCTTGACGAATCTTCTGGAATTTTTTGAGCGTGTAACTAGCAGAGTGGACAATGGAGAACCAGTGGATGTGGTGTATTTGGACTTTCAAAAGGCTTTTGACAAAGTCCCGCACAAGAGATTGGTGTGCAAAATCAAAGCACATGGTATTGGGGGTAATGTACTGATGTGGATAGAGAACTGGTTGGCAGACAGGAAGCAGAGAGTCGGGATAAATGGATCCTTTTCACAATGGCAGGCAGTGACTAGTGGAGTGCCGCAGGGCTCAGTGCTGGGACCCCAGCTCTTTACAATATACATTAACGATTTAGATGAAGGAATTGAGTGTAATATCTCCAAGTTTGTGGATGACACAAAACTGGGTGGCGGTGTGAGCTGTGAGGAGGATGCTAAGAGGCTGCAGGGTGACTTGGACAGGTTAGGTGAGTGGGCAAATGCATGGCAGATGCAGTATAATGTGGATAAATGTGAGGTTATCCATTTTGGGAGCAAAAACACGAAGGCAGAATATTATCTGGATGGCGGCAGATTAGGAAAAGGGGAGGTGCAACGAGACCTGGGTGTCATGGTTCATCAGTCACTGATAGTGGGCATGCAGATACAGCAGGCGGTGAAGAAGGCAAATGGTATGTTGGCCTTCATAGCTAGGGGATTTGAGGATAGGAGCAGGGAGGTCTTACTGCATATGTACAAGGCCTTAGTGAGGCCTCACCTGGAATATTGTGTACAGTTGTGATCTCCTAATCTGAGGAAGGACATTCTTGCTATTGAGGGAGTGCAGAGAATGTTCACCAAACTGATTCCAGGGATGGCTGGACTGTCTAATGAGGAGAGACTGGATCAACTGGGCCTGTATTCACTGGAGTTTAGAAGGATGAGAGGGGATCTCATAGAAACATATAAGATTCTGATGGGACTGGACAGGTTAGATGCGGGAAGAATGTTCCCGATGTTGGGGAAGTCCAGAACCAGGGGACATAGTCTTAGGATAAGGGGTAGGCCATTTAGAACTGAGATGAGGAGAAACTTCTTCACTCAGAGAGTTGTTAACCTGTGGAATTCCCTGCCACAGAGAGTTGTTGATGCCAGTTCATTGGATATATTCAAGAGGGAGTTAGATATGGCCCTTACGGCTAAGAGGATCAAGGGGTATGGAGAGAAAGCAGGAAAGGGGTACTGAGGGAATGATCAGCCATGATCTTATTGAATGGCGGTGCAGGCTCGAAGGGCCGAATGGCCTACTCCTGCACCTATTTTCTATGTTTCCACTGGGGAGATGATGCCCTCGCGTTGCAGCCTGTCCAGCTCGATTTCCACTCTCTCCATCATCATGTGAGGTACCTTGTGGTGAATGGGTCGTGCCTCTGGGACTAAGTGGATCCGCACCTTCGCCCCGAAAAAGTTTCCAATGCCTGGCTCAAAAAGGGAAGGAAATTTGTTAAGAACCTGGGTACATGAGGCCTCATCAACATGTTTAGCGTTCGGATGTCATCCCAGTTGAAGCGGATTTTGCCCAGCCAGCTCCTTCCAAGCAGTGTGGGGCCATCGCCCAGGACAATCCAGAGTGGCAGTTCTTGCACCGTGCCCTCGTAGGTGATCTTGACCATGGCGCTGCCCAGGACAGTGATAAGCTCTTTGGTGTACGTTCTCAGTTTCATGTGGCTGGGGCTCAGGGCTGGTCTGAATGCCTTGTTGCACCACAGTCTCTCAAACATCTTTTTACTCATGATGGATTGGCTCGCGCCAATGTCCAGTTCCATGGCTACGGGTAAGCCATTCAATTTTACGTTTAGCATTCTAGGTGGACATTTCATCGAAAATGTGTGCACCCCGTGTACTTCAGCATCTGCCTCCTCTCTCTGAGGCTCGAAATTGTTTTGATCCACCATGGACCGATCTTCCTCTGCCACGTGGTGGTTAGCAGGTTTTGCAGAGCTTGCAGCTTGTTTGCAAGCTGTTTGGAGGTGCCCTATTGTTCCACAGCTCTTGCAAACATACCCTTTGAAGCAGCATGAATCGGCTGAATGGAAGCCTCCACAACGCCAACAAGGTGTGAATTGCCTTACATTCATCCTTTGTTGCAGACTCTGAGTCATCTGGGTCACCTGAGGCCTGCTGGCAGTTGCAGACTCGTGGGTTCTGCCCTGTACATTTCTGCTCGCAAACACAATTCCAGTTAATTTATGAACATTGCTAGCACTTGTATGCTGAGAGATTTGTTTGGTGTTATCCCTGGTGGACATAAACGCTTGTTCTATCGCAGTGGCCTGACTGAGGGTCGGTGTCTCTACAGTCAAAAGTTTTCGTAGGATGGTCTTGTGGCCAATGCCCAGTACAAAAATGTCTCTGAGCATTTGCTCCAGGTAGCCATCAAACTCACATTGTCCTGCAAGTCGCTTTAGCTCGGCGACGTAGCTCGCCACTTCCTGACCTTCAGATCGCTGGCACCTGTAGAATCGATACCTCGCCATCAGCACGCTCTCCCTTGGGTTAAGATGCTCCAGAACCAGTGTACACAGCTCCTCATACTACTTATCTGTGGGTTTCACCGGAGCCAGAAGATTCTTCATGAGGCTGTAGGTCGGTGCCCCGCAGACTGTGAGGAGGACCGCTCTCTTTTTTGCAGCGCTTCCTCCTCCGTCCAGCTCATTGGCTACAAAATACTGGTCTAGCCGTTCGGCATAGGCTTCCCAGTCCTCACCCTCCGAGAACTTCTCCAGGATGCCCACAGTTTGCTGCATCTTTGCGTTGGATTCATATTCTCATCGCCAGTTATTGTGTTCCTAACACAGATGAGGCTGCAAACAGGGAGGTTAAAGTAACGGTGACCTCAGTCTTTAATAAGACACTCCAGAGTGAGGAACAGGCCTTAGGGGCCGGCTTATATACAGTGCTCCCAAGGGATGCTGGGATCCCTTGAGACTTCAGGGGATGAGCTCCCTAGTGGCGAAACATGGGAGTGCATGCTTCACAGATACACAACAGTCACCACAGAGAAATTCAGCATGTAGCTAAGGGTTTCTAACAAGCCAGATGCTCCCTGGCCTTTTTAAAGGCCAGGATTTGCAGCAAGGCCCTGAGGGGGGAAGGAGGTTGAAAGGAGTCTGGAAGGATGGCTGGTGTAAGAGGTGTAAGGGGAGCCAACAGGTTCACTGATATGGAGCTGGAGACACTGATGGATGGTGTGGAGGACAGAAGAAGAATGCTAGTTCCTGACGTGGGGAGACCTGGCAGACAGGCAGTATGTAATGCATGGAGGGCAATTGCAGCGGAGGTGTCAGGCAGCTCCAGAAATGTCAGGACGCACCCTCCCAGGAGGGTGACGGCCAGTCTGCACCCGGCCATCCAGGGTAGCAATGGGTCGACGCCTCCTAGCTCTGGGGCAATGGGGGAATCCTCCTCCTCCTCCTCCTGCACCTCCTCCTCCTTCTTCTCCTCCTCCTCAGGTGGTACTGGTGACTCGACCTCCAGCGGCTGTCCCCTCATGATGGCCAGGTTATGCAGCATGCAGCACACCATGACAATTATGGAGACCCGTTGAGGAGAGTACTGCAAGGTGCCACCAGAGCAGTCCAGGCACTGGAATCTTTACTTAAGGATGCCTACGCACTGCTCGATGATGCACCTGGTGACACAATGAGCGTCACTGTATGCATGCTCTGGCGCTGTGCTGAGGTTCCGCAGAGGAGTGAGCAGCCAAGTGGACAGGGGATATCCCTTGTCCCCAAGCAGCCAACCGCATTCCTGATTCGGGCGGGAGCACTGGTCTGGCGCAGAATGAACGAATCATGGCTGCTGCCTCCCTTGCCCGCTGCCTCTCTGCAAGGTGCTGCCGGCGATGCCTTCTCCTGTGTGCTGCCCTGCTTCTGACCAGGTATACCAGGCGTTGCCCTCCCAACACTCCTCCCATCCTCAGGGTGAGCCCTGCCCAGCAGGTCTCTGCAGCCCACAGGCCTCCACTAAAGAGTGTTGTACAAAAGTATGTGCAAACCTCTGAGCAGCACTCAGCGGGTTGAATGGAGCCAAAACAATTAATAAAACTATATGAAAAGATATATACAGCGGATGATGTAATCTCACATACAAACACTAATAATTAATAAAACTGTATGAAATGATAATTACAGTGGATGCTGGAAAATGAAATAAAAACACTAAAATTAATAAAACTGTTTCCCTACCAAAGGGCCCCGATCGCGGCAACACTCCAACAGTGTCACGTTCGAGCACTGCATCGAATACTTCACGGGGGCACTGCTAGGAAAAGTCTTACCTTTTTGCAGCTGAAAATCTGTGAACTTGCTGCTTTTCAGCGGCCTGCAAGCTACAGAGCTCACCCCTGGAAAGTAACTTTTACAGCGGCTGCACCCCGCCCGTTTGCGGCAGAAGTGAGCACCGCTCGAACCGTCCGCCCAGCACTCCCCCCCCCCCCCCCCACCCACCGCCCCACCCTCCGCAAGCTGAATATGGCTCAGGGAGGGAAAATCATTCGGCTGCCCAAACCCTGCAGTAGCCGTCCCTTCGGGGACGTTGAATTTCAGCCCTCGAGTCTCTTCGCCGGGAGCACGCGGAAGCCAAGCACAAACAGCGGAAGGAGTGCATGACAAATCAAACACCCCACCCACCCGTCCCTCCAACCACCGTCTGCCCCACCTGTGACAGTGTCTGTAGATCGCGCATTGGTCTCATCAGTCACCTTGTGTGGAAGCAAGTCATCCTCAACTCCGGGGGACTGCCTAAGAAGAAGAAGAAGATTTCTAAATGTTTTCTAACGAGCCTGCTCCTGTAACGAGCGGGAAGCTGCATGTGCAGAACGCTTCTATGCAGCTTCCAATTCGATGGCAGCAGTCACGTCCGACATTTTAAGATCTAAAGAACTTCGATTGTCTATGAGCTAATTAAACAAACAAGTAAGAAACACTAACAGAGTTCGATATGAAAATGAATGCAGTATTGAAGCTACAGTGAGCTAAAATGAAACTATTAAATGATTCTAACTTGTTTGTCTGTGAGCAGGGCTGTGTGGGAGATGAATTATCGCTAACAAATGAATAATGTATACTGTGCACCTGTGAATGGTGTCATGCTTACTTTCTGTAACACTTCCCCTGTCACACTTTGATAACACTCCTACTGTTTATAAAACAGTGAATCTTCCAACTAATCGAGATGTTTAAAAAGTTAGATAGGTTAGCTAGAGAGAAGGAAGAACGAGGGGACAACAACAACTTGTATTTATATAGCGTTTTTAACGTAGTAAAACAGGAGTGTTCTAAGACCAAAAAATAAATTTGACACCAAACCAGATAAGAAGAAATTAGGGCAGGTGCTTGGTCAAAGAGGTAGGTTTTAAGGAGTGTCTCGAAGGAAGAAAGGGAGGTAGAGAGGCGGAGAGGTTTTAGGAGTGACTGTCAGAGCTTAGGGCCGAGACAGCTGATGGAAATCAGGAAGCAGTTTTTCAGACCAAGAGTAGTAGAAATCTGGAATTCTCTTCCCCAAAAGGCTGTGGACGCTGGGAAACAACTGGAGCTTTCAAGACTGAGATCGATAGATTTATGTTTGATAAGGGTATCAAGGGATATGGAGCTAAGGCTGTAGATGGAGTTGAGGTATAGATCAGCAATGATCTAATTGAATGGCAGAGCAGGCTCGAGGGGCTGAGGGCCTACTCCTGCTCCTACGCTCCTAATTCACCGTGAGCAATGGCTTGCGTGCTCTGCTTGTTATATAATAATGCATTGTGCAATGTTGTGGGAGATCACTGGTTTTACCTTGCAAATGTGACAAACCAGGTGAATAAATATCCCATCTACTTCCTTTTAAAGGACGTGAAGAGGCGGGAAAAAAAATCTGAAGTTTTCACACCCAGCGAGTCAAACTAAATGTGAATTTGTTGCAGAAAAAAAATTAACTCACTCCACCCTTCAGCAGTACTTAAAAAGCAACACAGCAGTGCTTCCACAAGGGAGAACTTGGCTAAGATCAAAACGGAGGCATGTGGCACGGCATTTCTCATTCTCACTACACCTGCATCATGACATGTTACTGTTTAGTGTCAGCTGCGGCTCAGTGGGTAGCACACTTGCCTCTGAGTCAGATGTGGTGGGTTCAAGTCCCAGACCAGTACTTGATCACATAAATTTAAGTTGACACTCCAGTGCAGTGCTGAGGGAGCATTGCACTGTTGGAGGTGCTGTCTTTCAGATGAGATGTTGAACCACAGCCCCATCTGCCCTCCCAGGTGGATGTAAAAGATTCCATGGTAGTATCTTAAAGAAGAGCAGCAGGAGCTATCACTGGTGCACTGGCCAATATTTATCCTTCAATCAACATAACAAAAAACAGATGGTCTGGTCATTGCCACATTGCTGTTGTGGGAGCTTGCTGTGTGTAGATTGGTGGCTGCGTTTCCTATATTATAACAGTGAACTACACTCCAAAAGTACTTCATTGGCTGTAAAGTGCTTTGAGATGTCTGGTTGGTCCTGAAAGGCGCTATATAAATGCAAGACTTTATTTTTATATCCAGAATAACATGCAGTGGGTTACAACATTATTTCTGCCTGCAAACTAGTTAGCGAGCCAGAGCCCCCATCGGGGAAGGGCACTTCTCTTTTATTCCGATCCACACGTTGGCACACGTATGATAAAAGAATCTTGCCGAATTTGGTCACAGAAGAAGGCCGCCAGAAATTGACAAAGAATGCCAAAGGCTATAGATTTTGTAAATGCACTGCCGCTTTAAAAGTGATTCTTGTCAGATAATAGAGAACGTAATTAACGCTGGTAACTGTACAGCAGGCAGTCCAGCAATAACAACAACAGCTTGTATTTATATAGCACCTTTAACCTAGTAAAACGTCCCAAGGCACTTTGCAGGAGTGTTATAAGACAAAACAGATACATTTAACAAGCCCAGATAAAGATAGGACTAGGGCTGCCAACTGACTGCTGAGGAAAAGAGTCTCTAAACAGAGATATGCACCCTCGGAAGGTCAAAGGTCTAATCACTGATCTTAGAAAGAAAGAAGAAAGAAGGAACTGGATTTATATAGCGCCTTTCACGACCACCGGACATCTCAAAGTGTTATACAGCCAATGAAGTACTTTTGGAGTGTAGCCACTGTTGTAATGTGGGAAACACGGCAGCCAATTTGTGCACAGCAAGCTCCCACAAACAGCAATGTGATAATGACCAGATCATCTGTTATATTAAGAGCAATAAACTGGCCTCAGTGCCCTTGGCTGAGTGAGGGTGGCAGCAGCTCATAACTGCTAAGTAACCGACCCTGTGCTGGGATGTCTGATGAGGACAGGATTATGCTCTGCTACCAAATAGCCTGCTGACACTCACTGTTAAGGCCTTCAGGAAGGGAGATGGAGGGTGGGGGAACTGGTGGAGCAAAATGGTGAAGTAAGGAGGAAAAGGGAGCACGAGAACATAAGAAAAAGTGCAATCGAACACTAGGAACAAAGTGGAGGAAGAGCATCCGGGAGGGCGCTGAGCACCTCGAGTGTCGTCACCGAGAGCATGTAAAGAACTTAGTCAATGGAAGCCAACAGGCTCAGAAGGAAGAGATCCTGCCTGACTAACCTTCTTGAAGCTTTTGTGGAAGTGATATCCCAAGCGAACACTAGAAACAAGAGAACATAAAAACATTAAAAATAGGAGCAGGAGTAGGCCATTTGGCCCCGCGAGCCTGCTCCGCCATTCAATAAGATCATGGCTGATCTGATCTTGGCCTCAACTCCACTTCCCCACCCGTTCCCCATAACTCTTGATTCCCTTTTCATTCAAACATCTGTCTATCTCCAACTTAAATATATTCAAAGACCCAGTCTCCGCAGCTCTCTGGAGTAGAGAATTCCAAAGATTCACGACCCTCTGAGAGAAGAAATTCCTCCTCATTTCTGTTTTAAATGGGTGACCACTTATTCTGAAACTATGCCCCCTAGTTCTAGATTCCCCCATGAGGGGAAACTCCTCTCTGCATCTACCCTGTTAAGTCCCCTCAGAATCTTACATGTTTCAATAAGATCACCTCTCATTCTTCTAAACTCCAATGAGTATAGGCCCAACCTGCTCAACCTTTCTTCATATGACAACCCCTTCATCTGAGGAATCAACCTTGTGAACCTTTTCTGAACTGCCTCCAATGCAAGTATATCCCTCCTTAAATAAGGCCAAAACTGTACGCAGTACTCCAGGTGTGATCTCACCAATGCCCTGTACAGTTGTAGCATTCTGATCTAATGTACTTAGACCTCCAGGAAGTCCTTGATAAGGGTCCTGAAGCACAAAAGGCTTAAGTTAGCAGGTATCCTAAGCAAATCTTAAACGTAGATAAATAATTGGCAGAAAGAAAGGAAACAGCAGGTACTAGTTAGGGAAGTTCTTGTCAGACTGGAAGATATACTGAGTGGATCAGTGCTGGGACCACTATTGTTGCTAATCTAATTAGACAACCTGGATTGAGTGATGCAACGCAAGTTGGTCAAATATGCAGATAATATTAAATTGCGAGAGTGGTGGAAACTGAGTCTCTGAAGCATTCAAGTCACCACAGGAGGACCAAGGAAATTTGCTAATGGCCATAACTATGGCAGATGGAATTCAATATATAGAAATGCAAAGTGTTATATATCGGTGGAACGCTAGGGGGTGCATTTGATAAATGGGATCAAACTAGCTAGAGGAAAGTCTCAAAGTGATCGCAACTTACCATGCCCAGTCACCACAGAGCAACAATCAACAAGACAAACAGAATGCTGAGGTGTGTTGCTAAATCAGTAAACTATAATTATGGAGCTGTTATGCTGAAGCTGTATGGTTCTATGTTAAACTGCACCCGAGTACTGTGCTCATTTCCGGTCACTGAGGCACAAAGGTAAATCCAAGCCGAGAAGTGACCCAGAGAAGGGCCACTTGGCTGATATCTCGGCCTAGAAATTCCGTAGTGCCCCAGTTGGGGCGGTAACTTGTGAAAAGTAAAAAAAGTAGCGGCAGGCGCTAATGATTCTCACCCGCCGGGAAATTCAGTTTTAGCACTCCAAGAGGAAATGGGAGCGCTAAATCAAGTGCTAACCACTGCTCTTAGGGCGCTAAAGCCCGAGAGCAGGGTGGTAGCGGCAGAGCGCTGAACAATGTGGAGCGCATTGCTGACAGCATCAGAGGATGCTTTCCTCGTTTAAAGGGAAGAGCCAATGATGGTGCACAACCTACTTGCCGGAAGCTCTGCGTTGGAAGGCGACCCGCGCGACTGCCATTACAGCCCCAAACACTCTCATAAAATGATGCAGCAATGAAGCATCAAAAACTTTCATCAGGCACCAGACTGGGGCAAATAATAAAGTTAGGCCTAGCTGAAAACCATTCCCTTTAATTAGCGCTCCCGAAGCGATCAACCAAGTTCACAATGCCTCCTCTTCCTGCCGTTGTTCATGCCCAGCGATACAGACCCGACATCGGCAAATTATAATTTAAATGGAGAAAAATTGCAAAGTGCTGCAGTACAGATGAACCTGGGGATCCTTGTGCATGAATCACAAAAAGTTAGTGTGCAGGTACAGCAAGGAATCAGGAAGGCAAAAGGAATGTTGGCCTTTATTGCAAGGGGGAAAGAGTATAAAAGCAGAGAAATCCTGCTACAACTGTTCAGGGTATTGGTGAGACCACACCTGGAGTACTGCGTACAGTTTTGGTCTCCGTGTTTAAGGAAGGATATACTTGCATTGAAGGCTGTTCAGAGAAGGTTCACTAGGTTGATTCCGGAGATGAGAGGTGACTTATGAAGATAGGTTGAGTAGGTTGGGCCTATAATCATTGGAGTTCAGAAGAATGCAAGGTGATCTTACCGAAACATATAAGATAATGAGGGGGCGCAACAAGGTAAAGAGGATATTTCCACTCATAGGAGAATCTAAAACTAGGGGGCATAGTCTCAGAGTAAGGGGCCGTCCATTTAAAACTGAGATGAGGAGAAATTTCTTCTCTCAGAGGGTTGTAAATCTGTGGAATTCTCTGACCCAGAGAACTGTGGAGGCTGGGTCATTGAATTTATTTAAGGCGGAGATAGACAGATTTTTGAGCGGTAAAGGAGTAAAGGGTTATGGGGAGTGGGCAGGGAAGTGGAGCTGTGTCCATGATCAGATCAGCCATGATCTTATTGAATGGTGGATCAGGCTTGAGGGGTCAAATGGCCTACTCCTGCTCCTATTTCTTACGTTCTTATGTTCTTAAATGCAGGTGTGCATATTTTAGAAACATAGAAACATAGAAAATAGGTGCAGGAGTAGGCCATTCGGCCCTTCGAGCCTGCACTGCCATTCAACAAGATCATGGCTGATCATTCACCCCAGCACCTCCTCCCCCACGCCCCCTCCACACCCCCCCCCGACCCCTCCCAGCCGCAAGGACCACATCCAACTCCCTCCCGAACACATCCAATGAACTGGCATCAACAACTCTCCGCGGCAGGGAACCCCACAGGCCAACAACTCCCCGAGTGAAGAAGTCACTCCCAATCCCAGCCCCAAACAGCCCACCCCCCATCCCAAGAGCGTGCCCCTCCCCCCTCCCGGCTCCGGACCCATCCAACACCGGGAACGCTCCCCCCGCACCCAACCCGCCCCATCCCATCAGAATCCTTCCCAAATGCCGAACTCCCCTGGATGTCGAGTACCCCAGCCCCGGCCACCCCGGAGCCACGCCCCCGCGACGCCAACCACACCACATCCACCAACCGCCATCTGCGCAGTCAACCCGTCCACTCCACTCTGAACACTCCCCGCACCGAGGCACAGAGCCCCCAGGCCCACCCCTCCAACACACTTCGCCCCCCCCCCAGACCTCCGCTACAATGTGGCCCCTTCTGTCCCCCGCCCTGGGTTTCTCCGCCCCCCACCTCCACTACTCTCCCCTCCATCCCCCGCCCCCTCTCCCCTCATCTTCCCTCTGCCTCCCCGCACAGTCTCCCATCTTGGGGGCGGTAACCTTCTGGGGCAGGGAATTTTAGCCCCCAGCGTGAAAGTCCTGCTCCCGCCGCAGAATTGGCCTTACCACCCCTCAATGGAAGCGGAGTGCAATTTCCCACACTCCACTTCCTTTGGGGGCAATTACCGGGGCACGACTGGATACTCCTGCGACAATTCCTGACCCGCTGTCAATCATTTTAAATTTCTCAGCTGACCTGCCGTCAATCGGGTTCGCTGAACACTGGCAAAATCGCAGCCTAGGATTCCATTCTATAACTTTAAATGCCCTTTCAATGAAATTCAAGAACAAATAAGAAATGAAGAAAGTTTTTGGGCTGACAGCACTGGCACATAGGTACAAAGAGTGAGAAGCGAGCTTGTTGAAATCGGACTCAAACATTTTAGCGTTAAACAAAGGAGCTATCTAAAGTTGAAATATATTTTAAACATAAATTTTCACAAATCTACAGCTTTTTGCCATCAATGAGTGATGAGCTTCAAAATTCAAATTGATACTAATTTGGCTGACACGCATTTATATAAGAAAATATGATTTTTGGCCCAATTCCAGCAACCTAGATTTGCATGTACTTATCCCTTGTAAAAATGCAGCTGTAGATCAGAAGGAGAGCAGTCTTTTTTCTGTTTTGGTCGACCGCAATGTCACAATGTCACTATTACTCTAAACTATATATGTATTCCATCTTTCGGATGAGACATTAAACCGAGGGCCCGTCTGCTCTCTCAGGTGGATGTAAAAGATCCTATGGCACTATTTCGAAGAAGAGCAGGGGAGTTATCCCCTGTGTCCTGGCCAATATTTATCCCTCAATCAACATAACAAAAACAGATTATCTGGGCATTATCACATTGCTGCTTATTGTGCGCAAATTGGCTGCCGCGTTTCTCCCATTACCACAGTGACAACAGTCCAAAAGTACTTCATTGGTTGTAAAGTGCTTTGAGACATCCGGTGGTCATGAAAGGCGCTATATAAATCCCAGTCTTTCTTTCCTTTATCCTTCAATCTTTCTTTCTGGCTTGTGACGGCAGCAACTCGAAGGGAGTCACAGGTACGTCTTATTTCATTTTACCTCTGTGGTTTGCGTGCGCCTGATTACTGTGCTGGCCTGAGACCTTGGCTGTCAGGCAGAGATCAGTGTGTTCAAAGAAGGCCTGGGCGTGACTATCTGTCTCAATCATCCAGTTAATGCGAGGCCCTTGAATCCTCACATTGCCTATCACTTGGCACGGTGCTGTCTGGGTTGCAACTGTCTTGGTCCAAAAAGTGTCAGGTTTAAACTAAAAATAGCACCTATGGATTGGCCATTACCAAAATGTGTGGCAGCTGAGTTACTCTACTACCGTAAGCCAGAACTCAAACCAGCTGCAGTAATTTAGTCTATGGCTCATGGTGCAGGAATAACTATCATGCTTGCTTTTTTGGAAACAGGAGGTGGGTGGGGTGGCTTGACCCATCCACCTCCACGGAGGTGTGTGGGGTGGCTTGACCCATCCACCTCCATGGCACGAACCTGGTATTGCAGTACTTCCAGGAACGGTGCAGTGGCTCTAGGCCTTTTGGCTAAGAGCATTGGCGCAGAGTGATCCTTGGCATGTGCAAGGTGACCTCTGGCGTTTGTGATTTGACAAAGAATTGGAACGATTGGCTACGAATTAAAAAAAAAAAAAAATAAAAATAACTATCAACTATCCTTCTCGGCCTTTTGGCTAAGATCATGCGTAACTGACCTGACAGGGGAGTAACCACCATGACCCCAAGGTGGTTCTCCCTGGATCAGGAAGGTATATGCTTGCTTTTTGGAAACAGGAGGTGGGTGGGGTGGCTTGACCCATCCACCTCCATGGCACGAACCTGGTATTGCAGTACTTCCAGGAACGGTGCAGTGGCTCTTGGCCTTTTGGCTAAGAGCATTGGCGCAGAGTGATCCTTGGCGTGTGCAAGGTGACCTCTGGCGTTTGTGATTTGACAAAGAATTGGAACGGTTGGCTACGAATTTCAAAAAAAATAAAAAATAAAAAAAAAATAACTATCAACTATCAACAGGGATACTGATCTGAAATTGATCTCATTTGAGGTAGGTTTCCTTCTTTTATGTTCACACTGCTCAGGACATTACTTTTAATTTTGTGTGGCAGGAGCTCATTACAACATCACACAGCTATAATGATAACACTGCATAAATTTGAGTTTCAATCGTTTCACTCTGAGACAGACCCAGATAAGACCACCATCTTTGAGCCAGCAGAAAGTCCAGTACTTCATCCATCTGCCCGTAATTCGTGCAAATATTTTATTGCAGATCTTTAAAAAAATTGAACATAGTCAGTATATACGGCAAAGCAAGTGGCCATGGAGGCAGATGGAAAGCTAACTTGAGAACTGTGATATATTCTTACGACATCACTAACAAACACACCATACAAGATGGCTCCAATACATCATGTGACTATATCACATGACCCTGTTATTATCTACAGCAGGAGTTGCACTACCACAGTAATTCAGTAGGTGGAGCGGTAGTCCACTAGGTGGAGCTATATTACAAGAACAACCTTATTGATGAAGCATCTGCAGACAATTAATTCCCCAACCCAAAGCCGAACTCTAGCTCCGACAATGCCTTTATTTCATCACGATGAGATGTAAGGAAATCATGCGATGGAAGCGATCATCATCATCATAGGCAGTCCCTCGGAATCGAGGAAGACTTGCTTCTAGTCTAAAAATGAGTCCTTAGGTGACTGAACAGTCCAATACGAGAGCCACAGTCCCTGTCACAGGTGGGACAGATAGTCGTTGAGGGAAGGGGTGGGTGGGACAGGTTTGTCGCACGCTCTTTCCGCTGCCTGCGCTTGATTTCTGCATGCTCTCGGCGATGAGACTCGAGGTGCTCATCGCCTTCCTGGATGCACTTCCTCCACTTCGGGCAGTCTTTGGCCAGGGATTCCCAGGTGTCAGTGGGGATGTTGCACTTTATCAGGGAAGCTTTGAGGGTGTCCTTGTCACATTTCCTCTGCCCACCTTTGGCTCATTTGCCGTGAAGGAGTTCCGAGTAGAGCGCTTGCTTTGGGAGCCTCGTGTCTGGCATGCGAACAATGTGGCCTGCCCAGCGGAGCTGATCAAGTGTGGTCAGTGCTTCAATGCTGGGGATGTTGGCCTGGTTGAGGACGCTAACATGAGACTAGTACTTGTAACTAGTACCTGAAAAGACATGAGTTAAGGGACAGTCTTTGATGATAAAACATTTTTTTTAATTTAAAAAAAAGAGAGGTATCATTGTGGATCCAGGTCCATCAAGGTTAGTGTCAGCTGTGGCTCAGTTGGTAGCACTCTTGCCTCTGAGTTAAAAGGTTGTGGGTTCGAGTCCCATATCAGAGACTTGAGCACAGCAATCTAAGCTGACACCCCAGTGCTGCACCGTGAGACATTAAGCCGAGGCCCTGTCTGCTCTCATGATACGTAAAAGATTCCAGGGCACTGGAGTTATCCCTGGTGTCCTAGCAAATATTTATCCTAAATCAACATCACAAAAAAAACCACATGATCTGGTCATTATCACATTGCTGTTTGTGGGAGCTTGCTGTGCTCAAATTGATTGCCGCGTTTCCTACATTACAACATTGACTACACTTCAAAAAACACTTAATTGGCTGTAAAGTGTTTTGGGATGGCTGGAGGTCGTGTAAAGTGCTATATAAATACAAGTCTTTTTTTCTAAATGTTTTGAGTACATGCTCACGGGTGAGGAACCACCCTTACCACCAGGGCACATTACAAGATCGTGGTCTGTTGCCCGCGCTTGTCCAAGAACATACCAACGTTCGTGTTCGCGATCAGGCCAACATCCCCAGCATCGAAGCACTGACCACACTCGACCAGCTCCGCTGGGCAGGTCACATTGTTCGCAAAACCAGACACAAGACTCCCAAAGCAAGCGTTCTACTCGAAACGGCAAGTGAGCTCCAGGTGGGCAGAGGAAACATTTCAAGGACACCCTCAAAGCTTCCTTGATTAAGTGCAATGTCCCCACCTGGGAATCCCTGGCCCAAGACCGCCCTAAGTGGAGGAAGAGCATCCGGGAGGGCGCTGAGCACCTCGAGTCTTGTCGCCGAGAGCACGCAGAAAACAAGTGCAGGCAGCGGAAGGAGCGTGCGGCAAACCAGACTCCCCACCCACCCTTTCCTTCAACCGCTGTCTGTCCCACCTGCTACAAAGACTGTAATTCCCGTATTGGACTGTACAGTCACCTATGAACTCGCTTTTAGAGTGGAAGCAAGTCTTCCTCAATTTCAAGGGACTGCCTATGATGATGTCCGATAAGCACTGGCACTGCATAGAATTCTTTGTTGACAGCACAGACTCAAAAAATGTAGGCCTTTGAGAGGTTTACAGCAAACAAAAACTAACCTAAAAGGAAAAACACTTAAAAAAATGTGTATTTAAAAAGACCACTCACAAACAAAACACTCCGCCCAGTTTTCTGCAGAATCTAGTGATGTTCCAGTGTAAAATGTTATTTTTTAGCCTCTGATGGGCCACTGGATTACTGCAGCATCACATATATTACTGAGCCTGATAGAACAGGCAAGAAGGAGAACAAATTGTTGGTGTGTGCTGGGAAGGCAGTAGGAGCCTAGGAATATGAGCAGGCCATTCAGCCACTCGAGTCTACTCCGCCATTCAATTAGATCATGGCTAATCTGTACCTCAGCCCCATTTCCTCGACCTTGCTCCAGTCTTGAATTATCCACAGCCTTTTGCGGGGACAGCGTTCCAGATTTTCAATATCCTTTGTGAAAACATAAGAATTAGGAGCAGGCGTAGACCACTCGAGCCATTGAGCCTGCTCCACCATTCAATAGGATCATGGCTGATCTTCCACCTCAACTCCACCTTCCCGCACTGATGAAAGAAAGACTTGGATTTATATAGTGCTTTGAGACATCCAGTGGCCACTGTTGTAATGTAGGAAACGTGGCAGCCAATTTGCGCTCAGAAAGCTGTCCCACAAACAGCAATGTGATATTGACCTGATAATCTGCCTTTGTTATGTTGATTATGGGATAATTATTGGCCAGGACACAGCAGAGAACTCCCCTGCTCTTCCTCGAAATAGTGCCATGAGATCTTTTACGTCCACCTGAGAGAGCAAACAGGGCCTCGGTTTAACATCTCTTCTGAAAGACGGCACCTCCGACAGTGCAGCACTCCCTCAGTACTGCACTGGGAGTGTTAGCTTCGATTTATGTGCTCAAGTCTTTGAAGTGGAACTTGGACCCACAACCTTCTGACTCAGAGGCAAGAGTGCTACCCACTGAGCCATAGCTGACACTGTGACGGGTGCACAACAGAATGGTGTCAAATGCTGACTGCCCACCTTCGCACTTGCAGCATTTCCTGTTTTTATTTCCGATTTCCGACATGTGCAGTGGGTTTTAGTTTGTGGAGACAGGATCAGTTTCAGATATGGTGCGGTCTACAGTAGAATAGTTTGCCCACACTCACCACCTAGGCTCCGACATAAGGCAGCTGCTGGCACCAGCGGTTGGGAAAGGCTGAACCCACTCCAGCCACGTACTTTCTGTAGCTGTATTATCAAACTTTCCACATCACTTTGCATTGCATAAAATAATAGCTATTTGTTTTTTTTGTTTATGGATTAATGTAGACTTTGAAAACAGCTGCAAACCGAACACAGGCTGGCTACAATTATATGATTCGTCTCAGTACGGAATTCAGGAAGGGGAGCCAATGGTATTGAAGATATATGTTGCTATGCGCTGTATT
The DNA here is from genome assembly GCF_044704955.1 of Pristiophorus japonicus. Classification (NCBI taxonomy): domain Eukaryota; kingdom Metazoa; phylum Chordata; class Chondrichthyes; family Pristiophoridae; genus Pristiophorus; species Pristiophorus japonicus. Next base: position 27,166,556 of record NC_091991.1, read on the forward strand.
TTTCCACCACACAGCAGCATGCGGTGTGAACATATGACAGAGAATCCTATTTATGAGATATATTGATTTTTTTTTAATGTGATGGAGACCTCCTATGATTGTTTGCTAACCCATGATAGACCTTTGGCCAACGCAAAGTGTGGACATATGGTCTCGGGATCTGAATATTAAATAGGTTTGTTAATATTGACTCAATATTCCTGTAATAGAAACTGGGGGTAAGATTTGTGTCATAGTACATAAATTACTTTAACTCTTTCTCACGCTGTCATGGAGTCATGCTTTAGTTACACTGATTCCCTGCTCCCGGATATAGACTCGTAAACAAAAGCCAGCTGAGTGCATCAGAGTGGAATAGCTCCAGTTAACACTGAAGGGGTGAACTCGATGGGCCAAATGGCCTTCTTGCGGTGCTGTACCCATTCTATGATGCTATGAACTTCCTCCAGCATAAATTCTGAAGTTTTAAACCATGAATTTTAATGTTTCAAAGCTTTATGTGCATCCTGTGGAATGTCAATTCTTTTTAATGAAGTTCAGATCATGTTTTCTGAAGAAAACCACAATTTCTGCCAATGCAGTTTTTCCATAATACTGATAAACGTTGTTTACAGACACCACCCAGTTATAAACTGATTCCAATGCCACGCAAAATATTTTGAATTATTCAGGCAATGTGATATTTATTCTGACTGTTACTGTTTCTGATTTGAGAATTCAGCATATATAAGTGATATAAATAAGCACCCAATAAAAATGAACTCATCGCATCACTAAGTATATATTCAAGATGCAGTGTGTCAGCTGTGACCCAGTGGGTAGCACCCTTGTGCTCTGGGTCAGAAGGTTGTGGGGTCACATCCCAAACCCAGAGACTTGAGCACCAAAAAAACTAGGCTGGCAGTACTGAGGGAGTGCTGCACTGTTGGAGGTGCTGTCTTTCGGATGAGATGTTAAACTGAGGCCCCACCTGCCCTTTCACGTGGATGTAAAAGATCCCATGGCACTATTTTGAAAAGATGGAGAGTTATCCCCAGTGTCCTGACCAATATTTATCCCTCAATCTGTTCATTATCACATTGTTGTTTGTGGGAGTTTGCTTTGCATAAACTGGCTGCCATTCTACCTATGTTACAACACTGACTACACTTCAAAAAGTATTTCATTGGCTGTAAAGCGCTTTGGGACATCCGGTGGTCATGAAGGGCGCTATATAAATGCAAGTCTTTCTCTTCTTTTTGAGCAACAAATCTGAAGGTGAAATATGTACCAGTTTGAATTGAACTGATCTGATTTTAATCCAAAAATGATCCTATTTAGATTCAGACGAACCCGACCCTTTTAAAAATGATGTGTGGTTAGAGTAGGGTATTTCACCAGTCAGGGGGTGAAATTGGTCTGCGCCCGTTTTACACTGTGCCTGAATGTCTTGAACGTGAAGTCAATGGAAAATCGGGCACGGCTGTCAATTTGGCATTTGTAATAGAGCTCCCCCTAGTGGGTTACTGAGGTACTGCAGCTGCTGATGTAAATAATAAAAAGGTCATGTGCCAAAGTCACATAAAAACATAAGAACATAAGAAATAGGAACAGGAGTAGGCCATACGGCCCCTCGAGCCTGCTCCGCCATTCAATAAGATCATGGCTGATCTTTTCATGGACTCAGCTCCACTTCCTTACCCCCTCCCCATAACCCCTTATCGTTTAAGAAACTGTCTATTTCTGTCTTAAATTTATTCAATGTCCCAGCTTCCACAGCTCACTGAGGCAGCAAATTCCACAGATTAACAACCCTCCGAGAGAAGAAATTTCTCCTCATCTCTGCTTTAAACGGGCGGCCCCTTATTCTAAGATCATGCCCTCTAGTTCTAGTCTCCCCCATCAGTGGAAACATCCTCTCTGCATCCACCTTGTCAAGCCCCCTCATAATCTTATACGTTTCGATAAGATCACCTCTCATTCTTCTGAATTCCAATGAGTAGAGGCCCAACCTACTCAACCCTTCCTCATAAGTCAACCCTTCATCCCTGGAATCAACCTAGTGAACCTTCTCTGAACTGCCTCCAAAGCAAGTATGTCCTTTCGCAAATATGGAAACCATTCTAAGTGTGGCCTCACCAATACCTTATATAGCTGTAGTAAGACTTCTCTGCTTTTATACTCCATCCCCTTTGCAATAAAGGGCAAGATACCATTGGCCTTCCTGATCACTTGCTGTACCTGCATACTATCCTTTTGTGTTTCATGCACAATACCCCCAGGTCCCACTGTACTGTGGCACTTTGCAATCTTTCTCCATTTAAATAATAACTTGCTCTTGATTTTTTCTGCCAAAGTACACTTTCCAACATTATACTCCAGCTGCCAAATTTTTGCCCACTCATTCAGCTTGATGACAGGTTTCCGTTAAGATCCATCTGAAGAGTGTTTGTTCGTGATGTCGTAAGAATATATCACACGATTTTGTGCTACTGATGTAGACCATGATGTAGATTCACCACCCACTGAATCTAAAGAGTGAATTCATTGGACCTCTGGGTCCGAATTGGCACTTGTTCAAGGTTTCAGTGTCTGTGCTTTGATAGCGGCACTTTCAATACTATACTATGAATGTCAAATTACATCGCTTTTATGAACTTAACCTGTGAAATTTCATTGATTATTCAAAGTATAAGGACAACCGTCTGAAAGGATTTTACATAGAAACATAGAAAATAGGTGCAGGAGTAGGCCATTCGGCCCTTCTAGCCTGCACCGCCATTCAATGAGTTCATGGCTGAATATGCAACTTCAGTACCCCATTCCTGCTTTCTCACCATACCCCTTGATTCCCCTAGTAGTAAGGACTTCATCTAACTCCTTTTTGAATATATTTAGTGAATTAGCCTCAACAACTTTCTGTGGTAGAGAATTCCACAGGTTCACCACTCTCTGGGTGAAGAAATTCCTCCTCATCTTGGTCCTAAATGGCTTACCCCTTATCCTTAGACTGTGTCCCCTGGTTCTGGACTTCCCCAACATTGGGAACATTCTTCCTGCATCTAACCTGTCTAACCCCGTCAGAATTTTAAACGTTTCTATGAGGTCCCCTCTCATTCTTCTGAACTCCAGTGAATACAAGCCCAGTTGATCCAGTCTTTCTTGATAGGTCAGTCCCGCCATCCCGGGAATCAGTCTGGTGAACCTTCGCTGCACTCCCTCAATAGCAAGAATGTCCTTCCTCAGGTTAGGAGACCAAAACTGTACACAATACTCCAGGTGTGGCCTCACCAAGGCCCTGTACAACTGTAGCAACATCTCCCTGCCCCTGTACTCAAATCCCCTCGCTATGAAGGCCAACATGCCATTTGCTTTCTTAACCGCCTGCTGTACCTGCATGCCAACCTTCAATGACTGATGTACCATGACACCCAGGTCTCGTTGCACCTCCCCTTTTCCTAATCTGTCACCATTCAGATAATAGTCTGTCTCTCTGTTTTTACCACCAAAGTGGATAACCTCACATTTATCCACATTATACTTCATCTGCCATGCATTTGCCCACTCACCTAACCTATCCAAGTCGCTCTGCAGCCTCATAGCATCCTCCTCGCAGCTCACACTGCCACCCAACTTAGTGTCATCCGCAAATTTGGAGATACTACATTTAATTCCCTCGTCTAAATCATTAATATACAGTGTAAACAGCTGGGGCCCCAGCACAGAACCTTGCGGTACCCCACTAGTCACTGCCTGCCATTCTGAAAAGTCCCCATTTACTCCTACTCTTTGCTTCCTGTCTGACAACCAGTTCTCAATCCATGTCAGCACACTACCCCCAATCCCATGTGCTTTAACTTTGCACATTAATCTCTTGTGTGGGACCTTGTCGAAAGCCTTCTGAAAGTCCAAATATACCACATCAACTGGTTCTCCCTTGTCCACTCTACTGGAAACATCCTCAAAAAATTCCAGAAGATTTGTCAAGCATGATTTCCCTTTCACAAATCCATGCTGACTTGGACCTATCATATCACCTCTTTCCAAATGCACTGCTATGACATCCTTAATAATTGATTCCATCATTTTACCCACTACCGATGTCAGGCTGACCGGTCTATAATTCCCTGTTATCTCTCTCCCTCCTTTTTTAAAAAGTGGGGTTACATTGGTTACCCTCCACTCCATAGGAACTGATCCAGAGTCAATGGAATGTTGGAAAATGACTGTCAATGCATCCACTATTTCCAAGGCCACCTCCTTAAGTACTCTGGGATGCAGTCCATCAGGCCCTGGGGATTTATCGGCCTTCAATCCCATCAATTTCCCCAACACAATTTCCCGACTAATAAGGATTTCCCTCAGTTCCTCCTCCTTACTAGACCCTCCGACCCCTTTTATATCCGAAAGGTTGTTTGTGTCCTCCTCAGTGAATACCGAACCAAAGTACTTGTTCAATTGGTCCGCCATTTCTTTGTTCCCCGTTATGACTTCCCCTGATTCTGACTGCAGGGGACCTACGTTTGTCTTTACTAACCTTTTTCTCTTTACATATCTATAGAAACTTTTGCAATCCGTCTTAATGTTCCCTGCAAGCTTCTTCTTGTACTCCATTTTCCCTGCCCTAATCAAACCCTTTGTCCTCCTCTGCTGAGTTCTAAATTTCTCCCAGTCCCCGGGTTCGCTGCTATTTCTGGCCAATTTGTATGCCACTTCCTTGGCTTTAATACTATCCCTGATTTCCCTTGATAGCCACCCTGATTTCCCTTGAAACGCAACCCAGAGGTAGGTTTGTGCCCGTAACATTGTGAAAGGGATGCCTGACCCAGTTTGCTGAAGTCGGCCTTTAAGTCAATTTTTGTGCATTTTAAAACCCATAAAGAAAATAATGCATTTTCGGGCTGATTTACATGGGCCCGAGTGCTCAGTGACATCAGTACACTCATATAAAAACAAATCCATCGTGGCAACACAAATTAGATCATTCATCGTGCTCTGCCTCAGAAAAACAGATAACAATGGAAGGCACTAAGTAGGAAAATGAGGAGAAAGTGAACAATGTAATGAAAGAACAAAGTCGTACATCGCAGCTCTTTGCTTCCCCCCTAAACTTGGCCATATGTATAAACGTCTCCACATAAGTTGATCATGCAAAAGCTTCACATCATGAAAATGAAGCTCGGGAATATTTGCTTCTAAGCAAATGCGGACAGAAAATAAAATAAAGAGGAAAAAAACGCGAAAGAGATGCAACAGGCACACTTCGAACTAGAGGCGTCTTTACAGTTTTGGATCAAATAAGCCAATATTTTCAATGCCTTTTGGGGATTCCCTCTGATGAATAATTCACCAACTGCAGTGAAAAGTAGTTTGCATACTGACAAGATAAAAAGACTGCTTCGTCTGGGTTAAATTTACAATCTTAAAAGATTCCTTTAAAATGTCAAGAAGGTAATTAATTTAAGGTAGCTTACCAGGCTGAGAGTCTGACCCTGTCATAATAATTTCACTTACCCTGGCTGAGGGGAGTGGTGGTGGGGGGAATAAGGGGGGGTGGGGGTAGATACAGCATTCATTTACATTACACCTTTGTTCATTTTTGCATTTATTACATGCTTCACACAGTCCCCAGGAAATAAAAATTAGAAGCAATTACAATGCTTCCCAGCACAGCAATTTTTTTTCTCACGGTGAATTTTAAAAAGGTTGTACAAACACAAGCTGCAAATTACCACAGAATGGGGAGTGGCGTACAAAGATAGACCTTTGACTTAACAGAAAATCCGCACTTTCCAAGGAGATAGCAATCGCCACACCCCCACCCACCACCCCCACTAAGGCAGGCACTGTAAAGAGCAGTGGAAAAATACATATAAGCGACAGGACATGTTGTCTGCATGGTTAAAATGTTATCATTTTTTTTACTTCATAGACTTGGCAAAAGCCGAAAATTGCGGCCTCGGCAGTCTGGATGATGTGCACACAGACCCGAAGAGGCCTCGCAAATGTTGGCTCTTGGGGCGCGATGCTCATGCGCCGAGAACCGGCTTTTGCGATCTGTCAGAATGTCTTTCACAGATCGCACGTATCCCCGGGAGAAGGACATCCGCGGGGCAGAGATTGGGCTATTTGCCCAACTCATGCCCAGCAAATGTCCTTTAAACTCTTACGCCTGGTAAAAGCAGGCCTATAGCTTACTTTTACTGGAGTAAGAGTTTTAAAACATAGAAAAATTAAATCTAATCACTCATTTTTATATTAAAAACCCTGTCCATTGAGGTGAGTTTATTTTTAACCCTATTAAAACACATTTAAAACATTTCCAATTTTTTTTTTCCAAAACATTTATTTACATTCAACTTCAATTAATTTTAAATATGTGAGGTGTATTTTTTTATTTATTGTGTTGTGTTTCTTGCTTTGGCGGTGGGGGGTTCTCATTGATAATAATGGGAACCTGTAAAATCAGAGCTCCATTATTATCAATGAGAATACTGCCAGTGATTGGTGATCCAGGCCCACGTGATCCCAGGATACGAATACATACCTGAAGGACATGTTCCTGTACACTGCACAGTGAATGGAGGCCTCCGACCGGAATCCTACCTTCCTCCGGGACCACCAGGTATTTTGGTCATTTTTTTTCGGGTCGGAGGTGTTCGTCCGAAGGAAGCCTCCGACAGTAATTTCTCCCTAGTGTTTTTTTTCGGGGGGAGGTGGGGTGGGAATCATAGGCGGTCCCTCGAACGAGGATGACTTGATTCTACAAGAGTTCACAGATGTTTCAATGAAGGACCCGATGTTCCAGTCCTGAACTCCAATGGAAGGGGTGGAAGATGCCTGTGCGTGGATTTTTTAACGTGGGTTGACCGTTGCACAACAGCCATCACACGGGCTTGACAGAGCTAGGCCTTTATCCAGTGGCAAGCAAGGGTTAACCAGGACGACTGGAGACTTGCTCTGCTATCTCTGAATTACAACATGCCTGAAAGGTACAAAAGAAAAATCCTGTGGATCCTGGAAATTTGAAATAAAAACAGAAAATACTGGAAATACTCAGCAGGTCAGGCAGCATCTGTGGAGAGAGAACCAGAGTTAACATTTCAGGGCTGATGTTCTGACGAAGGGTCATCGACCTGAAACGTTAACTCTGTTTCTCTCTCCACAGATGCTGCCTGACCTGCTGAGTATTTCCAACATTTTCTGTTTTTATGCCTGTAAGGTCACTGATACTGGATTTTCTTCTTGAGTTCAATCCTAAAGCCTGTTGCGTCTGATCAGGTACAACGGGTGGAGCGATTATCAGCAAGAGGCTGAATAATAATGATCTATGGTGAGTCTATTATTGAGACATTTCATAAAATGTATTGGATTTGAATCCATTAATTTTTTTTAAATGGAAATATGAGCAAATTCAATAAGCCTGAGTGTTAAAAGAAAACAGTAAAAGTAAAATGGCCGTACAACTTCAAACGTTTCATTCACTTATAACCTGTTTCTACCCATATCTAACTACATATGTTTGAGCAGTCTCAGTGTACCTAACTCTGGGCCGTACATTTCTCAGCTCACTAATGACATTACTGGGCTATACAGACTAGCACATCTGGTGTGTTTGGTGATGTGCGCAGAAGGAGTGCTCCAATTAACCTCAGAACATCAGGACTAGTAAAACCACCACGTTGTTTGCTGTGCAGAGGTAATATCTTTAGGGCTCACATAAGAATTAGGGGCAGGAGTAGGCCATTCGGCCCCTCAAGCCTGCTCCACCATTCAATAACATCATGGCTGATTTTCCACCTCAACTCAACTTTTCTGCCCGATTCCCATATCTCTTGATTCTCTTAATATCCAAAGATTTATTCTATCTCAGTCTTGAATATATTAGTATCAGGCTGTCCCTCGTGACGAGGATGACCTGCTTCCACACCAAAAAAGATGAGCTCACAGGCGTTTCAATGAGCTACATCGTGAAGGGTGGAAGATGCCTGTGCGTGAATTTTTTTAATGTTGAGTGGCCGTTGCACACTAGCCACCACACGGGCTTGACAGAGCAAGGCCTTGGTTCAGTGGCAAGGGTTCACCAAGACCACTGGAGACCAAGCTCTGATGCGCCATCCCTGGGCCACGACCCCTTTGCTCCTCCACCCCGACACCACTGCTCCTGGGTCACGACCCTTTCGCTCCTCCACCACGATCCCGCTGCTCCTGGGTCACGACCCCGCCACTCCTCCACCATGACCCCGCCGCTCCTGGGCCACGACCCCTCCGCTCCTGGGCCACGACCCCACCGCTCCTGGGCCGAGACCCCTCCGCTCCTGGGCCACGACCCCACCGCTCCTGGGCCAAGACCCCTCCGCTCCTGGGCCACGACCCCTCCGCTCCTGGGCCACGACCCCACCGCTCCTGGGCCACGACCCCTCCGCTCCTGGGCCACGACCCCACCGCTCCTGGGCCACGACCCCGCCGCTCCTGGGCCAAGACCCCTCCGCTCATGGGCCACGACCCCACCGCTCCTGGGCCACGACCCCACCGCTCCTGGGCCACGTCCCCGCCGCTACTGGGCCACGACCCCGCCGCTCCTGGGCCACGACCCCACCGCTCCTGGGCCACGACCCCACCGCTACTTGGCCAAGACCCCTCCGCTCCTGGGCATCGACCCCTCCGCTCCTGGGCCACGACCCCACCGCTCCTGGGCCACGACCCCGCCGCTCCTGGGCCAAGACCCCTCCGCTCCTGGGCCACGACCCCTCCGCTCCTGGGCCACGACCCCACCGCTCCTGGGCCACGACCCCACCGCTCCTGGGCCACGTCCCCGCCGCTACTGGGCCACGACCCCGCCGCTCCTGGGCCACGACCCCACCGCTCCTGGGCCACGACCCCACCGCTACTTGGCCAAGACCCCTCCGCTCCTGGGCATCGACCCCTCCGCTCCTGGGCCACGACCCCACCGCTCCTGGGCCACGACCCCTCCGCTCCTGGGCCAAGACCCCTCCGCTCCTGGGCCACGACCCCTCCGCTCCTGGGCCAAGACCCCTCCGCTCCTGGGCCACGACCCCTCCGCTCCTGGGCCAAGACCCCTCCGCTCCTGGGCCACGACCCCTCCGCTCCTGGGCCACGACCCCACCGCTCCTGGGCCACGACCCCTCCGCTCCTGGGCCGCGACCCCTCCGCTCCTGGGCCACGACCCCTCCGCTCCTGGGCCGCGACCCCTCCGCTCCTGGGCTTCGACCCCTCCGCTCCTGGGCCGCGACCCCACCGCTCCTGGGCCAAGACCCCTCCGCTCCTGGGCCACGACCCCACCGCTCCTGGGTCACGACCCCTCCGCTCATGGGCCACGACCCCACCGCTCCTGGGTCACGACCCCGCCGCTCCTCCACCACGACCCCGCCGCTCCTGGGCCACGACCCCTCCGCTCCTGGGCCACGACCCCGCCGCTCCTGGGCCACGACCCCGCCGCTCCTGGGCCACGACCCCTCCGCTACTGGGCCAAGACCCCTCCGCTCCTGGGCCACGACCCCTCCGCTCCTGGGCCACGACCCCTCCGCTCCTGGGCCGCGACCCCTCCGCTCCTGGGCCTCGACCCCACCGCTCCTGGGCCAAGACCCCTCCGCTCCTGGGCCACGACCCCTCCGCTCCTGGGCCACGACCCCACCGCTCCTGGGCCACGACCCCTCCGCTCCTGGGCCACGACCCCACCGCTCCTGGGCCACGACCCCACCGCTCCTGAGCCAAGACCCCTCCGCTCCTGGGCCACAACCCCTCCGCTCCTGGGCCAAGACCCCTCCGCTCCTGGGCCACGACCCCACCGCTCCTGAGCCAAGACCCCTCCGCTCCTGGGCCACGACCCCTCCGCTCCTGGGCCACGACCCCACCGCTCCTGGGCCACAACCCCTCCGCTCCTGGGCCACGACCCCTCCGCTCCTGGGCCACGACCCCACCGCTCCTGAGCCAAGACCCCTCCGCTCCTGGGCCACGACCCCACCGCTCCTGGGCCGTGACCCCACCGCTCCTGGGCCACGACCCCACCGCTCCTGGGCCGCGACCCCACCGCTCCTGGGCCAAGACCCCTCCGCTCCTGGGCCACGACCCCACCGCTCCTGGGCCACGACCCCACCGCTCCTGGGCCACGACCCCACCGCTCCTGGGCCACGACCCCACCGCTCCTGGGCCACGACCCCACCGCTCCTGGGCCACGACCCCACCGCTCCTGGGCCGCGACCACTCCGCTCCTGGGCCGCGACCACTCCGCTCCTGGGCCGCGACCCCACCGCTCCTGGGCCGAGATCCCTCCGCTCCTGGGCCACGACCCCAACGCTCCTGGGCCGAGATCCCTCCGCTCCTGGGCCGCGACCCCTCCGCTCCTGGGCCACGACCCCAACGCTCCTGGGCCACGACCCCACCGCTCCTGGGCCACGACCCCTCTGCTCCTGGGCCACGACCCCGCCGCTCCTGGGCCACGACCCCTCCGCTCCTGGGCCGCGACCCCACCGCTCCTGGGCCGAGACCCCTCCGCTCCTGGGCCACGACCCCACCGCTCCTGGGCCAAGACCCCTCCGCTCCTGGGCCACGAGCCCTCCGCTCCTGGGCCACGACCCCATCGCTCCTGGGCCACGACCCCACCGCTCCTGGGCCACGACCCCGCCGCTCCTGGGCCAAGACCCCTCCGCTCCTGGGCCACGACCCCACCGCTCCTGGGCCGAGATCCCTCCGCTCCTGGGCCAAGACCCCTCCGCTCCTGGGCCACGACCCCACCGCTCCTGGGCCGAGACCCCTCCGCTCCTGGGCCACGACCCCACCGCTCCTGGGCCAAGACCCCTCCGCTCCTGGGCCACGACCCCTCCGCTCCTGGGCCACGACCCCACCGCTCCTGGGCCACGACCCCTCCGCTCCTGGGCCACGACCCCACCGCTCCTGGGCCACGACCCCGCCGCTCCTGGGCCAAGACCCCTCCGCTACTGGGCCACGACCCCTCCGCTCCTGGGCATCGACCCCTCCGCTCCTGGGCCACGACCCCACCGCTCCTGGGCCACGACCCCTCCGCTCCTGGGCCAAGACCCCTCCGCTCCTGGGCCACGACCCCTCCGCTCCTGGGCCAAGACCCCTCCGCTCCTGGGCCACGACCCCTCCGCTCCTGGGCCAAGACCCCTCCGCTCCTGGGCCACGACCCCGCCGCTCCTGGGCCGCGACCCCTCTGCTCCTGGGCCACGATCCCACCGCTCCTGGGCCGAGATCCCTCCGCTCCTGGGCCACGACCCCACCGCTCCTGGGCCACGACCCCTCTGCTCCTGGGCCACGACCCCACCGCTCCTGGGCTTCGACCCCTCCGCTCCTGGGCCACGACCCCGCCGCTCCTGGGCCACGACCCCTCCGCTCCTGGGCCGCGACCCCACCGCTCCTGGGCCGAGACCCCTCCGCTCCTGGGCCACGACCCCACCGCTCCTGGGCCAAGACCCCTCCGCTCCTGGGCCACGACCCCTCCGCTCCTGGGCCACGACCCCACCGCTCCTGGGCCACGACCCCACCGCTCCTGGGCCACGTCCCCACCGCTCCTGGGCCACGACCCCTCCGCTCCTGGGCCACGACCCCACCGCTCCTGGGCCACGACCCCACCGCTCCTGGGCTTCGACCCCTCCGCTCCTGGGCCACGACCCCGCCGCTCCTGGGCCACGACCCCTCCGCTCCTGGGCCGCGACCCCACCGCTCCTGGGCCACGACCCCGCCGCTCCTGGGCCACGACCCCACCGCTCCTGGGCCACGACCCCGCCGCTCCTGGGCCAAGACCCCTCCGCTCCTGGGCCAAGACCCCTCCGCTCCTGGGCCACGACCCCACCGCTCCTGGGCCGAGACCCCTCCGCTCCTGGGCCACGACCCCACCGCTCCTGGGCCAAGACCCCTCCGCTCCTGGGCCACGACCCCACCGCTCCTGGGCCACGACCCCACCGCTCCTGGGCCACGTCCCCGCCGCTACTGGGCCACGACCCCACCGCTCCTGGGCCACGACCCCACCGCTCCTGGGCCACGACCCCTCCGCTACTGGGCCACGACCCCTCCGCTCCTGGGCATCGACCCCTCCGCTCCTGGGCCACGACCCCACCGCTCCTGGGCCACGACCCCTCCGCTCCTGGGCCAAGACCCCTCCGCTCCTGGGCCACGACCCCTCCGCTCCTGGGCCAAGACCCCTCCGCTCCTGGGCCACGACCCCTCCGCTCCTGGGCCAAGACCCCTCCGCTCCTGGGCCACGACCCCTCCGCTCCTGGGCCACGACCCCACCGCTCCTGGGCCACGACCCCTCAGCTCCTGGGCCAAGACCCCTCCGCTCCTGGGCCACGACCCCTCCGCTCCTGGGCCACGACCCCACCGCTCCTGGGCCACGGCCCCTCCGCTCCTGGGCCACGACCCCTCCGCTCCTGGGCCACGACCCCACCGCTCCTGGGCCACGACCCCTCCGCTCCTGGGCCACGACCCCACTGCTCCTGGGCCGCGACCCCTCCGCTCCTGGGCCTCGACCCCTCCGCTCCTGGGCCACGACCCCGCCTCTCCTGGGCCAAGACCCCGTCGATCCTCCACTGCTCACCACCTCCGATTGCCACTCACCGCTGGGCTCGAACGCCGCTCCCCACTGGTCTCGACCTCAATGCCTTGCTGCTCCTCTTCCACCTGGGTCCTGACCCTGACGCTGGTCTTGTTCCACTCCAATGGGCTGCCCGGACTCCGATGATGTCAAATCTTGACTATATTCAATGATTGAACATCCACAGCCCTCTGGAGTCGAGAATTCCAAAGATTCACAACCCGCTAAATAGCCGACCCCTTTATCCTGAGACTATGACCTCCTTGTTCTAAACACTCCAGCCAGGGCAAACAGCCTCTCAGCACCTACTAACTCACCCCATACCTCAACAGGAATCATCATTATCAGGAGAAGAGAGCAGAAAGTCATAGGGTGGGCAATATTTCCTGCAGAATAACAATCCTGCTACCCCCAGGAAGGCAGCTGAGCAGACTATATCTTGTAAGGATATCCCACATGCAAGGTCAATCCTACTTTTACAGGCTTTTCAAGTGGGCCAATGACAAACACCATGAGCCAAACATTGCAGTCTGAGGCTTCCCGCGGGTGGATACCTCCGACCAAAATTTTTTTTACGAAAGTACCTGGTGTTCCCGGAGGAATGAACACTTGTGCTCCGAGGCCTAGATGCGCAGCCCACACAGAGGCCCACACATCCCAGGATCGTACGTTCTTCCTGGGATCATGTGGGCCTGGACCACCAACCACAATGTAGTATTCTCATTGATAGTAATGGTGAGTTCTGAGCCTCCATTACTATCAATGAGAATACCCCTAAAAACAAAAAAAATGCACACAAAAATAAAAAAAGCACTTCACTTTTTTTAAAGTAATAGAAATTAAATTAAATTCAATGCTTTGTAAAAATAAATATTTTTTTGAAATGTTTAAAAAAATATTTTAATTGTGTTAAACATAAACTTACCTTGATAGACAGGGATTTTAATATAAAAATAAGTAATACAAATGTATTTCTACTACCTATTAAAACTCTTACGCTGGTAAAAGCAGTAAGAGTTTGAAGGACAGTCGCTGGGCAAAAGCTGGGCAAATAGCCCAAATCTCCACCCATGAAGGCCCTTCGCCCAGGGAGGTGCGTGATCTGTCAAAAGACAGTTTTTTCAAAAGGCATGCGCTTTGCGTGCCTAAACCTGGAACTTGCGGGGCCTCTTCAGGCACGTGTGCACATCGTACACACCAGGAGAAGCCACAATTTATGGCCCCATTAGCTCAGCAGGATACCGTGCAGCTGACAGACAAAATTTCAAACAGAATTATTTTAACAGAAGTAATTTGTTAACTTCTATAGGGGTACGACGTTCCTTGATTAAAAATATAAACAACACAGGGCCTAAGTTCCCTCAGAGCTTCTCGCACTGTGCCACTGTACCTTTGACGGATGTTTGGTGGAAAGCCAGGTGATGCACGTAAACAATCGAAGTCACGATGTTGGGAGGCCAGGAGAAGGCCCAAGGAAATACACCCCAGTTGAGTTTAGAAATATTGCACTCGTTTGGATGAAGAGATTTGTAAATTTTAGATTGAATGAGAGACATTTATGAACAAAGACTTTTCAAGCCTCAACAAAGAGATCACAAAGTTAAGGGCTAGAAATTGGGTATCGCCCGCTTTGGGGCGGTGATGGCACCAGGGCGTTACCTTTAATGCCAGGCAATGTCTACCGCCTCAAAGTGCGATATTCAGTAGTATCGCCCCAAGAGGACAGTGAAGCACAGAGAGAAATGTTCCACACTCCTCTTCGGGCGCTAACGGAGCGATAGCGCAGGAGGCCCACTCAATCTTTTGGCGCGAGGATGCTGGCGCTTGAAGATGAAAAAAAAAAATCCTGGTGAAAATGTCAATAAACTTCACCCACACTTCACCAGTGCTGCAACAAATAAACAGAAGTTTCAAAACTGAAATTTCAGCACTTACCTTGCACTCCGGACGAAACCCCCCCCCCCGCCCCCGCCCAGGATCGTCACTGGACCGACTGCTTTCCCTCGCCAGGCGCTACCTCAGGCAAATAAGTAAACTGTCAGTGCCGCCGCTAAACCTTCACTGAAGCTCGCGGCAGGCGCTGACCGCGCGGTGCAAGGGCGGTAGGCATTTAGCGGCCTCTTAGCGCCCCTCTTTGGTGCTAATGGTGGTGCTAAACACACAAATTTCTACCCCTAAGTGCCTCTTAGCGATAATGTTGGTTAAATAGTTGGCTTATGGACAATGAGATTTCCCAGTTTGTACTCACATCAACTTTCTATTACTAAAGTACACAGCAGGAGGAATTACAACTCCGTTGAGTCCTGGTATCAGAATTCCATTTTATTTTAAACTATAAAACGTTTACAATTGAATATCTACAAACTTCTCTTTATCCATTTCTGTTCATTGATTAAAATAGTTTTGCATTTGCAAATAACACCAGGATATTGAAGTAATTAGTGAGGCCGACTGTTTGAATTATCATCAGCACAGATGTAGGTATGAGTCAATAATGTTCACCTCCCTCACCTTGTTGAACTCAGTTAACCATCCAAACCAATATTCCTGTGGATATCATCAGCAGACATAGTTTAAACAAAAGTGTTCAAAACATCAGCCAGTAATGAAAGGATGTTGAAGTTTATCGCAATTACTTGATATTTAAGAAATTAGCCGGTATGATACAATTCACTTTTTTTAGCTGTTTGAGCTGCTATATTGGCCTTAGCTTCCACAGGGCTGGTAAAGGAGGAAAAGATAATCATCTGGCTGTTATCAATTGGAATCAGTGTCAGCGATAGCTCAGTGGGTAGCACTCCCGCCTCATCACCCTGCCACCCCCCACCCCCATATCTCTTACCACTTTCACCTTCAGTGAAAGAAAATAGAAAGAACAGCACTTTAATAGGAAACACGGCAGACAATTTGCGCACAGCAAGGTTCCACAAACAGCAATGAGATATATGACAAGATAATCTATTTTTTTAAGTGAGGTTGGTTGAGGGATAAATATTGGTCAGGACACCCGGACACCCTGTTCTTCTTCAAAATAATGTAGTGAGATCTTTTACATCTAACTGAGGCGGCAGACGGAGCCTCGGTGTAATATCTCATCTGAAAGACGAACATACGATCATACAAAATTGAAGGTAGGGAAAGACCAGCTCTTCCATTGAGCCTGCCCCCTAAAACCATGATACCTGGAGCATCACGATTAGGTAGCTGTTCGCACCAGCTCACACATCCACCTGCCCACCATTAGTCAGCTGGTTAAAGTTGCTCTCTTCATGAAAAAGTGCTTGGCAAACTTCCTTTGTTCAAGACAGGGAACGATCCCAATGTTACTGCACTCCTTTATAATACGTTGGACATTTTTACATTTGGAGATTCTGTAATTTGGACCACTGGAGAGCAATGCCTGTGGACTAGTTCCCCTATATTTAAATAACGAAAACCTGCTCGCTAATCCGGATGTACAACAAAAAGAACAACACCTTGTGTTTATCTGTTTTGTCTTGCTAACATTGTTGTGAAGTGCCTTTGGATGTGTTACTATGTTAAAGGCACTATATCAATACAAGTTATTATAATTATTATTTATATAGCACCTTTAATGTAGTAAAATGCCCCAAGGTGCTGCACAGAAGTGTTTTCAAACAAAATTTGACACCGAACCATTTAAGAAAATATTAGGATAGGTGACCAAAAGTTTGGTCAAAGAGGTAGGTTTTAAGGAGTGTCTAAAAAGAGGAAAGAGAGGTCGAGGCAGAGAAGTTTAGATACTTAGGGCTCATGGAGCTGAAGTCACATCCAGCAATGGTGGATGTTGCACATTGTCATGTTCCTACGACCCTTGGGATTGGTGTTGGGTGAAAGACAGCAGATTTCAGCAGGGCGCATGTCAGCAGCTGGAGAATGGGCATCGCTTTGCTGCGCGCTGAGATACAGAAGCGCAAAGCGTACAAATGCTTATTTTTATAAGAGAAACATCACAGGCCAACATGCCATTGCGTGGTCCATCGCTGAACAAAAACAATCTGTTAAATGCTTCTTCATAGTTGGCTAAAGTGGACTGGGAAAATTGATTATAAAGTGTGGGATAGTTGATGAGCAGTGGCAGACATTTAAGGAAATATTTCATAACTCTCAACAAAAATATATCTCAATGAGTAGGAAAGACTGTAAGAGAAGGGATAGTCATCCATGAATAACTAAGGAAATAAGGGATGGTATCAAATTGAAAAAAAGGGCATATAAAGTGGCCAAGAATAGTGGGAGGCCAGAGGATTAGGAAACATTTAAAAGCCAGCAAAGAACAATGAAAAAAATAATAAAGAGAGATAGATTATGAAAGCAAACCAGCACTAAATATAAAACCAGATAGTAAGAGTTTCTACAGGTACGTAAAAAGGAAAAGAGTGTCTAATGTAAATGTTGGTCCCTTAGAGGATGAGACTGCGGAATTAATAATGGGGAACAGGGAAATGGCAGAGATTTTGAACAAATATTATGTATCGGTCTTCACGGTAGAAGACACTAAAAACATTCCAATAGTGGATAATCAAGGGGCTATAGGGAGGAAGGAACTTAATACAATCACTATCACTAAAGAAGTAGTACTCAGTAAAATAATGGGACTAAAGGCGAACAACTCCCCTGGACCTGATGGCTTGCATCCTAGGGTCTTAAAAGAAGAGGCTTCAGAGATAATAGATGCATTGGTTGTAATCTAACAAAATTCCCTGGATTCTGGGGAGGTCCCAGTGGATTGGAAAACTGCAAATGTAAGGCTCCTATTTAAAAAAGGAGGCAGACAGAAAGCAGGAAACTATAGACCAGTTAGCCTTACATCTGTCGTTGGGAAAATGCTGGTGTCCATTATTAAGGAAGCAGTAGCAGGACATTTGGAAAAGCATGATTCAATCAAGCAGAGTCAACATGGTTTTATGAAAGGGAAATCGTGCTTGACAAATTTGCTGGAGTCCTTTGAGGAGGTAACAAGCAGGGTGAATAAGGGGGAACCAATGGATGTGCTGTATTTGGATTTCCAGAAGGCATTCGATAAGGTGCCACTTAAAAGGGTTCTGCACGATAAAAGTTCACAGATTTCGGGGTAAGATGGATAGAGGATTAGCTAACTAACAGAAAACAGAGAATCGGGATAAATGGGTCATTTTCTGATTGGCAAACAGTAACTAGTGGGGTGCCGCAGGAATCGGTTCTGGGGCCTCAACTATTTACAATCTATATTAATGATTTGGATGAAGTGACCGACTGTAATGTAGCCAAGTTTGCTGATGATACAAAGATGGGTGGGAGAGCAAATTGTGAGGAGGACACAAGAAATCTGCAAAGGGATATCGGCAGGCTAAGTGAGTGGGCAAACATTTGGCAGATGCAATATAACGTGTGAAAATGTGAGGTTATCCACATTGGTAGAAAGAATAGAAAAGCGAATTATAATTTAAATGGAGAAAAATTGCCAAGTGCTGCAATACAGAGGGACCTGGGGTCCTTGTGCATGAAACGCAAAAAGTGAGTGTACAGATACAACAAGTAATCAGGAAGGCAAATGGAATGTTGGCCTTTATTGCAAGGAGGATAGAGTATAAAAGCAGAGAAGTCCTGCTACGACTAGGTCACACCTAAAGTCTTGCGTACAGTTTTGGTCGTCATATTTAAGGAAGGATATACTTGCATTGGAGGCTGTTCAGAGAAGGTTCACGAGGTTGATTCTGGAGATGAGGGGGTTGACTTATGAAGATAGGTTGAGTAGGTTGGGCCTGTACTCATTAGAGTTCAGAAGAATGAGAGGTGATCTTATTGAAAGATAATGAGGGGGCTCAACATGCTGGATGCAGGGAGGATATTTCCACTCATAGCGGAAACTAAAACTAGGGGGCATAGTCTCAGAATAAGGGGCCGCCCATTTAAAACTGAGGTGAGGAGGAATTTCTTCTCTCAGAGGGTTGTAAATCTGTGTAATTCTCTGCCCCAGAGAGCTGTGGAGGCTGAGTCATTGAATATATTTAAGGCAGAGATAGACAGATTTTTGAGCGATAAGGGAATAAAAAGGTTATGGGGCGGGGGCGGGGAAGTGGAGCTGAGTCCATGATCAGATCACCCATGATCTTATTAAATGGCGGAGCAGGCTCAATGGGCTAAACGGCCGAATCCTGCTCCTATTTCTTATGTTATTATGTTCATGAAGGCTTGCCCTCTTGAACTTAGGACCATGCTGCCGCCAACACACTAATACATTCCTGGCTAAAGCGAATGGGCAGATTCCCTCTGTAATGTATTTGCTTCATGGGTTCTTTGCCTAAGAATTCATAACAACACATTGCTATAAGTACAGCGTCGAGAATCCAGAGTTCCGGAATCCATACTGTTCTGGAATCCGGACACTGGGATGATTCGTGGCGTGGTCATCTGTAATCAGGAAAATGTTCCGAAATGTTCCGCAGGCACCCCCACATCCCCAACCCCCCCACCCCCCCCCCGCCACGCCCCCCTCCCCCGCTCTGCCGCTTGACTCCTCCTCCTCGGGCCACCGCCAACTCCCCAGGACCCACCACCCACTGGATCCCCCGCTCCTTACCTCGCCCCCCCACCCCGCAGTCCCGCCTGCAATTCGTGCAATTTTGGGCTTGCACATTCAACTTTAAAAATACAATGTTTTGAAGACTTGAATACTGCTTTACTGGTCTCTTTTTTTGAATTTCCTCTCTTTCCCTTCTATATTCCCTTTTTTAAAAATATTTTCTTATCCATACTTGAAATGTAACTTTTATTTTAAATATCCTTCCTTCGCCCCCCCCATGCCTGCCTACTGGCTCGCTCATTACCTTGGCCCACCTGCTCCTTACCTCACTCCCCACCCCCGCCCCCCCCCCAGGCCCGCCCGCCCACTCCTTAGCTCGGCCTGCTGCTCCTTAGCTCGCTTCCCCCACCCACGCAATTCTGGACTCAGGACCTCGGAAAGACATTTCGAATTCCGGAAACACACGATCCTGGGCTTGGGCGTTTCCAGATTCGGGATGTCATAAAGATATTCCAAGGTCCGGAAATTCACAGAATCCTGGGCGGTCTCTGTCCCGAGGCTTCCAGATTCTCAACGCTGTGCCTGTATTAGGAGCTAGTTGGATTATTAGTAAAGGTTTAACAATCACACTACACATTACCCGTTCATCCACCAGGCTCACAACCACCTGCCTCATCGTGGATCCCCTGAACCCAACTGGCTGGGGTTTTATTGAGGTTTTATTAACATCACAAGTGGCTAAGCCACTTACAACTCAACAGCTCTACAAACCTTTGAGCATACACACAGGTACATACATTACACTCTCATTCAACAAGAGGGATGGGACCGCGGCAGCAAGTTACAAAGCAGATGGAGAAATGTTCTTTACAGGCGCCTATGTGACAAGACAATCTAAATTAGCTAAAAGGCCTTTCTTTTCTCCTGTAAGTCTTTGGTTCTTATTGCCTGGAGGTGAAAAAATATTTCAATAGCACAAGTTGGATTTTTCCATAATTTTGAGAGGCATTGTTCAGAGCACTGTGACGGAGGATGTTGTTAATGAGTGAAGAGTGAAGTAGCAGCTTTCTCCTCTTTAGCCTTATCCCAATACCAAATGAATGATTTAACAAGCAAATGAATGGCAGACAGTCATTAACCAACTGACACAAGTTTTGATGCATTTTAATTTTAACTCGGTGTGAAGCCTATCCATTACACATAAATGATAGATCTAATGAGTATCAGTCTTGAGCTGAAGGAAGAACTACATCAGCCACCTTGTGCGTGGAAGCTTGTAACATGTGCATTCATGTAAGACACTGCCTCAGAATGCTTGCCGAGAATTTGTCATCAAATCAAAATTGCTTCAGTGATGATCAGAGACAGCACCATGAATAGCTCCACTTCAAAATGTGTTTTTTTGGCTTTGCCCCAATGTGAATGGCAAAAGGCTTCAGCTTGATTTAAAGTGCTAATGACATTTTCATGTTGCTTCCATCTTTGCTAAGTGGGAAGACATGATACAGTAGCTGCTATGTGCAGAGCTTGGTGTTCTAAATGTAACGGGTTCACACCCCGGGTGTGTCCATGTGAAACCAACGTCGACAACACCGCCATTTTCTGGCATGCTCAGGCTAAAGGAAAATGTGATAGGATGAGAGTCTGTACAGCTTTAAATAGCTCAGAAACCTGCTCTTTGCATCAGAGATTGGGGGCAATTTTGCCTTTCGCCATTTCGTGTTAAATGGGTGAAAGCGAATCAGCAGCCCGCTTTACATCTCTGGGCTTAAATGGATATTAAAAAAATCAGGAGAGATGTAAAAGGGCCTGCCAATTCGTTGCCAATTTTGCCTGTTTTACACTGTCGCACTAGAGCGCCCTGGCAAAAAGTGGTTTGCGCCCCATTAGCATCCCGGGGGCATGAACCGGAGGCTCACACACCCTGAATTGTTCCCCCTTAACCACTCCAATTCTCCATCCACCACCTCTTCCCTTTCTAATTAATTCATAGTTTAACAACAGTTCCAGACTTTGCAGAATTTCTCTGGTATATAAAATTTAGTGTAAGAATTCTGAAAATATTGACGTTCTTTGCAGAAATAAAAACATATATTTTGAGAGCTATAAAGTTTACTCAGCAAAGGGTTAAAAACTACAACACAGAATCAGTGACTTTTCTTGAAATAAGCTGAAAAAAAAGACTTATTTTCAAAAGACAGGAGTCATAAATGAATGGCCCGGATTTTACCAGATGATGACGTCACACAGCGTCATCATCATCATCATAGGTAGTCCCTCGGAGTCGAGGAAGACTTGCTTCCACTCTTAAAAATGAGTTCTTAGGTGGCTGAACAGTCCAAACGAGAACCGCAGTCCCTGTCACAGGTTGGACAGATAGTCATTAGGGAAAGGGAGGGTGGGACAGGTTTGCCGCACGCTCTTTCCGCGGCCTGCGCTTGATTTCTGCATGCTCTCGGCGATGAGACTCCAGGTGCTCGACGCCCTCCCGGATGCACTTCCTCCACTTAGTGAAAGTGAATTGACAGCAGATGCGTAGGAGAGGCTTGACAGATCGCACGTTCTGGGTTTTCGCGCATGCGCATCGCAGGCGGGAACACGAAACTCGCGGGGCAACGTCGGTCACATATCTGATAAAGTGCGACATTCCCACTGACACCTGGGAGTCCCTGGCCAAAGACCGCCCTAGGTGGAGGAAGTGCACCCGGGAGGGCGCTGAGCACCTCGAGTCTCATCGCCGAGAGCATGCAGAAATCAAGCGCAGGCAGCAGAAAGAGTGTGCGGCAAACCTGTCCCACCCACCCATTCCCTCAACGACTATCTGTCCCACCTGTGACAGGGACCGTGGCTCTCGTATTGGACTGTTCAGCCACCCAAGGACTCATTTTTAGAGTGGAAGCAAGTCTTCCTCGATTCCGAGGGACTGCCTATGATGATAATGATGATAACCGTTTCCTTGCGGTTCGGCGATGTGCGGATGGCAAGCCTCCAACCGCGATTTCCAGGCCAATGAATTTTCTGTTCAACGCTTTTAATTTTAGAAAATTTGTTTTCTGATTTTCGGAACAGCAAGCCCAAAATAAGAACATTAATATTGCCATTGAAAACGTACTGAAAATGACAACACATATTCATGCTCAACTTTCAAAGATCATTCACAAATTGCACCATGACTCTTAAGATGGGAAAGAAAATTGGATTCAGGAGATCCAAGTGCTGTAATTATGGAGCTGCAAAAGGTGTAATGTGTTATCGGTCTGTAGGTGGTGCCAACGTGCTGCCATATATTCTAGCAGTCACAACTAAGACTTTCTCTCTCAGATTTGGTGGCATTTCTCAATTCAAGAACACTGAAGCATTTAAGAACAAACAACCAATTTTTATTTTCCATCAGATTTCATTTGTTCGTCTGACATTCGGAAAACCCTGTGGATTGTGAGCCCTCAAAGCCACTGTTCTGCCGTTTCACCAATTTTCTTGGAGATCATGGGCGTGTGTAGCACCAGTACAAACAGATAAAGGTTCAGAGTACGCCATGAAAAAAATCAGGTTTTAATTTGCCGAAAGAAAAATACTAGATCTCTTTGTTCACATCCACAGACAATATCCGTCTTTCGGATGAGACGTTAAACCATCTGCTCGCTCAGATGGACGTAAAAGATCCCATGGCGCTATTTCAAAGAAGGGCAGGGGAGTTATCCCCCGTGTCCTGGGGCCAATATTTATCCCTCAATCAACATAACAAAAACAGATTATCTGGTCATTATCACATTGCTGTTTGTGGGAGCTGGCTGTGTCCAAGTTGGCTGCCGCGTTTCCCACATTGCAACAGTGACCACACTCCAAAAGTACTTCATTGGCTGTAAATCGCTTTGAGACGTCCGGTGGCCGTGAAAGGCGCTATATAAATGCAAGTCTTTCTTTTTTTTAATGCTCACCGAGCTGTAACGTTACCCATCCTTCTGAGAGATTATGGGGCTGAAATTCAGGGTTTCGGAAAGACCCGTTACTGCCCGTTTGTGGCGGCCATGCGGCAGAATCCCATGGCCGCTGCTTTGTGGTCAACTGGCTGCCCCGACCCAAATTCGGGTCGGGTATTTTTTGGCCTGTCCCCACTTCAGCCCCGCTGCTGCCGACCGCCACAAGCACGTCATAAAAGCGCGCACTGCCACTATCCCTCACCTCCATTTTATTCCGACCGAAATTCAGCTAAAAAAATCCATGAGCCACTGGATGGTGCCCCCGACAGCTTTTTCTGTCCGTGCACCTCGTCTCGTTTCTCTCAACCCTGACGTTGCGGCGGACATTAAAGGGGAGGGCCAAATGTCGCTGCCGCCGTTATATTATTTTTTGTCGGCCGGACTATTGTGCCCACAGGTTCGGGCGGGCTGCCAATAGGCAGCCTGGCACCCTCTCTTGGGTGCCAGACCACTGGCCCAGCCGATACCCTCCCTGGTAGCCCAGTGGCTGAAGTTAGAAAATGTCCGATTCGCTCCCCTTTAACAGAGAGGAGAGAGCGTGGTGACGCACACGCGCCATGATATCACCACCGCTCTGACGCTGACTGACAGCGGCGGAGTCCTGACCCTGCCCCAACTTCCGCCCCACAGCCTGACTTATCGCCTCACTTCCATCCCCACTATGACCGACTTCCGGTCCAAATTTTAAAAAACGGCCAAGTCCCGAAAATCGATGGATAGGCCGCCTCAATGATCCTGGCGGAACAAACTTCAAGATAAAGATAGGTCCAACAGCTTATGCCTACACCTCACACAGCCACTCTCATTTGTCAAGGTTCGAGGTTATGGTAGCTACCTTGCAGGGGCATTTTGAGGCTTTTGTTTGCTTTCCCCACTCGTCTCCTCACCGCCCATTCCTGCCTTTCCACTAGGATTGCCAACTATGGTTGGACATATTCCAGTCAAACAGCCTTTCTTCTCCCATCTCCGTAACTGATAAACAAAGGTGTTCAAAGAAAATGAAAAACAAACACAATTTTTTTGATGCCTCTTTGCTTTTTCTCTTGGGTTTGCTCCCAGAATGTCCAGGAGATTAATCTTCAATTCCTGGAGACTCCAAGACAATCCGGAGGCTTAGCAACCTTACCTTTTTAAAACAGTTACTTCTAGAAATATCGAGTGTGAGGCTCTTCCAGGAAAAATTGATCATCAGCATTCCTGATTAAATAGGTTCTTCATTTTACATTCACATCTGCAATATCTTTAAATCCAACAAACTGCCCTGTCACAAAATCATAGAAACCTAGAAATTTACAGCACAGAAGGAGGCCATTCAGCCCATCGTGTCCATGCCGACCGACAAAGAGCTATCCAGCCTAATCCCACTTTTCAGCTCTTGGCCCGTAGCCGTGTAGGTTACGGCACTTGAAGTGCATATCCAAGTATTTCTTAAATGCTTTGAGGATTTCTGCCTCTACCACCCTTTCAGGCAGTGAGTTCCAGACCCCCACTGCCCTCTGGGTGAAAAAAATTGTCCTCAAATCCCCTCTAAATCTTCTACCAATTACTTTAAATTTTTGCCCCCTGGTTATTGACCCCTTTGCTAATGAATATAGGTCCTTACTATCCACTCTGTCTAGACCCCCCATAATTTTGTACACCTCAATTAGGTCTCCCCTCAGCCTCCTCTGTTCGAAAGGGAATAAAGGCACACCACTGCCCATGAAATGCTCTGCCGCTTTTTGCTACAGATTTGAATAGTACCTTGATGTACAACATTATTAGAGGGCACTGTCTTGAAAAGAAAGAAGAAAGAAAGACTTGCATTTATATAGCACCTTTCACATCCTCAGGACATCTTAAAGTGCTTTACAGCTAATCAAGTACTTTTGAAGTGTAGTCACTGTTGTAATGTAGGAAATGTGTTGAAAAAGTGTTTGGCCAAAACAGCTCCTTGTTTCACTTGCCTATCACTCCCATCTGCTCAGTCTGTTCTCTTTCACCAATCAAACAATGGCTTGTCAAACACCTTTTCAAAAACAACAGCTACAACTTGTATTTATATAGCGCCTTTAACATAGTGAAATGTCCCAAGGCGCTTCACAGGAGTATTATGAGATAAAACAAGTTGATACCGAGCCGCATAAGTAGAAATTCGGGCAGGTGACCAAAAGTTTGGTTAAAGAGGTAGGTTTTAAGGAGTGTCTTGAAGGAGGAAAGAGAGGTAGAGAGGCGATGAGGTTTAGGCAGGAAGTTCCAGAGCTTGGGGCCAATGTTGAATTATTATAATCAGGGATGCTCAAGAGGGCAGAATTAGAGGAGCGCAGACATCTCGGGGGTTTGTGGGGCTGGAGGAGATTACAGAGATAGGGAGGGGGCGAGGCCATGGAGGGATTTTAAAATAAGGATGAGAATTTTTAAATCGAGGCGTTGCTTAACCAGAAGCCAATGTAGGTCAGCGAGCACAGGGATGATGGGTGAGCGGAATTTGGTGCGAGTTAGGACATGGACAGCTGAGTTTTGGATCACCTCTAGTTTACATAGGGTAGAATATTGGAGGCCATTCAGGAGTGTGTTGGAATAGTCAAGTCTAGAGGTAAGAAATGCATGGATAAGGGCATCAGCAGCGGATGAGCTGAGGAAAGGGCAGAGACAGGCGATGTTACGCAAGTGGAAATAGGCGATCTTAGTTATGCCACGGATATGTGGTCGAAGGCTCATTTCTAGGTCAAATATGGTACCAAGGTTGCGAACCGTCTGGTTCCGCCTCAGACAGAGGTTGGGGAGAGGGATGGAGTCAGTGGCTAGGGAACGGAGTTTGTGGTGGGAACCGAAAACAATGGCTTCAGTCTTCCCAATATTCAATTGGAGAAAGTTTCTGCTCATTCGGAACTGGATGTTGGACAAGCAGTCTGACAATTTAAAGACCATGGAGGGGTCGAGAGAAGTGGTAGTGAGGTAGAGTTGGGTGTCATCAGCATACATGTGGAAACTAACGCTGTGTTTTCAGATGATGTCGCCAAGGGGCAACATGTAGATGAGAAATAGGAGGGGGCCAAAGATAGATCCTTGGGGGATACCAGAGGTAACGATGTGGGGGCAGGGAGAGAAGCCTTTGCAGGTGCTTCTCTGGCTCTGATTAGATAGATAATATTGGAACCAGACAAGTGCAGTCCCACCCAGCTGAGCGACGGTAGAGAGGCATTGGAGAAAGAGAGATTGGGAAAACGCAGACTATTGTTTCCTTTATCATACAACAATGTGAGTCCCGTGCGTTTGGTTTCATTTACAGTGTAAGACTGGTTGGCAATTTCTTTTTAATGTCCTCCCCTTCGAACCCTAAAGATTCTGACTCATGTTGGCACCAAGTTTTATTGCACCAACACCCCTCCCATATGACGCCAACTGGGCACTGTGCATGCGTGAGCTTGGAAAGTGAGTGCTGGCTTATTATGTGACCATAGAGCAGATCGCAGCTGAGCCTGATACTTTCTGACATGTGTTTTCCAACAAATGCCAATTGACAACCATGATATATTTTTATGACATCACTAAGCACACATACTCAAGACGGCTTCAATCTGGAACTATTTTTTATTGTATTTACATGAGCAGTTGCATTACCACCGTAGTCCACTAGGTGGAGCAGTAGTCCACTAGGTGGAGCTCTATATTACACTGCTCCCTCCTTTTGAAGAAGTATTCATAAAAAATAATCATCATACATAACTTGCATGGTTATACACCACAAAAAATATGGATTTATTTTGCCATATTTACAAATCAAACTTAACCACTGGTTTTCCGTTTCGAAGAGGATACCTTCACTCTCCAACAGTGTTTTCCAAACATGGTGTTGAATGTAGACTCATTTTAGGCTGAGCCTGAGGAAAGTTTTTCTCCAAGGGCAACCCTTGATCTACATTTCGACTCTTTACAACAATTGTCAGGGGTGTGGAACCTTGCTCGTTGTCCTACCTTGGCCCAATGCACTGGGGCCCAAAGTAAAGTCTCAACCTTTGCCTGGCTTTTAATTCTAACTTGGCATGAAACCGAACCTGGGACCTTCGAATTGGCACGGCTGAGAAGTATACAGAGGGTGCCTTTACACACAAGGCAATCAGGGGACCTCATGGCCATTTTTCACAGGTAAATGAGATTCAGATAACTGTTGACTACAGAGGGCAATGAAGTCAAACTGGAATCTATTTTTTTCTGACACCCAACGGGGATCAGTGGATAATGATCAGAACCCGGGTTGAATTTCTCCTCCTGAGCCTACTGAGGCCAATTGTAATTTCTCAGCTACTGTTCCAGCTGAGATCAGCCAACGAAGAGGTAAAATCAAACCTGGGCCCTTCTAGCCTGTGTGGTCCAGTGGCATCGAATCATATAGCACAGAATGGAGGCAATGCAAATTATTCCTTTTCAAGTTTTTGCCCAATTCCCTTTTTGAAAGTTACTATTAAATCTGCTTCCACCACTCATTCAGGCAGTGCTTTCCAACTCGAGGCGTTAAAAAAAAATCTCCTCATCTCCCCCAGGGTCTTTTCCAATTGTCTTAAATTATTTACTGACCCTCCTGCCAGTGGAAACAGTTTCTCATTATTGACTTCTACACCCTTCATCATTTTGAACACCTTATGAAATCTCCCCTTATATCTGATACCAGCCAGTGCCTTTACTCATTCGGCCATCAGGGGGCCTTAAGTGGTCATTCTTCATGTGTGATCCTAGGCCATGAGTGTCATCAGGTTGTGTGTTCAGCACAGCTGAAGGTTTTGAGACTATAGTTACTGTGGCCTAGAAATTGGATTGTGCTGCTCCGATTTTAAAGACGTAAAATGGATGCCTAAAGGTTCCAATATGGCGAGGGACATGGACACATTCATTCAGCCTAGGAAGTGCACCGCCCGCCATCTTGGTTACTCAGTAAGTCATCCAGAGCACGTTCCTGAAGCTGATGTTAGGCCCATTGCCCCTTTCCCAAATTGGACTGTGCATTCACCATGCAGTTTCTTCGGGCAATCAACAGCCAAACCAGTGGTCCTCGAAGGGATCGGCGGAGGCTGCAACCTCCGGACATACCTGAGGACATCGACTGCCCATCCAGCAGGCCAATATTGCTACCACCCACCCCCACCCACCCCATGACCGGCGAGCTGCTTCAGGAGCTGCAAATAGTGCCTGCAGCTCGCCTATACTATCCTAATGAGGCTGATGATCCGATTTGGTGTTGTCCTACCATCGGCCTCATTAGACACGTGGGGTATGCGTTGCACTGCAATCAGGCGCGATTCAGGTCCAATCCAATTTCTAGGCTAGTGTCTCCGAAGTAGCAATTCTAAAATTAAGTTGCTCAGTTTTAATTCCAAGGTGCAAATATAAATCTCCCTTTGAGGACTCTTGAGTCAAAATGACAGTGGTACAATAAAATTTTCATTCTGCAGATGGACAAATATAACTCAATCAAGCAACAGATATTGCATCAATTCTTCAACCTGCAGAATCCTCTGTCAATTCCGCGGTGCTGTTAAGCTGATGACCCATTCCACAAATAGTCTGCAGCCATAGAAAGGAACGATCAGAATTTGTTTATATCAAATACTTTTAATAGCAGCAGAGCAGGGAGTTCCACAATTCACTTCGATTATCTTTTCTGGAATGCATCATGTTGGTGCACCAATGTGTGGTGGTCGCAAGGAATGGTGGGGCATGTGGCCTATGGGTCAGACTTTCCATAAAGGTCCTCAATGCCCGAATGCCCACTGAGAAGGATCGCTAATGCTCGGCGAAAAAAGCGGGCGAGAATTTCCATTTTGAGGGTAAAGGTAAGTAGAACTGATCACCCAGTGAAAAAATGGTCATTGCACACTCATTCTCGACGGTTTTCTCAGTGGGCAAGTTAGCCAAATGAGCGGTCATTACTGGAATGGACGATAAGTAGTAAAATTTAGGCCGAGGCTGAAGTTGGGCCTACGGAGGGGGGAAACTTAAAGAAAAAATTATTATTAAAAAAAAAACACATACAAAGCATTCCCAAGACAGTTTTAACCATAATTGCTATAGTAATTTTTTTTTTAAATAATTAAATAACCTTTAACTTACCTTTCTTTGCAGGGACCCCCGCCTTACTGCCCTGTAAAAGCAGCTTTTACAGGGCGGGTCTCTCGGCAATCTGAACGTTGGCGGTTGAGCCCAAACTTACGCCCTGGCAGTTGTTCTCGGCGTTGCACGTGGGCGGTCTGGTCCCGGTGGGCAACTTCAGATAGATGTGGCCGATAACGTTCAAAAACTCACCTGGAAACAGTCGCTGGGCGAAAAACCAGCTGTAACGTCGAGAAAATCACTGACAATGAGTCGAAAGTCTGGCCCTATAACTGGGTTCGCTCAGGCCTGCCGGGGCAAACTGCGCGGACCGGGCAAGACTGAGGCCCACTTGATGTTGGGCCTCAGTTACACGAGACCGGCCATCCGCAGACGCCCACTGGTCCTCTGCAGGCAGCCCATTGGCGAAGAGAATTTCAATTTTCGGGTTGCTGCTCCTCCCGATGTAGGTCCTGTGGGGTGGGGTGGAGGAGGAAGTGATTGGGGGTGGTGGGGGGGGGAGAGAAATGATCGGGAGAGGATGGGTGGTGATCGAGAGGGGTAGAGGGAGGTGGACAGGGATTGGTAGCCAGTATTCTTTTAAAAACTTACCATTTTGAGGATGGCTGCCAGCCACCCGTTTAAGGACCGCTGTGAAGGCCACATGTAGATCCCGTTTTCCTCAATGCAGCGCCATTTTACAAAGGGGACCTCAAACAGGCATCAGGCCTTCCTATTTGCCTAAGAACTGTTTCAGACACGGGCTCTGGACACCGCTTCCTCTGCCTTTACTAATATGGCGGGCGGAGTGTAATGAGTGCGCACACGCCCTGCTGGATGCTTAGGCACCCGTTTGGTGCCTGAAAAATGGTTACAACACCATCGAAGTTCCAGGCCTTGATTCCCGCAGGCGATTCCCTGAACTTAATCGATTATCACTTTTTGGTACAACGGGGCCGAGGCAAGGCCGGATAGGAGAGGAAAATCAGCAGACAAATCGCCCGGAATCGTTCACACACACCTCTCCGTGACCAGCTGAAGGGTAAAATTGGTGGCGATGCAGGAGCAGGTTCCCAGTCTCCTCCAAGTCAGTGAGGTTTTGGTCTCTGTATTTAAGGAAGGATATATTTGCACTGGAGGCAGTTCAGAGAAGGTTCACGAGGTTGATTCCTGAGATAAGGGGTTGTCATGAAGAAAGATTGAACAGGTTGGGCCTGTGCACCCTGGAGTTCAGAAGAATGAGGTGATCTTATTGAAACATATAAGATACCGAGGGGGTAGATGCAGAGAGGATGTTTCCACTCATGGGGGAATCTAGAACTAGTGGGCATAATTTAAGAATAAGGGGTCGCCCATTTAGAACTGAGATGAGAAGAAATTTCTTCTCTCAGAGGGTCGTAAATCTGTGGAATTCTCTTCCCCAGAGAGCTGTGGAGGCTGGGTCATTGAATATATTTAAGGTGGAGATGGACAGATTTTGAGCGATAAGGGAGTGAAGGGTTATGGCTGAGCCCAGGATCAGATCAGCCATGATCTTATTGAAAGGCGGAGCAGGCTCGAGGGGCCAATGGCCTACTCCTGCTCCTATTTTTTATGTTCTTATGAGCACAAAGCCACTT
Organism: Pristiophorus japonicus; assembly: GCF_044704955.1. Taxonomy (NCBI): domain Eukaryota; kingdom Metazoa; phylum Chordata; class Chondrichthyes; family Pristiophoridae; genus Pristiophorus; species Pristiophorus japonicus. Next base: position 27,197,300 of record NC_091991.1, read on the forward strand.
TGCAAGGCTGTACAGGCAGGTCGGCTGGCAGCCGGGGAACGTGGCCACCTCAAGCCCTGACGGCTCCCCACATTGCGTTTCTGTTGCTGCTTTCAGTGAGAGCATCTCTGCCGCTGGAGGCACCTCGGAAACCAATACTTTCTGGCTCCCAGCAGCAACGCCACCTTCTCAATTACCTTCTGTTTTGTAAATACATATTCATATGTGTATGTAAACAAAGTATGAATATGAAAAATGATAAGAATGAAACAAAGCCTTACACTGTGTCAAATTCGTCTACCCAGTCCAAATGAAGGGAGGCTGATTTAAACTTACAATAGGCCAAATTTGTTAGTTATCAATTAAAGACTCATACCTTTAGGTGAACGAATCCCGAGTGTCTGAATGTTTGCTATAATTTCAAGCTAGCCCATATTCCTTTAGACGGGGTGGACAAACCTGGCACAACTTTGTCCAAATTGTGATGAAAGAAATCAAGGGAACAGCTTCCACAAAATGAATGAGCAGTAAGGCCACAATTCAGGCATGTACAGCAAGAATATTCCATTACTTTAATTACTGAGGTGTACAATTTGATGCAAGTCGGTGCCTTTATTGTGGAAAAGAAAGACTTGCATTTGTATAGCGTCTTTCATGACCACCGGACGTCTCAAAGCGCTTTACAGCCAATGAAGTACTATTTGAAGTGTAGTCACTGTTGCAACGTGGGAAACGCAGCAGCCAATTTGCGCACAAACAGCAATGTGATCATGACCAGATCATCTGTTTTTTTGTGATGTTGATTGAGGGATAAATATTGGCCAGGACACCAGGGATAACTCCACTGCTCTTCTTTGAAATAGTGTCAAGGGATCTTTTTCAGATTCTGACAATTTATTTGCCCCGACGACTTGATTTGGAACATGAGTGCTGACTTCACAAGTCCAACAAATAGATGGAGAGGGTTGACCATCGTACCGCGGGGCACCAGGAGAATTCAAAGATGACCACTCGCTCAACGCTTGGCAGAATGGTCTTCATGTTCCGGGCAACGTCGTGACACACATTCACAGAACCATAGAATGATTACAGCGCAGAAAGAAGCCATTTGGCCTGTCGAGCCCGTGCTGTCTCTTTGACAGAGCGAGTTGCAGAAACCCAGCTCTGTAAATTGAAGCAGGGCTCCTTCCATGCCCTCGGTCTTGGTGCACAAGCTCGCTGGCAGGCTGCCCAATGCACCTAGCCTTTCCTACTGCATGCCCAAGAGCCTTCTTCGGCAGTCTGGGACCTTGAAGTCAATGTCTGAGTCCTCTGAAGCAGAGATAGGAGGTGAACTTGCCATCTGACAAGCTGGCACCTGTGCTGTTCCATCCTCCTGCCTTAGTTCCTGCCGACGTGTGCCCAGTGATTCACCACGTGCAGACCCCTCCGCTCACCTACTCTCAAAAGTACATGGTGGCAATCTCTGAGGTTTTTTTTCATTCATTCACGGATGTGGGCATTGTTGGAAAGGCCAGCATTCATTGCACCTCCCTAATTGCCCTTGAGAAAGTGGTAATGAGCCACTTTCTTGAACCGCTGCAGTCTGTGTGGTGCTTGCTTGTGGTGAGCAGAGCTGGTCTCCAGTCACCTTGATTAATCCTTGCCACTGGACCAAGGCCTAGCTCTGTCAAGCCCGTGTGGTGGCTGGTGTGCAGCGGCCACCACACGTTAAAAAAATCCACCCTTCAAGATGTAGTTCGGGATCTGGAATATTAGGTCCTTCATTAAAACACCTGTGAACTCATCCCTTTTTGGCGTGGAAGCAAGTCATCCTCATTTTGAGGAACTGCCTATGATGATGATGATGCTTGCTAGAGTCAGATCGAGTGATCCTGCATCTTCATGAAGGCTGCCCTCCTCTTCATGCACTGGCACAGGGGCATCCATATTGTCAGCATCCGAAATGAAAGCGAGGGGCAAGGAAGGGAGAGCGGAGAGGTGAGTGATAGGTGTCATTTGTTGTGCAGAGTGTGTGTGGTGAGAGAGAAATGAGAAGGGAAAGAAAGGGTAAGGTGTGAAGAAACTCTGCTTGACACCTCCTTCAGCTTTGCCACTGGCCACAGCCATGATTCGCCCTCTGCCCGTGATGTCCAACATGTCCTCCTCAAGTGGAGAGAGGGTGTGCAGATGGCTTCTGGCTTCTCTGGCCAGCTATAATCGCCAAGGCACTCACACGATTTTAGAAACTACCAATATAAAGGTAACGAAGAGTAAGAAGCATCACTTTTCTTACTGTAAGCTCAAGGAAATTTGGAGGGAAAATAGACTGTAAATAAGAGAGATTGATGAGGTAGCAAAGAAGAGGAATCAGGTTGGAAATCACATCTTGTGGACCAGCAGGACCAGATTTATATTGGAGTTTAGATTGCAGAGGATTTGACTGTTGTGATGCAAAGACTTGCTACATTTCCTGATCTGGTATCTCAATAAAGGGAGCCTTTCTCTATTACTGCATTCTGTTCAACTGTTACGGCCGCGATAAAGTTTGAGGTTGATCATAACACCTAAATAGAATGGAATGTTAGAGAGAGGTTCTTTATCTAGATCACCAGATTAGGAAAGATGTTCAGATCTTACGTTGCAACAGCTATGGCACTTCAAAAAGTAATTCATTCTATGAAAGTCTTTGACATGCTTAGAGTGCTATATAAATGCGAATCTCCTAATAGTGAAAAGTGTAGCATCAGGGCGGAAGAGGAGAGGAAAGGAGAATTCACAAAAGTCGCAAGAAAGAGCGTTGGCAAGGGACCAGAAGGAGCGGCTGCTGTGGGGCTCGGAAGGTAGCTGTTGATTCTTTTCAATAAGTTTGTGTGTAGCAGCTCTGATCGTGAATTTAGAGACATTATGGGCAGAAGAAAAGTTGGCTCAGGATACTTTAGACTGATCAAGACGCCAGGTGTGAGAGGCAGAAGGGTTTTTTTTGTGCGAGAGACAGCACAACAGCAGACATGATTGAGCCAAGAGGTAGTAGCAATGCTGACAGAAGTGGATGAATCAGAATGGCAAAATAAATGTAGTGCGAGCAGCTCAGGCAGGAAATGATGTTAGAACACAACAATGATTAAACTGGAAACTCGACTGTTGGCACTTGTTATCCTGTTGAAAAACTGACAGAAACTTCAGATCAGGTTAGAGGATTGACATGGAATTAACTCAGAATAAGGGGTCGGCCATTTAGGACTGAGATGAGGAGAATTTTTTTCACTCAGAGGGTTGTGAATCTTTGGATTTCGCTACCCCAGAGGCTCAGTTGTTGAGTATATTCAACACTGAGATCGATAAATTTTGGGGCACTAGGGGAATTAAGGCTTCTGGGGATCGGGCGGGAAAGTGGAGATCATGATCATATTGAATGGCGGAGCAGGCTCGAGGGGGCGTATGGCGTACTCCTGCTCTTTATTCTATTGTCTTAACTCACGACAATTTTGTCTACTTTTTTTTTCTTCAGATCTTGCCCGCTCTTAAATTACTCTTGCTCTTTTCACTAACAAAATAAAGTGCACCTATTTTGCCCCCTTCAGTAAGGACTGAAGCTCTGAGTACTTAACAGGTTGCATTCTGTATATGGTGCTTCGAGTTATCAGTCCCAACATTCATTGCGAGTTACCTAACTCAGGTTGCTGCCCATCTATAAATCTTTTTCTTACTGACACATCTACTTACAGCAACTGATTTTTTTCTTGCACAGACTGGAATAGAGCTTGAGCCTGCCAAGCAACTTTCTGAAAAGAAAGAAGAGGCTTTATAAACCGCAGACAGAATTCAGCTTGCTGAAAGCGCGGTGGTAACTGTTAAACTGGGCCCTGTGCCAGTGGAGTCAGAAGGAATAAAGTTATATAATGTTTCACCCCCTGAAAGGGTTGGGTGTTCTTGGCCAAGAAACAAAATCTACAGCAACGCAGCATGGGCGGGGGAGGTACAAGATCTGGGCAGGTGGAGTGAGAAGCGCAAGGCTGGGGTGAGCAGGGAGGGAGCACTCAGGATCTGGGCTGGCCTTCGCACTCCGGGAATCATTGAAGTTTCACCGTCTGTACGTCAACAGGTCATACTTACAATGACATTTCTTTTCATTTACTGCACGTCAGGTTACATATCTCATGTCATTATGGTTATGCCCAAACGTGTTCAAATGACTCCACTGGGTGAAAGCTATCAGCTTCTACAACAAGCTGTATCCTAATAGTGCGCAGACTATGATGACAGGGGCTAATTGTCTGCTTCCTGGAAACTCCTTTACATATAGATCTGGGCAACATATGTCACCTAAATGCTGCAATTTTAAAGGGGGTACAGGAACAAAGACCTGGGGGTTTACGTACACAAATCTTCGAAGGTAATAGGAGTACTTAAGGAAGTGGCCCTAGAAATAGTGGATGCATTGGTGGTCATTTCCCAACATTCTATAGACTCTGGATTAGTTCCTATGGATTGGAGGGTAGCTAATGTAACCCCACTTTTTAAAAAAGGAGGGAGAGAGAAAACAGGGAATTATAGATCAGTTAGCCTGACATCGGTAGTGGGGAAAATGTTGGAATCAATTATTAAAGATGTAATTGCAGCGCATTTGGAAAGCAGTGACAGGATCGGTCCAAGTCAGCATGGATTTATGAAAGGGAAATCATGCTTGACAAATCTTCTAGAATTTTTTGAGGATGTAACTAGTAGAGTGGGCAAGGGAGAACCAGTGGATGTGGTGTGTTTGGACTTTCAAAAGGCTTTTGACAAGATCCCACACAAGAGATTAGTGTGCAAAATTAAAGCACATGGTACTGGGGGTAATATACTGACGTGGATAGAGAACTGGTTGGCAGACAGGAAGCAAAGATTAGGAATAAATGGATCCTTTTCAGAATGGCAGGCAGTGATTAAGGGGTACCGCAAGGTTCAGTGCTGGGACCCCAGCTATTTACAATATACATTAATGATTTAGACAAAGGAATTGAATGTAATATCTCCAAATTTGCAGATGACACTAAGCTGGGTGGCAATGTGAGCTGTGAGGAGGGCGCTAAGAGGCTGCAGGGTGACTTGGACACGTTAGGTGAGTGGGCAAATGCATGGCAGATGTGATATAATGTAGATAAATGTGAGGTTATCCACTTTGGTGGCAAAAACAAGAAGGCAGAATATTATCTGAATGGTGACAGATTAGTAAAAGGGAAGGTGCAACGAGTCCTGGGTGTCATGGTACATCAGTCATTGAAAGTTGGCATGCAGATACAGCAGGCGGTGAAGAAGGCAAATGGCATGTTGGCCTTCATAGTGAGAGGATTTGAGTATAGGAACAGGGAGGTCTTACTGCAATTGTAAAGGGCCTTGGTGAGGCCACACCTTGAATATTGTGTACAGTTTTGGTCTCCTAATCTGAGGAAGGACATTCTTGCTATTGCAGCAGTGCAGCGAAGGTTCACCAGACTAATTCCCGGGATGGCAGGACTGACATATGAAGAAAGACTGGATCGACTAGGCTTATATTCACTGGAATTTAGACGAATGAGAGGGGATCTCATAGAAACATATAAAATTCTGACAGGATTGGACAGGTTAGATGCAGGAAGAATGTTCCCGATGTTGGGGAAGTCCAGAACCAGGGGTCACAGTCTAAGGATAGGGGTAAGCCATTTAGGACAGAGATGAGGAGAAATTTCTTCACTCAGAGAATTGTGAACCTGTGGAAGTTTCTGCCACAGAAAGTTGTTGAGGCCAGTTCATTGGATATATTCAAGAGGGAGTTTGATATGGCCCTTACAGCTAAAGGGATCAAGGGGTATGGAGAGAAAGCAGGAATGGGGTACTAAAGTTGCATGATCAGCCATGATCATATTGAATGGTGGTGCAGGCTCGAAGTGCCGAATGGCCTACTCCTGCACCTATTTTCTTTCTCTGTTTCTAAATTGCTAAGGTGATTAAAAAAGCATATGGGATTCTCAACTTTACATATATAGGCATAGAGTACAAACGCAAGGAAGTTGTGCTAAACCTTTATAAATCAGTGGTTAGGCCTCAGCTAAAGTACTGTTATAAAGAAAGAAAGAAAGAAAGAAAGAAAGAAAGAAATGTGGCATCCCATAAAAGAAAAGAAAGACTTGCATTTATATAGCGCCTTTCACGACCACCGGATGTCTCAAAGTGCTTTATAGTCAATGAAGTACTTTTTGAAATGTAGTCACTGTTGTAATTTGGGAAACACGGCAACCAATTTACGTACAGCAAGCTCCCACAAACAGCATTGCGATAATGACCAGATAATCTGTTTTTTTTGTTATGTTGATTGAGGGATAAATATTGGCCAGGACACCAGGGATAACTCCTCTGCTTTTCTTCGAAATAGTGCCATAGGATCTTTTACGTCCACCTGAGAGGGTAGATGGGATCTCGGTTTAATGTCTCATCCAAAAGACGGCACACTTCCGACAGTGCAGTACTCCCTCAGCAGTGCACTGGAGTGTCAGCCTAAATTTCAAAAAGAACCCACAACCTTTTGACTCAGAGGTGAGTGTGCTACCCACTGAGCCATGGCGGACACTATCACGTAGCACCATTTGAAAAGATGTCCAAATGTCGTAGCTAACATTCTTCCCTCAACCGTCAGGAAAAACAGATTAATGCTCAATCATCTGTCTATGTGTCCTTGGTTTGCACAGAATGGCTGCTGTACTCACCTACATAGTAATGATGACCGCAACTTCAACGCAATTCATTGTATGCAAAAAGGGGCATTCTGACAGACATGAAAGACCTGTTAATCATTTCTTGGTACTGTTGGTTGAGGGTAGAATGTTGGACAAGATACCAGAAGAATGTTCTGCTCTTCTTTCAAATAGTGTCCCGGGGTCTTGTATGCCCACCTAAGCAGGCGGACGGAGCCTTGGTTTAATGTCAATGTCGGCATAGATGATATGCTCTCAACCTAATGTTGGCCTTGAACCTGCAACCTTCAGTCTGTCAGAGGTCCAGTCTTTCAGATGAGATGTTAAACTGAGGCCCCGTCTTCCCTCAGGTGGGGGTAAAAGATCCCATAGTACTATTTCGTAGAAGAGCAGGGGAGGTCCCCCTTATCCAACATCACTAACTCTGATTATCTGACCATTATTACAGTTCTGTCCGTGGGAGCTTGCTGTGCGCAATTGACCACCACGTTTCCTGTAGTGACTACACTTCAAAAAATACTTTATTAGCTGTAAAGCACTTTGGGGTGACCTGAGGTCATGAAAGGCGCTATATAAATGCAAGTCTTTCTTTCTAACCTTTTCTCTTTAGCGGCAAGACTGCTAGCACTGAGCCAAACAGATACTTTTATTTTGCATTCGGGTCATTCCTACAGAATTAACATATTCTGTGTAAAAACGAAACAGAAATTTATTGTTAACCTGTTGAAGTGCCTGAAGATGGGGGACCTTGCATATAGATACATTTTCTCCACTTGAAAACAATGGCTGTTGTGAGTGGCCATGCAAAATTCATCCTGCCTGGAGCGAAATGTAAATTTGTGCCCTTTCACTCTCTGATTGTTTGTCAATGATACTGCATATAGAGATGTGATACAAAGCCAGATCTTGCCTGAGGCTGGATGACTTTTTTCATACTCACTGCTTTTTTCATACTCACTGCGGCTTCTCCTGTTTTTCAGCGGGGAAAAGAAAGTACTGTGCCACAAAAATACCTAACGGAAAGAAAATTAAGCTACTTTCATAAATGCACCATGAAGTGAAGTAAAATATATCAAGTACAAAGTGTAGTCAATTTTGTAATGTAGGAAACGCAGCAGTCAATATGCGCATAGCAAGCTCTCACAAACAGCAATGTGATAATGACTAGATAATCAGTGATGTTGGTGGAGGGAGAAACATTGACCAGGATTCTGGGGAGAACTCCCCTGCTTCGAATATTGCCATGGATCTTTTGCGTCCACCTGAGAAGGCAGAGAAACAGCACCTCTGACAGTGCAGCACTCCCTTGGTATCTTATAAATGCCTTTGACACTGTCAACCGTGAGGATCTATGGAGCGTCCTCCTCCATTTCGGATGCACCCAAAAGTACATCACCATCCTCCACCTGATCCACGATGACATGCAGGTCATGATCCTTACCAACGGATCCATCACAGACCCAATCCACGTCCGGACTGGGGTCAAGCAGGGCTAGGTCATCGCCACAACCCTCTTCTCAATCTTCCTCGCTACCATACTCCACCTCACAGTCGACAAGCTCCCTGCTGGAGTGGAACTAAACTACAGAACCAGTGGGAAGCTGTTCAACCTTCGCCATCTACAGGCCAGGACCAAGACCACCCCAACCTCTGTCGTCGAGCTACAGTACGCGGATGACGCCTGCGTCTGTGCACATACAGAGACTGAACTCCAGGACATGGTCACCGTTTTTACTGAGGCGTACAAAAGCATGGGCCTTACGCTAAACATCAGTGAGACAAAGGTCCTCCACCAGCCTGTCATCGCCACTGCCCCCCAGTCATCAAGATCCACGGCGCGGCCTTGGACAACGTGGACCACTTCCCTTATCTTGGGAGCCTCCTATCAACAAGAGCAGGCATTGACGACGAGATCCAACACCGCCTCCAGTATGCCAGGGCAACCTTCGGCCACCTGAGGAAAAGAGTGTTTGAAGACCAGGCCCTCAAAACTGCCACCAAGCTCGTGGTCTACTGGGCTGTATTAATACCCGCCCTCCTGTATGGCTCAGAAACATGGACCATGTACAGTAGACACCTCAAGTCGCTGGAGAAATACCACCAACTATGTCTCTGCAATTTCCTACAAATCCCCTGGGAGGACCGACACACCAACGTTAGCGTCCTCGTCCAGGCCAACATCCCCAGCATTGAAGCACTGACCACACTTGATCAGCTCCGCTGGGCAGGCCACATAGTTCGCATGTCAGACACGAGACTCCTTAAGCAAGTGCTCTACTCGGAACTCCTTCATGGCAAACAAGCCAAAGGTGAGCAGCGGAATCATTACTAGGACATCCTCAAAGCCTCCCTGATAAAGTGCAACATCCCCACTGACACCTGGGAGTCCCTGGCCAAAGATCGCCCTAAGTGGAAGAAATGCATCAGGGCGGGCGCTGAGCATCTTGAGTCTCATCGCCGAGAGCATGCAGAAATCAAGCACAGGCAGCAGAAAGAGCGTGCGGCAAACCAGTCCCACCCACCTCTTCCCTCAATGCCTATCTGTCCCACCTGTGACAGGGACTGTGGTTCTCATATTGGACTGTACAGCCACCTAAGAACTCATGTTAAGAGTGGAAGCAAGTCTTCCTCGATTCCGAGGGACTGCCTATGATGATGGTACTGCACTGGAGTGTCAGGCTAGATTTTTGTGTTCAAGTCTCTGGAGCAGGACTTGAACCCACAACCTTCTGACTCAGAGGCGAGAGTGCTACCTACTGAGCCACGGCTGACACCATAAATGTTTTTAATAATTCATCACAATATTTAATTGAGCATGAGAATAATGTATGTAGGCTTTTGAATCCCGCTTAAACAGTGTATTATTTTCAGTAAGAAGTTCGTGACCTGTTGGGCATCAATATTGAAATCCTGAACAATGCTGTGAAGCTGTCTTCCGCTTACTTGATGATAAAAATGCCCCAACTTCAAACCAACTTCCGCTATGTGCAACATCAAAGAGGACTTCTTCCTGCGATATGCCACTGATGTCAACCAAAAAGAGCCAATGCAAGGGCCTTTCCAAAGGATCCTTCCTCATCAACCTGCACAACTGTGAGAGGCAACCACCTTCCAGCACTTGTCTACATATTGTAAATAATTTCACAATTCATAGTCAGCAGTGTGTCTCAAGCTGAAACAGAATATTGGTATTTGGATTTGGTCAGCCAGACATCTTGAGTACATTATGGCTTGATTCTTTACATGACGCATCCATGTACATCCTTTCATTGACAAGCAGCCAGAGTGCGAGGGGGCCTCACAAAGTGTCGGAAAAAAAGCCCTGTTTACTGGCAACAATGCTGGCAGTGACTTCATCAGAGGCCCTGACCCGGAAGTGACATCATCAGAGGGCTCAGAAACCGGAAGTGGCTGCGTGGTGTCACGTTTCGTTCCCTAGAATAAAGTATGCACGTACACTCCCACTGCTTTCAAATAAAATATCCATGTAAGTTCCTTACCATCATTTCATCCGTGGGAATAGTTCTTTTATGATGTGCATGTAAGTACGTTAACTTTTACAGCAGCACACCCCAAACAATAGGTTATCTGTTCACAGAGAATCATTTATATATTTTTTCTGTTATCCAAGACTTTCACTTTATAACATAAAATCCAGCTAACTCAATCATGCGCAATGTGGAGGTACACATCTTTACAGAAGATTGGGAAACTCAACCATTCTGTTCTGGTTCGGTCTGCGGGATACTGTCATAGACCACCCTCTGACTTTGACTCCTTGCTCGCTCGCAGTTTGAAACTGAAATGGTGATTCCTTGGAGATGTTTTCCAGCTGAGGAAGGTAACTGTTCAGTCACCAATGATTTTGCTACTCGAAGAGAGTGGTTGATGTGTGGGTGGTAAGTTTATTTCATAAGACCATAAGAATTAGGAGCAGGAGTCGGCCATTCGTCCCTCGAGCCTGCCCCGCCATTCAATGAGATCATGGCTGATCTTCTGCTTCAACTCCACTTTCCTGCCCTATCCCCATATCCCTTGATTCCTTTAATATCCACAAATCTATCGATCTCTGTCTTGAATCTGCTCAACAACTGAGCCTCCACAGCCCCCTGGGGCAGAGAATTCCAAAGATTCACCACCCTGTGAGTGAAGACATTTCTCCTCATCTCAGTCCTAAATGGCTGACCCCTTATTCTGAGACTGTGACCCCTGGTTCTAGGCTCCCCAGCCAGGGAAACATCCTCCCTGCATCTACCCTGTCAAGTCCTGTAAGAATTTTGCATGTTTCAATGAGATCACCTCTCATTCTTCTAAACTCTAGACAATATAGGTCTAGTCTACTCAATCTCTCTTTCTTTGCTGAATTGTGACAGCGCTTCTGTTTACATCGGTAATAACATAGCCCATAAGGAGTTTTATGTAAACACTACCAGAGGAAATTAATAATTGAGCGTGATTAACATTATACATTAAAGATACGGAGAGTACTGGACAGTCCTGACTACGTTGTCAACAGAATCAATTCCTATCTCTGTAACCTCCTCCAGTGCTACAACCCTCCGAGAAATCAACATTTTCCAATTCTGGCCTCTTCTGCATCCCCGATTTCCATCGCCCCACATTGACAATCGTCTGGGGCCTACGTTCTGGAATTGCCCCCACTAAACATCTCCAACTCTCCACCTCTCTCTCCTCCTGAAAGATACTCCTTAAAACCTATCTTTTTGACCAAGCTTCTGGCCACCTGTCCTAATGTCTCCTTCTTTGGCTCGGTGTCAATTTTTGTCTGATTACACTCTTGTGAAGCACCTTGGCACATTAAAGGCGCTATATAAATGTAAGTTGTTGATGTTGAAAATGGGTAAAAGCAGTTCATGAAGGTCATGGTAGAATGCTATCACTATGATTTCAGTAAATTGCAATGGTAGTTGTGAGTGACTTTATATACGGGAGAAAATTTGCCGATCTGGCAGGGAGCGACAAGCAAGCAGTATGTGAGTCAGAGATTGGGCTATGTGATGTAGTCACAGAGCATAGCACACACAGCTTCCTAATATGGCAGGCAGCTCTCTTGGAAGCCTCCGGAATATGCCTGGTTCTGTTTATTTATAACTCTGCAGTTGCAGTACACTATACGTCCACATCCACAGTGTGGAGCTACAAACATTACAAGCTTACAGACATTACATTTCTCCCTCCTTAATGAAGAAGTTATTATAACAAACATCATACATAACTTTCATGTTTATACATAACACAGGATATAAACTTTTTTTTTCCATATTTACAAATTTAACTTTACCTCTTGTTTTCTGTTTCAAAGAGGATACCTTTGCTCTCGAAAACATGGTATCGAATCTAAACTCATTCGAGGCTAATTCCTGAGGAACGTTTTCCTCCACGGAATTTCCTTGATTTTCATTTGAACTCACTCTAACTTCAGGCTCTTTGTTTTCCTGACTCGGACTCAGACTTTCATTCTGATTCTCCCCTGGATTTGTTTCCAGTACATTGGATTTAGGATTTGCTACTGGTGTGTCAAAACTATCTGATGAGTCAGAAATAATTGAATCATTCCCACCTTCAACTCCTTCCATGTCTGCAGGTAAAATATGATCAATATGAACAAAACTAACCTGTCCATTATCAAACATCTTTACCAAATATGTGCGAGGACCACATATCTTCACCACTCTTCCTGGTAACCCCTTTACCTATTTATGGTGATGGTTCTTCACTCTCACCTACTGGTTTAATTTCACACTTCTCTCTTTTACTCTACCTCTATCATGACTCTCTTTCTGTCTTAATTGTGTCTCTTCTACGGACTGTGCCAAATTTGGCTTTAACAACTAGAATCTGGTTCGTGACTGTCGTTTGAGAAACAACTCTGCTGGTGTTCTACCAGTAGTTGTATGAGGAGTATTTCGATATGTAATCAAAAAATTAGCCAATTTGTGATCCAATGACAACTGTCGTTTCCTTGGATTTGGATCTAACATTTGTTTTATGAGGGCACATTTTACAATTTGTACAGTGCACTCTGCTGCACCATTCGAAGCAGGATGGTATAGTGGAACCTTGGTAAGTTTCACACCATTTTTGCTCGTGAATTGTGCAAATTCTTCTGAATGAAATTGTGGTCCATTATCTGAAACCATCTCTTCAGGGAGGCCAAATGAAGAAAATCATTTTCGTAAAATGTCCAATGTTTTATTGTTGTTATTTTCCACATTGGAAACACCTCAACCCACTTCGAATGGCTATCAATCACAATGAACAATTGTTGTCCTTCTAACTCAGCAAAATCAATATGTAGCCTTTGCCACACCCTAGGAGGCCATTTCCATGGCTGTAATGATACTGGTGGTGGCTGCTTGCTTATCGATTGACATGTCGTACACTGACTCACGACGTACTCTATATCTTTATCAAGACCTGGCCACCATAAATAACTGCGTGCAAAACTCTTGGTCAAGCACATTCCCAGGTGCTGGTCATGGAGGTCTCCTAATAATTTGGACCTGAATTTATTTGGTATAACCACTCTTGCATCCCACATGATAGAATCTTTATCGACTGATAATTCATTCCTACGAATGAAGAATGGATGTGTATTTTTGTCTGTTACCTGGTTTGGCCATCCATTTGCAATATACTCATACACCTTTGACATCACTGGGTCACGTTTGGTTGCTCTACCAATCTCTTCAGCTGTGACTGGCAGTTCATCAATGTATGAAAAATAAAACACTTCTTCCCTATCGGGTGTAACTTGTGATGGGGAAGGCAATCTAGACATTGTATCAGCATTACTGTGATCAGCTGATCATCTGTATTCAATATCATATATATATGCTGACAAAATCAAAGCCCATCTCTGCATTCGGGCTGCAGCTAATGTTGGAACTGGGGACTTTGGATGGAGGATTGCTGTTAGGGGCTTATGGTCTGTAATGATGGTAAACTTATGACCATACAAGTATTTGTGAAACTTCTTGACCCCAAAAATTAATGCCAAAGCTTCCCTTTCAATTTGCGCATAATTACTCTCACTGGCATTGAGAGTGCGTGAAGAAAAAGCAATTGGTCTCTCCTCCCTACTGCGTGATACATGAGAGATCACTGCCCCAACTCCATATGGACAGGCATCACATCCTAGCTTAATCTCCTTAGATATATCATAGTGAACTAGCATGGTGCTCTCTACCAATTTGCTTTTACACTCCTTGAATGCTGTATCGCATTCTTTTGACCACTTCCAATGGACCTGCTTTTTCAATAGTTCATTCAGTGGATGTAATACTATAGCCAAATTGGGAAGGAACTTCCCATAATAGTTCAAAAGACCCAAGAATGAACGAAGTTCAGTGACATTCCTGGGAGTGGGTGCATTTCTGATTGCATCCAGTTTTTCCTTGGTCGGATATAAACCATCTTTGTCTACTCTGTACCCTAAGAACTCCACTGAGTTTTTAAATTACTCATACTTACAAGCAGACACTCATACTCTGTGCTTCTCGAGCCGTTTGAGGACTTCATTCAATATGTTATTATGAATTTGCCTATTTGGTGCTGAAATTAGTATGTCTACCAAATAACATACTACCCCTTCAATACCTTGCAAAATCTGGTTCATCACCCCTTGGAATATGGCCGGGGCGGAAGACACTCCAAACAGTAGCCTATTAAATTGATATAGGCCTAGATGAGTATTTATAGTCCAACATGACTTGGACTCTTCATCTAGTTCAAGCTGTAAGTAGGCATTCGTAAGATCCAGTTTTGAGAAGATCTGACCACCTGTCATGAACAAATCTTCTATATTCGGCAATGTATTGGGGACATTACCCTCTAGAACCTAGTTTACGGTTACCTTATAATCACCACACAATCTTACCTTACCATCGGACTTAGGTACAACAACAATGGGTGTAGCCCAATTATATCGATCTATCTTACAAATAATGTTCTCAGTCTCTTGTCTTTTGAATTCTTGCTCAACTTTCTCCTTGAGTGCATATGGTATGGAACATGGCTTGTAGTAAACCAATCTAGCATCCTTCTGTACCCTGACACTCGCCTTGAAGCCTTGGATCAGACTACCCGATTCGCAGAACACCTTTAGATACTTCTTGATAACCTCATCCATTGATGAAAATCTTGCTTCCACACAGAAAATCTTACTCCAATCCAGCTTCAGTGAGCTCAACCAATTTCTTCCTAGTAAGGCAGGCTTGTTTCCTTTCACTACTATTAGAGGCAAATTCTGAAATTGATCCTTATATTTCACCGGTACGGTGATACAACCTACCACAGGAATTTTCTCTTCCGCATAGCCTCGCAGCTCTATCTTGGATTTCTCCAGTTGAAAATCACGCAATATAGTGACTCCGGTACTAAACTCATGGATGCACCCGTGTCAATTTCCATTGGTATCTTGAATCCCGCAACATCTATGTGGATTTTGATGCTTTCCGAATCGCTGTCCGTTAAACTTGTGCTCCTGATGATGTGTAACTCTAACATCTCCTCGTCCTGTTGTTGTTCTTCCATGCTATGTAGTCTCTTGGGATTTCTACTTATAGCTTTAAACGCTGGACTCATAGCTTTAAGAAACTGGTTTACCCTTCAGTCGGCATGCCTTTGCAAGATGCCCAGTCTTTCTGCAGAGGAAACACTCTGCCTTCATGTATGGACAACTTTGAGCAATGTGTTGTCCCAGGCACCTACAACACAACTTCGACGCTCTGTTAGAATATCCAGTTTCTGAGACTTTGGCCCCCACCGTCTTTTACTTTGAACGTGCAGGTGATTTACCTCGGTTGACTAATGAACGTAATCATTATTTAATTCTCGGGAATATTGTTCGGCCATGCCCATCGACCTCGCTGTCTGACAAGCAATCTCAAAAGTCAAGTCATCCGTCGTCAATAACTTCCTTCTGATCGCATCATTTTTCACCCCACAAATCAAACGATCCCATAATGCTCGGTTTTGAAAGTTTCCAAAATTACAGTGCATCGATAGCTTTTTTAATGCAACAATGTAATCACTGATAATTTGATCAGCCTTTTGATTCTGAATCCCGAAACAACAGCTTTCAGCAATTTCAAACGGTTTGGGGTTATAGTGCTGCTCCAGCTTCGTTAAAATCTCTTTAAGCGTTGTGTCCTCTGGCTCGTCAGGCACAAGCAGATTTACAAGGGTTTCGTACAATGCTGGACCTGCCTCCGATAAGAAGATCGCTTTCTTACATTCCAACACAGCCCGGTTCTGGACTGCATTGTCTGGAACTTCGATTATGTTATTTGCAGTGAAATACATTTCTCGCCGATCCACATATGCTTTAAAACATTCCCGGTCATGTCTATATTCCCCCAAATGTCCGATTACACCTGCCATTTTAATCTCTAGTTGTTCACACCGTGTGCTGTATTTTACCTCGGATTTTTTAGCTTTTTCCAAAGACAGAAACTTCCAAAGTCTCTCTGTCAGCTGGCTGAATCCTTCACCAACAAAATTTAAGCTTTAAATCATCCGAAAAATCCCATCTCTTGCGCCAAATGTGATATATTCACAGAGCACAGCACACACAGCTTCCTAACATAGCAGGCAGCTCTCTTGGAAGCCTCCGGAATCTACCTGGTTCTGTTTATTTATAACTCTGCAGTTGCAGTACACAATACGTCCACATCCACAGTTTGGAGCTACAAACATTACAAGCTTACAGATATTACAGGCTATAAAACTATCGGGCTGATTCTTTGACCCTGGCTCCATACGCGAGTCACTCTCTGCTGGAAGTGAAAATCAGTGAAGTGACTCTGCTATGTTTAAACCTCTAATTTATAATTCTGCCCCTTATGTTCCAATCCCTCTATGGCCTCACCCCTCCCTATCCCTGTAACCTCCTCCAGTCCTACAACTCTCCAAGAACTCTGCGTTCCTCCCATTCTGGCCTCTTGTGCAACCCTAATTTCCTTCTCCTCACCCTTGGTAACTGTGCCTTCAGCTACATAGGCCCTAAGCTCTGGAACTCCCTCCCTAACCCTCTCTGACTCTCTACCTCTCCCTCCTTTAAGATGCTCCTGAAAACCTATCTCTTTAGCCAAGCTTTTAGCCTCCTGTCTTAATATCTCCTTTTATGGTTTGGTATCATACTTTGTCGGATAGCACTCCTGTGAAGTGTCTTTGGACATTTTACTATGTTAAAGGCACTATATAAATGCAGTTATGTGTTGGTGTTGGACTACAATAACTACCTGACAAGACAATTATATTATCCTTCCAATCGTGGATTATGTCTGGAGAAAGCATTAACCACCTATTTAATGCTAGCAGGAAGTCCTGGTAATTACAGGTCTGCCACTGCTGGGTGTAGTGGTGGGAGCAATTTGAGATGATTAATTAGCAATGTCAAACTAGATGTGTATTGCACAATGCTAACGCGTATTAGTTAAGTGCAACTTTTTCTCTATCATGTTGGTACAAACACTTTTAATAAACCTAGTGAAAAATTGGAAAAACAGTGAAATTTCAAGGTTGCAACTTCATCTCAGAGTTCAACTGGCAGATTCTAAACCGTACTAATTTCTGCTGTCATCCAAACCTCATAGCCAGAGTTTGCTATTTATTCACTGCTAAGTTTGAATTTTCTCTATTTACAAATAATTCATTGCACATGACATTTTTATAAGTTTTAACATGTTTTATACATTTGATGAAGCCAAACTACACATATTGAATGCTGAAGCATACGCAACCAAGCTACAGAGAAAGAACCTTAATGACTGATATTGCAGTCATCATAGGTAGTCCCTTGAAATCGAGGAAGACTTGCTTCCACTCTAAAAGTGAATTATCAGGTGACTGCACAGTCCAATACGGGAATTACAGTCTCTGTCACAGGTGGGACAGACAGTCGTTGGAGGAAAGGGTGGGTGGCGGGTCTGGTTTGCCGCACGCTCCTTCCGCTGTCTGCGCTTGGTTTCAGCATGCTCCCGGCGACAAGACTCGAGGTGCTCAGCGCCCTCCCGGATAGTCTTCCTCCATTTAGGACGGTCTTTGGCCAGGGATTCCCAAGTGTCGGTGGGAATGTTGCACTTTATCAAGGAGGCTTTGAGGGTGTCCTTGAAACATTTCCTCTGCCCACCCGGGGCGTGTAGGAGGTCCGAGTAGAGCGCTTGCTTTGGGAGTGTTGTGTCGGCCAGTAACCCAGTCTCAATCACCTTATAGATACTATTGTTCTGATTGAGATTCGTTTGCGCAGCAGTTAGAGGGCCAGGTAAGGCCAATCTTCACAGTGCTTAGTAATAAGAAAGGCCCTTTCAAATCACCAGAACAGCCAGGTAGAGAAAAAAAAAGACCTGCATTTCTATAGCGCCTTTCACGATCACTGGACGTCCCAAATTGCTTTACAGCCAATTAAGTACTTTTGAAGTGTCTTCACTTTTGTAATGTAGGCAACGCGGCAGCCAGTTTGTGCACAGCAAGCTCCCACAAACAGCAATGTGATAATGACCTCATAATCTGTTTTTGTGATGTTGATTGAGGGATAAATATTGGCAAGAATGCCAGGGATAACTCCCCTGCTCTTCTTCAAAATAGTACCATGGGATCTTTCATGTCCACCTGGGTGAATAGACGGGACCTCGTTTTAACTTCTCATCCAAAAGATGGCACCTCTGACAGCGCAGCACTCCATCAGTACTGCACTGGAATGTCAGCCTAGATTTTTATACTCAAGTCCCTGGATCAGGGACTTAAACCCACAACCTTCTGACTCAGAGGCGAGGGTGCTACCCACTGAGCCACAGCTGACACTCGAGGCAGCTAAGGTTGCATACAATAAGAATTACAAGGGTAGATTTATGAACCTTGCTTAAACTCAGGTTCGCAACTGGAATGTGACTTTTGAGCATTGGAAGCACTCTGGGTAAATATTTGTGGTCATATTGTGGTCATATTTGAGGGATTTTAACACTTTTCCATTTGGAGCATCCAGTATTAGCATCAAGCACTTGCAGGTAAAAGTAAAACACAGCTAGATGCAAAGGAAAGCTCCCTCTACATTGTCAAACGATGTGCCTCAGACATGAACCTCAGAGGAGCACACAGTGTGACATTATTTCCCTATTCCCCACACTGGCTATTCTATGGGTGAAATATTATGCTGAGAATTAGTACCTACACGGAATGGGGATGGAGATGAGGATGGAGGGATGGAGGGGATGGTGGTGAGATTGTACCAACTCATTTCATGTGGGACTTTTAAATCCACCATTGATGCATTCATATCATCAGTCTGGACTGAATTCAGAACCCAAGTCCCAGAGGAAAACGGCCAGTGTATTAACCAACTGTGCTATTCAATTCCCCTTGAAAGTGCCCTGTTTATAGTGCAGACTAGTTCTACCAACAGGAGGGGGACAATATGTCGATCATCGATGTGTCTGTCTCACTGCCTTTCGATTTAGCGGGTTTAAGACATTTCTACTTCAATTTCTCTTTTTTCTGGCCATTTTAAAATAAAAATGTATGCAAGCACTGACACGAAACCTATTTAAAGTTGGAGTCCTTTGTCAATTAGTTCCCATCCTCTGCTATCACATTACTGTTTGTGGAAGCTTGCTGTGCGCAAATTGGCTGCCACGTTTCCCATATTCCAACAGTGACTACACTTCAAACGCACTTCATTGGCTGTAAAGTGCTTTGGGACATCCTAAATTTGTGAGAGGTGCTATAGAAATGCAAGTCTTTCTTGCTTCTTTCTTTCTCTGCCGGTACCTTACCAATGGAAAGGAAAATTGTACAGGGTATATATCTGGTGGCCGATGCGCCGCCATCCATTTTGCATTCCCACCAAAATGTTACCCTCCCATTTATCGCATGAGAGCTTTGACAGTGGGTGTCAGTGGGCTAATCAACTGTTGAGGCATCACAACTGACCCCCAACCTGTTTTCACCTGACATCCACACACATCGCAGAGTACACTGAAGAGCAATTTGCTATGGTAATCCTCGCTAACCCCTCCTTAAATCAAGGCGCAAAAACCCAATGGTAGCAGCTCCACTACTATCCTGAGATCAACTAACTCAGCACGGTGACAGGATTGAACCATGACAATTTCTGGTCTGTGCAGCTCAGCTAGAATCGAGCTATCGGAGAAGCTAAAGGTGGGTGAACAGGATAGTTGCACCAGGGCTGACATTGCCCACAATTTATTTGGCTGTTCCAAGTTTGGTAGTTGGGACCACCAGTCTATTTACTGGTGGAAGCTCTTCATTGCGTCCATTCACAATACACTGAACTCGTCAAAAAGGTGAACTTTATTCATTCAACCAAATTCCCTGTTTAGAGTCACAAATGGTTGTTTGACAACTCAGCTAAAATTTGTGGCTATAAACATTTATTAATTCCAGGAGAAAATGGGTTAACGCCAACGTGAAGTTATAAATCACTCTGGTTTCACTTTTTCAGTTTCATAATATTTTCAGAACCACCTAGATTAGGCTATAACTTCACAATTCACACCCGGGTATCTATTATACCATAAATTATTGAATAGAGTTTTGAACCCTTGAGCAGGTAGTGACAGAACTTCGGTACACTCGGTCCTAATACTTGCAGTTCCAGGACAGGAAATAACATATTAACACTCATCCCAACTGCCACAGCACAGTATTCTACTTTAATAAAGTCTACATGCTGAATATTATATTTAACCCTTTACTGTCGCAATGTGCTTAGTTTTCAATGCACTCTTACAATTGTAAAGGAGCGCTTGACCTTAGCTTTAATTTGATACTTTACATTTTATTTATAATAAAATCCTTCCAAACATTTGTCCATTTTTATATCCATTTAATTCGGAAAATGACACACGGATGAAATTGCAAAAACATGAAGCTTGCAATGCCTGTCAAATTATACTTTTAAGCCTTCCTGAGGCATTTTATTTGTACCTAAATATGGTGTGTGATGACAAAGGGGACACATTTGACCATAACTTATTGTATGGAGTGTTGAGCCCTGGGCAAATAATGACTGGACCTCAATACATTCTCTTCTAATGCTTAACTAACAAGTATTAGGAGTGTACTGAGCTTCTGTCACCAACTGCCAAAGGGCTCAAACCTCCATACAGTAACTTATGGTCCTTTTTCATCACATACCGTATTTAGATAGAAACTGTGTTTGTGTTGTCATTATACATCTAGATAGTGCTGTTTGCATTGCTTAAAGTACTGCGAGATACAGGCAATAGATTGACAAGCTCACAAGTCAAAGTGGTCCAATTTTTTCCATTTAAAACTCATTCACAAATGCCTAAATTTTGCCCTGTTCAAATAATTATTCTACACGCATCAACCTGAGCCAGAGGAAGGCAGCACAGTTACCTCACCAAATCTTTCAGTCCACCACTTGTACCAGTCGATGACTTGCCATCTGTAGGAGGCTGGGGTCCCCGATGGAGTGCACTCTACGAGAGAGTCCTCCCACTATTTATCGGGGACTTGGCCTGGAGGGTGGTGCATGGAGCAGCCCATGCAACAAATTTTTAAGCCAGTTCTCGGGCTCCCAGGCCGCCTGCAATTTCTGCGGTCTGGAAGAGTCCGTGTTCCATGTTTTTATGGAGTGTGAGAGGTTGCAGCCCCTGTTTCATTATTTAAAGGGGCTGCTCCTCAATTTCTGGTTGCACTTCAGTCCCACACTCCTGATCTTTGGGCACCCTGTGCGGAGGGGAGCGGGTAGGTCCGAGGGCCTCCTCGTAGGACTGCTCCTGGGCACGGCCAAGGGTGCCATTAGCCAGTCCAGGCAGCGGGTGGTCGAGGGGGTCGTTCAGCTCGACTGCCTGCCTCTTTTCTGGGCCTACATCCGGGCCAGGGTGTCCCTAGAGATGGAGCACGCGGTGTCCACCGGTACGCTTGTGGCCTTCCGCGAGAGGTGGGCACCGGAGGGACAGGAGTGCATTATTACCCCCGGCAACCAAATTTTAATTTGATTTTATATGTTTTAAAGTTTAATTTGTTTTAAATGCTGGTTTTAGTGCCCCCCTCCCCTTTTATAGGGGGCACTTGTAAAATATGGTTTGAGGGCCCAAAAAAAAATACAAAAAAAAATACAAAAAACAAAAAAAAACAAAAAAAAGGGCCTTGGGAAATGTTTGGAGTGTCCCCCAGATCAGGGGGCACTTGATCTAACTTTATTTTGTCTCCTTAAAAAGAGTTGTAGAGCTGTTGGAGGCGTGGCCTAATCATTTGGAGCCTGGTGCAGTGAGGGAAGGAGCTCCCTGCTTTAGCTCCTGCCTGTAGGCCTTGAATACCCTGAGAACATCCAAGAAGAGGAGGAAGGGGCTTGCTACTACATCAAACCATCCAGAGGGAGAGGAGGAGAACAGAAAATATAACAACTTCACTACAGCTACAGAGAGTTGGAGAGAGGGGGCAATAACAACATCCATCCATTGTGGAAGGAGGGAGAGCCACTAATATTCTACAGGTGGGTGTATTTTGGTGCACTCGGTGGGGGGAGAAAAGAAGATTTTCACGAGGGCCGGAACATCGCGTGGGGTGTGTGTGTGTGGAAGTGTGTGTGGGGGTCTTGCCCACAACTAGGCCCCACACACCACTGAAGCACCCCTCCCCCATTGCCTTGGCCCGGATTGGCTGGAGCGACCTGGGTGAAGACCTGTTAACACCTTGTTTAACATCGTTGGGAGTGCTGGGCCTGGATAGTTCCTGCTATCCCGGCTGAAGACATCTTCTCCCCCCAGCCGAAGATCATCGAAAAGACTTTGTATTTACCATCCAGGGGGTGCACCCCAGCAACACCCACCCAGCACTGTGAGGGGAGACCTGCCCTCACAGCTTCCCTCTTTCCCAAACCCCCTCCTCTCTCTCTCTCTCTCTCTCTCTGTCTCTCCCCTCGCTCTCTGAGAGCCCCTTTCCTCCTTTAAAAAAAAAATTAAGACAACTGAGCAGAGGGAGCAAGGCCCTTCCCCAATCGTTAACTAGGGGAGAGGTGTGCCTCATTAAGAGCGCCCTCTGCTCAAATATCAACGAGGCCAATTAAGATCTATCAGGCCTGTGACTTTGGGGTGGGTGTAGCCCTTAAAGGGACCCGTGATGGCAACCCGTTCCACGGCAGTGGCAGGGCCAGCGAGGACGTACGCGCAGGCGGCGTCCACAGCCACGGTGCCTCCTGCTGTCCTGCCACCGTTCCGATTAATTACCAAAAAAAACGGGGTCAAGAGCTACACTCACCCCACTATGAGCACTGAGGAGTGCGTGCGGGCGATGGCTGGGGTAGTCGGCCCCTCGGCCGTTGTTGCAGACTCCAAGATGTCCAGGAAGGCTGTGTTCTTCCTGGGGTTGGAGCGGGCGGTGTCCCTGGCCCTTGAAAAGGGGCTCACGGTGGGCGGGACGTTCCAGCCGGTGGACCCTCTCGAGGCCACCGCGCAGAGGGTCATTCTTTCAAACGTCCCGCCATTTGTTCCCGCTGAGCTCCTCCTCCCTCACCTACACCAACTGGGGGAGGTAAGGTCGGGGATCAACCCCATACCGCTCGGCCTCAGGGAGAACAGCCTGCGTCACTTGTTCTCCTTCCGCCGCCAGCTCTTTGTCCGGCTGGCGAGGGAGGACACGACGGAAGGCACCTTCAACGTGGTGCACGAGGGGACTGCCTACCGCATCTTTTGGACATCGGACGGCGTGCGATGCCATGCCTATAGGGAGGTGGGGCACGCATGGGTGCGCGGACATTGTCGGGGGCCTTTGTCTTCACGGCCTCCGGCGGGGGGGAGGGAGTGCGTCCGATCGGAAGGAAGGCGCGGAGGAAGGCGAAACACCTCGAGACGGGTCCCCTCAGTGCACCGGACAGCCCCATCACCGCGCTTGGTCCAGCCCTGTCACCGGCGAGCGTGGGGTGCCCTGAGCCCGTGCCCGAGCCCTTGACCAATACCGCTCGGGCGCGGGCAAGAAAGACAAAAGGGGGGAGCGGAACGGGAGGCCTCGGCAGACATGGAGGTCTCCCTGCCTCCGCGCCCCCCCAGACAAAAAAGGAGGCGCCGCTCCAATGAGGCGGAGGAGGAACAACATCCCTCCGCGGAGGAGTCGGTGCCCGCCGTGTGTCCCGCGTCCCCCATCAGCGCCTCCAAACCGCGCCGTAGGCGGGAGGAATCTGTCCCCGGGGAGGGTCAGACAGTCGAGGCTGCCCAGCCTCTGCCTTCCGGGGATGGCGAGGAAGATCTGCCTGTCGTGGGGAGCGTGGGGCCGGCGGAGGAATGCGTCGCCGCCGGGTCGAGCGTCCCAGGGACTGAGGCGGGCGGGGCCGAAAAGGCCGAACATGAGCCCGCCCACCAAACAATCAACATCCCCCAGGACTTGCTCGATCCGGCAGAAATACAAAATTAAAATTTTTTAAAGAATCTGCACACGCTGGGCCGGGGGGTGGCGGCGGGGAGGGGGAAGAACACCAAACCTCGCCCCCAACTTTGGAGCTGGGGTACTTGGAGGACCTGGAACATTTCTTTGGCCAGGTCTCTCCATGTTCCCCGGTCCCTGCAGCGGAGGGGGAACCCCTTCCGCTGCCGCTTCCTGACCCAGCAGCACAAGTAAAAGAGCCCAGTGGGGACTCCTCTGCCAATGATCCTGGGGGTGGGATTAGGGCAGAGCCAGGGTTGGATGGAGCAGCCGGGCTGTTTGCCGTACCTCGTGCGGTTGACGGACCGGCTGCTGGCGGCGACCTCCTGGAGAGGGACGGGGACTCGGTGGAGGGCGCGGGAGAAGATCTGGAGTCCATCGCCAGTGAGGCGGTGGATCTCCTCGTGCCCGCCGCTGAGTCCCCCCTCATTCCTGTAAAGGAACTCCGGGACTTTATGGTCCAGAGCCAGGGTCGCCGCAACCGAACCCATCTGGTCCTGCAAAGATGGTCCGAGCCGGGGCTGCTCATCAGGTCCATCCGCGCCGCCGCTAAAACCATGGCCACGGGCGGACCCTTATCAAAGGCGCAAAGCCTTGAGCTGCGCCGGCTCAAAACGTTCCTCGCTGGGCTGCTGAGGGAGTGGAGGTCAACAAACAACTCCACTTCCCCTCCCCCCCCCACAATAGGTTAGGTAGAGGTTGCACTATGCTTTTGCCATGAAGATAACCATAGCCAGCCTCAACATCAACGGCGGCAGAGAGGCACGCCGTAGATTTAACAATTTTTCGCTCCTGCGGGAGGGGAAATATGCGGTGTGCTTCCTGCAAGAAACCCACACCGTTCCGGGAGACGAAGCCACGTGGCTCCTGGAATGGCAAGGAGTGGTCCGCATGAGCCACCTCACCGCCACTTCTTGAGGGGTGGCCATCTTGCTGGCCCCGCATTTTCAGCCGGAGATCTTGGGGGTCGAAGAGCCCGTGCCAGGCCGCTTGCTGCACGTCACGGTTCACCTGGGGGACGTGCCGCTCCATCTCGTGAACGTGTACGCCCCTCAGCCCGGCCAGCAGCAAACCCGCTTCTTCGAAGAAGTCTCCGCTCTTCTTGGCTCTGTCGACGTCGGCGACTGCATTGTCCTCGGGGGGGGATTTTAACTGCACCCTCGAGGCAAGGGACCACTCCGGTGCCCCGCAGAGCATGACGGCGATCGAGAAGTTGAGGGACCTGGTCGGGTCCTTCGACTTGGTGGACGTCTGGTGAAATCTCCACCCCGACTCCAGCGCCTTTACTTGGGTGAGGCCTGGAGTAGGATGGTCTAGAGTCGACCGCCTTTACGTGTCTCAGGCGTACGTTTCCTGCGTCCCGGCGGCCTCCATGCGGCCGGTGCCGTGTTCGGACCATCACCTGGTGTGGGCGGAGTTCGCTTCGCTCCGCGCGAGGACGAGGTCCGCGTACTGGCACTTTAACAACCAGCTGCTGGAGGACGTGCGGTTCCAGGACTCGTTCCGTCATTTCTGGGCCGACTGGAGAAGGAAGCAGGGGGGCTTCCCCTCCTTGAGGCTATGGTGGGACGTGGGCAAGGCTCACGTCCGCGTCTTCTGTCAAGAGTATGTGAGGGGGTCGACCAAGAGGCGGGCGGCCAGGGTCGGGCGTTTAGCAAAAGAGGTGCTCGACCTGGAATCCCGTCTCGGTCAAGTCGTCGAGGACCCGGCCCTGCGGACGGTGTACGAAGCGAAGAAGGCCGCGCTGAAGGACCTGCAGTTCGTCAGGTCCCGAGGCGCGTTTGTGAGGTCGCGGATCCGGTTCCTGCGGGATCTGGACCGCGGCTCCCCCTTCTTCTACTCGCTGCAAAAAAGACAGGGTGTCCGTAAGCAGCTCTTGACGCTGCTGGCCGACGACGGCTCTCTCGTCTCGGATCCGGAGGGCGTCAGCAACTAATACGGGGCTCTGTTCTCTCTGGTGCCGTCCAGCGAGGAAGCACGTAGAGTTTTGTGGGAGGACCTGCCGAAGGTCAGCCCAGAGGGCGCCGAAAATCTGGAAGCTCCGCTAAGTCTGGCGGAGCTGACCGGTGCCCTCGCCCGGCTCTCGCGGGGAAAATCCCCGGGGCTGGACGGGCTGACCATGGAGTTCCACAGGGCGTTCTGGGACGTCCTGGGGGGCGACTACGCACGGGTCCTGGGGGAAAGTCTGGCAACCGGGGAGATGCCCCTCTCTAGGCACAGGGCAGTCATCGTACTGCTGCCTAAGAAGGGCGATCTCTGCCTATGTAAGAACTGGCGCCCGGTCTCCCTCCTCAGCACGGACTACAAAATTTTCGCCAGGGTGATGTCTGCTCGCCTTGGCGCCGTGCTGGACCACATGATCCACCCCGACCAGTCCTACACGGTCCTGGGCCGGACAATCCACGATAACATCCATCTGGTCCGGGACCTCATCCATCATTCCCAGGAGGCTGGTCTGTCGGTCGCCTTCCTATCCCTCGACCAAGAGAAGGCGTTCGACAGGGTGGATCACGATTATCTGTTCGGAACTCTGCGCGCTTTCGGGTTCGGGACGCATTTCGACGCCCGGATCCGACTTTTGTACACCGCCGCGGAGTGTCTGATTAAGGTTAACGGGTCCTTGACGGCGCCCCTTCGTTTTAGAAGAGGGGTGCGCCAGGGATGCCCCATGTCCGGCCAGTTATATGCCATCTGCGTGGAGCCTTTCCTGCGCCTCCAACGGACGAGGTTGACGGGACTGGCTCTGCAAGGGCCGGGCGTGGAGGTCATCCTCTTGGCTTACGCCGATGACGTGCTCCTCACGGTAGAGGATCCCGTTGACCTGCGGAGGATGCGTGAGTGCCAGGAGATTTACTCGGCCACATCCTCCGCCAGGATCAATTGGGAGAAATGTTCCGGACTCCTGGTGGGTCAGTGGCGGGTGGACTCCCTGCCGGAGGAGCTCAGGCCTTTTGCCTGGAGCACGACCCATCTCCTCTATCTGGGAGTCTACCTTAGCCCCGACGAGGAAGCCTGGCCGGCGAACTGGCAAGAGCTGGAGGCCAAGGTCGCCGCTCACCTAGGGCGCTGGACAGGACTGCTCTGAGTGCTGTCCTACAGGGATCGAGCGCGAGTCATAAACCAGCTGGTGGCCGCTATGCTGTGGTACCGGCTGGTCACTTTGACCCCTCCCCCTGCGTTTGTCGCCAGGATACAGAAGAAGCTGGTGGACTTCTTCTGGAACAATAGGAAGCACTGGGTCTCTGCCGCTTAGGGAGGGCGGTCAGTCGCTGGTGTGCGTCAGCGCCCAGCTAGCGACTTTCCGTCTTCAGACCCTGCAGAGATACCTTTACGTTGAGCCCCCTCCTAGGTGGCGTGCACTGGCGACGTATTTCTTCCGCCAGCAGCACGGCCTCAACTATGACACGCAGCTCCTGTTTGTGAGCTTGGGGGGCGTCAGGAGCGCCGTCCAGGAGCTGTCTGTCTTTTACAAGGAACTCACCAGGGTCTGGAACAAAGTCTCCACCAAGCGCAGCTCTCCACCGGCTGGAGTGGCGGCTATCCTGCAGGAGCCGCTGCTCGGGAATCCGTACCTCCACGACCGAGGTTTTAGGTGGCAGTCGGACGAGAGGGCTGTGGCTGGTGAGGTGACCAGGGTCAGGGACCTGCTCGATGGCGGAGGAGCGGGCTGGATGGCGCCAGACACACTGGCGCGGCGCCTAAATTCGGCCGACGTCCGCCGCGCGGCCGATGCCATCGAGTTGCTAAAAACAGCATTGGGCCCTGACTCCGTTAGGTGTGTCGAGGAGGCTCAAGTACGTGGGGAGATCCCGTCCGGACGGAATTCCTCATCGGCGCCAAACCCCGGAATCTCCCTCGGGACCCGGCGCCTCACAACTTGAGCCACCTCGGGGAAATCCCCTCCGTGCCTTTCAGTTCTGCGCGGAGGGGTTTCCTGTACAGGCTGCTCCTGCACACTCTCCACCTTGCTATCCTCGTCTGCCGTCCGGACACGCCATGGCGCACCATCTTGCCGTCCGGAGGAGGCGGGGATCCCCGATGGAGTGCACTCTACGTGGGAGTCCTCCCACTATTTATCGGGGACTTGGCCTGGAGGGTGGTGCACGGAGCAGTCCCGTGCAATAAATTTTTCAGCCGGTTCACGGGCTCCCAGGCTGCCTGTAATTTCTGTGGTCTGGAAGAGTTCGTGTTCCATGTTTTTATGGAGTGTGCAAGGTTGCAGCCCCTGTTCCATTATTTAAAGGGGCTGCTCCTCAATTTCTGGCTGCACTTCAGTCCCACACACCTGATCTTTGGGCACCCTGTGCGGAGGGGAGCGGGTAGGTCCGAGGGCCTCCTCGTCGGTCTGCTCCTGGGCACGGCCAAGGGTGGTCGAGGGGGTCGTTCAGCCTGACTGCCTGCCTCTCTTCCGTGCTTACATCCGAGCCAGGGTGGCCCTGGAGATGGTGCACGCGGTGTCCACCGGTACGCTCGCGACCTTCCGCGAGAGGTGGGCGCCGGAGGGACTGGAGTGCATTATCACCCCCGGCAACCAAATTTTAATTTGATTTTATATGTTCTAAAGTCTAATTTATTTTAAATGCCGGTTTTAGTGTCACCCTCCCCTTTTATAGGGGGCACTTGAAAAATTATGATTTTAGTGCCCAAAAAAACAAAAAAACCCACAAAAATCACCAAAAAAAAAAGAGCACGTGAAAAGTGTTTGGAGTGTCCCCCAGATCGGGGAGCACTTGATTTAATTTATTATGTTTTCCCCAAAAGAGTTGTAGAACTGTTGACTCCCTGAGCTGGAGTCCTCCCTCTATTTATTGGGGACTTGGCCTGGAGGGTGTTGCACGAAGCAGTCCCATGCAATCGGTTTTTAAATTGGTTCACAGACTCCCAGGCTGCCTGCAATTTCTGAGGTCTGGCGGAGTCCGTGTTCCACGTATATGTTCAATGTGTGAGGTTTCAGTCCCTCTTCCATTCATTGAAGGGCCTGCTCCTCAAGTTCTGGTTGCACTTCAGTCCCACGCTCCTGATCTTTGGGCATCCTGTGCGGAGGGGAGCGGGCAGGTCGGAAGGCCTCCTCATAGAACTGCTCCTGGGCATGGCCAAGGTGGCCATCAACCAGTCCAGGCAACGGGCGGTTGAGGGGGTCGTTCAGCCTGACTGCCTGTTTCTCTTCCGTGGGTACATCCGAGCCAGGGTGTCCCTGGAGATGGAGCACGTGCTGTCCACCGGTACGCTCGTGGCCTTCCGCAAGAGGTGGGCACAGGAGGGACTAGAGTGCATCATCACCCCTGGCAACCAAATCTTAATTTGATCTGTTTAATGTCTAAAGTTTAATTTGTTCATTTGTCGGTTTTGGTGCCACTTTAATAAGGGGGCATTTGATTTATAGGTTCAACTAACATAGTTGTAGAGCTGTTGAGTTGGGAGTGGCTTAGCCAGTCATATGATGTTCACAAGACTCAATAAAACCCCAGCCAGTTGGGTTTGGGGGATCCACGATGTGGCAGGTGATTGTGAGCCTGGTGGATGAACTGGTAATGTGCAGTGTGATTGTTAAATCTTTAGCTAATAAACCAATTAGTTCTTAAAAGCAATATGTTGCTATGAATTCTTAAGCAAAGAAGCAATGTAACAAATATAATACAAACCCCTTAGTCCCACCCTCCTGACAGAGAAAGCGAGCCTCAGGATGTATGGAGAGTGACGGCAGACTTGCTATAAAAAAATGTTTTGCATTACTAGGCTTCACGCAACTATTTGAAAGCTGGCATGCAGAGCTAAGAGGTGCGGGTTTCTATTTATCAGGCCAGCCTTTGATGGAATTTGTGCTAGCTGTCATGCACGGAGAGAAATGTATGTATAGCCATTGACAAACTAATGAGACAAGGGAAATGGCAGTGTTGCATTTGACAAAGGGAATTTTGTTCATTGGTATATTTCATTTTATTTTAAAGGGACAGGCGCACCTTGAGGAGGAAGAGTTTAACAATGTTATTATGTTTTACCCTGGACGGTGGGGTAAACATAGAAACGTAGAAACATAGAAAATAGGTGCAGGAGTAGGCCATTCGACCCTTCGAGCCTGCACCACCATTCAATAAGATCATGGCTGATCATTCACCTCAGTACCCCTTTCCTGCTTTCTCTCCATACCCCTTGATCCCTTTAGCCATAAAGGTCATATCTAACTCCCTCTTGAATTATATCCAATGAACTGGCATCAACAACTCTCTGCGGTAGAGAATTCCACAGGTCAACAACTCTCTGAGTGAAGAAGTTTCTCCTCATCTCAGTCCTAAATGGCTTACCCCTTATCCTTGGAATGTGTCCCCTGGTTCTGGACTTCCCCAACATCAGGAACAATCTTCTTGCATCTAACCTGTACAGTCCCATCAGAATTTTATATGTTTCTATGAGCTCCCCTCTCATCCTTCTAAACTCCAGTGAATATAGGCCCAGTCGATCCAGTCTCTCCTCATATGTCAGTCCTGCCATCCCGGGAATCAGTCTGGTGAACCTTCGCTGCACTCCCTCAATAGCAAGAACGTCCTTCCTCTGATTAGGAGACCAAAACTAACACAATATTCCAGGTGAGGCCTCACCAAGGCCCTGTACAACTGCAGTAAGACCTCCCTGCTCCTATACTCAAATTGCCTAGCTATGAAGGTCAACATATCATTTGCCTTCTTCACCGCCTGCTGTACCTGCATGCCAACCTTCAATGACTGATGTACCATGACACCCAGGTCTCGTTGCACCTCCCCTTTTCCTAATCTGCCACCATTCAGATAATATTCTGCCTTCTTGCTTTTGCCACCAAACTGGATAACCTCACATTTATCCACATTATATTGCATCTGCCATACATTTGCCCACTCACCTAACCTGTCTAAGTCACCCTGCAGTCTCTTAGCGTCCTCCTCACAGTTCACACCGCTACCCAGCTTAGTGTCATCTGCAAACTTGGAGATATTACACTCAATTCCTTCATCTAAATCATTGATGTATCTTGTAAATAGCTGGGGTCACAGCACTGAGCCCTGCGGCACCCCACTAGTCACTGCCTGCCATTCTGAAAAGGACCCGTTTATCCTGACTCTCTGCTTTCTGTCTGTCAACCAGTCCACGTCAGTACATTACCCCCAATACCATGGGGTAGATTTTTGGCTGTAGCACCTGGGTGTAAAGTATCCCCTGGGTGGAACGCAGAGAGAAAGATCAGGCACGCGATGGGGCGGGAGTGGGGGGCCGGGGTCACTGCACCGAATATCACAGCCTGCACAATTTTTTTTCCATTTTAAACGAATGATTTGTATGGTGTACAATCCTCCCTGGCTGAATTTCCTCTGTGCTCCTCTCAAGTAGTGCTTTACCCCCAGGTGGTAGAGAGTAAGCAGGCTGTTTGATCACCTGAGGTCCACACACCTCCATCTCCATGGGGCAGTGATTGAGTAAGAACCCTACCTAATTTTCTCACTCTAGCGCCGCGATCTCGCCAATCGTGGTGAGTCCAGGGAGGCCGGGGTCAGGGTCGGGGTGGGTGGTGACCCCTTTCCTGGCTCCAGCCCGCACTGTGTGAAGAATCTTCCGTTGATGGGGTTTATTAAGCCTGCCCTGCGAGGTTCCTGGCCAATTAAAAGGAAGCGGGTCTGATGACATGATTTGATGATGCGTCATCAGCCTCTTTCCTTAAAGGGACCACAGCCACATACATTTCGACAGTTGTGCTGTCAGTGGTCTGCAGCATTGAAGTGCTGCAATCAATGACAAGCTCGGCACAGAGGTGCACGGCTGCACCCAAGCTCTCCCATGACTCCCTCCATGTGCTTATTCCTTTCCAAAGGGCAGAAGAGACCTCCCAGGACACCAACACAGCCTGGTTGCACATTGCACAGGAGGGCACAAGCAGGGATGTCGTCAGGAGGACCAGGCTGCAGTGGCACAAACCTTTCAATGATCTCAGTAGATCACGAAACGTTACTGCAAAGCCGCACTTAACCTCATCCTGCTGTGCCACTCATCACATCCTTATTACTCTGCCTTCCCTACTCTACTCCTGCACATCCTTACACACACCAACTGACCTTGCACCTCCACCCATCCCTCTCTCTCTATATATACATTATCACATCCCCATCTCACTAGCCACACCTCACCCTTATCCTTGTTCAATCATACCAACTAACAACACACAAGGGTAGGCACTTGGGTCTTTTGGCCAATGTTTATGTAGAGTTTCTACTAATGTGTTGTCAAACATTGAAATCTTTATTTTGAACACTTTGCCTTCTTGGACAGATTTGTGTGAACCTTTGGATGTGACTTACTGAGCTGTAGTGAATGATGAGACATAAGGGTATCCCCACAATGGTGATGATTGTGAAAGGAATAGCTTGGGCATTGCAGGGATGCTTTATGGTGTTGGTGTTAGGTGGTACCAGCCTAGCATATCATGTGGCAGCCATAGTGTACAGCATCAACTGAAGTAAATGATGAGGCCATCCCTGGTGGCCCAGGCAGCAACATGGTTGGGTGCTGATGCCCTGTCTCCTGTGCAGCATCAGGTGATTGCGGAGCAGTTTGGTCTTGTTGGTGGTGATGCTAGTGTGCCTGGTGATTTTGGTGTTGAGGCTGATAGTGGTGGAATTCTGAGCATCAAGGTGTGATTTTCTCAAGGGCACCAATTCTGATGGAACAGATGGCAGCTGAAGTTGAGATGACAGAAGTGATCTGTCAATGGTGAGAGAAGTTGCTCCAAGGAGGTGACAGTGGATAGGGAGTTCACTGCAAACACTTCAAAACTGCATAAAGCTCAAAAGTGTCTTCCAAATCCTGAAGGCTTCAGCTTCTGAGGCTGGAAAGTGAACAGCTATGAAATTGCAGCTTTTATATCACTTCTACAGCTGTCAACTAGTCACAGCAATGGAGTCATTGAGAACCCAACACATTTACCTGACGTGAAACCCAAGCGAAGGGAAGCTCAAAAAAGTTGGAAAAATGGTAAGTACCTGGTAAAATTCTTTTAAAATACCTTTAAAGTAGCTCTTAATGCTGTTAATTAGCTGGCCTGCCGCTTGGTGTCGGGTCTGTGAACTGCAGCCAGACCCGGCACTTTGGAAATTCACCAGGAGGCGGGTTCAGAGTGGGATCCCACCCCGCTGTCAATCAGGGCCATTTTGAGCCGCACTCACAGGGCTGGTCCGATTATGGCCTTGCTCTCTGTTGTAAATCTCTTACATTTAATCTTGGTGCCTCATTCTTGACCCCTTCGCTACTGGAAACAGTCTGCATCTATCTACCTCATAATTTTAAACACTTCTACCATAATGCCTTATATTCTGGGTTGTTTTGATAAAAGCAGCCCCAATTTTCCAAGTCTTTCTTCGTATGTGTATTTCCTCCTACCAGGTAGCATCCTAGTGAGTCTGTGCTGCACCCTCTCTAAAGCCTCAATATCCTTTCTATAGTATCGAACTCAAAACTGCACACAATACGCTGACTGAGGTCTTATCCTTGTCGTGGTTTGCATAATTAATGGAAAAGAGGATTTTGTTTGAACAATTCACGAGAAATTAATTTTCCCTGTTATCGTTTAGTTTATATCTTCCAGGTGGGATAGTTGTTTGGATTGTGAGATTCCTGCAGAGTTATTCGGAGCTGTATCCTTTAATTGTTAGCATATGAAGACGTTCGCCTCACAACAACAGTGACTGCACTTCAAAGCTGCACAGGGAACGATAGTCGAGTGGTTATGTTACTGACCAAAGGAGGATCCAGAGTCATGAGTTCAAATCCTACCCTAACAGCTGTGGAATTTGAATTCAGTTAAGTAAATACGTCTGGAATAAAAAGCTAGTGTCAGGAATAGTGACCATGAAACTACTGGATTGTCGTAAGAACCCATATGTCCTTTAGGGAAGGAAATCTGCCGTCCTTACCCGGTCTGGCCTATATGTGAATCCAGACCGACAGCGATGTGGTTGACTCTTAACTGCCGTCTGAAATGGCTTGGCAAGCCGCTCACCACCACCTTCTCGAGGGCAATTAGCAGTGAGCAATCTTTGCTGGCGATGCACAACATGTGAGCGAATATAAAAAAAGGTAATGGGACATCCTGATAATGTGATAGACAGGGATTAAACCAGGAAGTAGAATCATAGAATCAGAAAATAGTTACAGCACAGAAGCAGGCCATTCAGTCCGTCGAGCCTGTGCCGGCTCTCTGCAAGAGTACCTCAGCTAGTCCCACTCCCCTGCCCTTTTCCCATAACTATTTTCTCTCTATCTACTCTTTTCATTTATAATATGACCATTATCAATTTTTCAAGGGGCACAAATTGTTCTTAACCACCCTCTTTTTCCTAATATAATTGTAAAAGATTTTTGTGTTGATTTGAAATCCCTTGCAAGTTTCTTTTCATACTGCCTTTTTGCAGCTCTTGCTATCTGTTTTGTCACCCATTGCTGTTCTTTGTATCTCTCCCATTCACCAGGATCTGTGCGATGTTTCGCATTCTTGTAAGCTTTTTCTTTTAGCTTTATGTTGTCCCTCACCTCTTTAGTCGTCCATGGCTGTTTTTTTTGGCAAGTAGAGCTCTGTCTGTCTGTCTATCTATCTCTCTATCTATCTCTGTCTATCTGTCTATCTGTCTATCTATCTGTCTGTCTGTCTGTCTATCTATCAGTCAGAATCAGGGGAAGTCATAACGGGGAACAAAGAAATGGCGGACCAATTGAACAAGTACTTTGGTTCGGTATTCACGAAGGAGGACACGAACAACCTTCCGGTTATAAAAGGGGTCGGGGGGTCTAGTAAGGAGGAGGAACTGAGGGAAATCCTTATTATCCGGGAAATTGTGTTGGGGAAATTGATGGGATTGAAGGCCGATAAATCCCCAGGGCCTGATGGACTGCATCCCAGAGTACTTAAGGAGGTGGCCTTGGAAATAGTGGATGCGTTGACAGTCATTTTCCAACATTCCATTGACTCTGGATCAGTTCCTATGGAGTGGAGGGTAGCCAATGTAACCCCACTTTTTAAAAAAGGAGGGAGAGAGAAAACAGGGAATTATAGACCGGTCAGCCTGACATCGGTAGTGGGTAAAATGATGGAATCAATTATTAAGGATGTCATAGCAGTGCATTTGGAAAGAGGTGACATGATAGGTCCAAGTCAGCATGGATTTGTGAAAGGGAAATCATGCTTGACAAATCTTCTGGAATTTTTTGAGGATGTTTCCAGTAGAGTGGATAAGGGAGAACCAGTTGATGTGGTATATTTGGACTTTCAGAAGGCGTTCGACAAGGTCCCACACAAGAGATTGATGTGCAAAGTTAGAGCACATGGGATTGGGGGTAGTGTACTGACATGGATTGAGAACTGGTTGTCAGACAGGAAGCAAAGAGTAGGAGTAAATGGGTACTTTTCAGAATGGCAGGCAGTGACTAGTGGGGTACCGCAAGGTTCTGTGCTGGGGCCCCAGCTGTTTACACTGTACATTAATGATTTAGATGAGGGGATTAAATGTAGTATCTCCAAATTTGCGGATGACACTAAGTTGGGTGGCAGTGTGAGCTGCGAGGAGGATGCTGTGAGGCTGCAGAGCGACTTGGATAGGTTAGGTGAGTGGGCAAATGCATGGCAGATGAAGTATAATGTGGATAAATGTGAGGTTATCCACTTTGGTGGTAAAAACAGAGAGACAGACTATTATCTGAATGGTGACAGATTAGGAAAAGGGGAGGTGCAAAGAGACCTGGGTGTCATGGTACATCAGTCATTGAAGGTTGGCATGCAGGTGCAGCAGGCGGTTAAGAAAGCAAATGGCATGTTGGCCTTCATAGCAAGGGGATTTGAGTACAGGGGCAGGGAGGTGTTGCTACAGTTGTACAGGGCATTGGTGAGGCCACACCTGGAGTATTGTGTACAGTTTTGGTCTCCTAACCTGAGGAAGGACATTCTTGCTATTGAGGGAGTGCAGCGAAGGTTCACCAGACTGATTCCCGGGATGGCGGGACTGACCTATCAAGAAAGACTGGATCAACTGGGTTTGTATTCACTGGAGTTCAGAAGAATGAGAGGGGACCTCATAGAAACATATAAAATTCTGACGGGGTTAGACAGGTTAGATGCAGGAAGAATGTTCCTAATGTTGGGGAAGTCCAGAACCAGGGGTCACAGTCTAAGGATAAGGGGTAAGCCATTTAGGACCGAGATGCGGAGGAACTTCTTCACCCAGAGAGTGGTGAACCTGTGGAATTCTCTACCACAGAAAGTTGTTGAGGCCAATTCACTAAATATATTCAAAAAGGAGTTAGATGAGGTCCTTACTGCTAGGGGGATCAAGGGGTATGGCGAGAAAGCAGGAATGGGGTACTGAAGTTGAATGTTCAGCCATGAACTCATTGAATGGCGGTGCAGGCTAGAAGGGCCGAATGGCCTACTCCTGCACCTATTTTCTATGTTTCTATGTTTCTATGTATCTATCTGTCTGTCTGTCTGTCTATCTATCTATCTATCTGTCTGTCTGTCTGTCTGTCTATCTATCTATCTGAATGTCTGTCTATCTATCTATCTGAATGTCTGTCTGTCTATCTATCTATCTGTCTGTCTGTCTATCTATCTATCTATCTGTCTGTCTATCTATCTATCTGTCTGTCTGTCTGTCTATCTATCTATCTATCTATCTGTCTGTCTGTCTATCTATCTATCTATCTGTCTGTCTGTCTGTCTGTCTGTCTGTCTGTCTGTCTGTCTATCTATCTGTCTGTCTCTCTATCTATCTATCTGTGTATCTATCTACCCATCTATCTAGCTCCATATCTATCTGTCTGTCTGTCTGTCTGTCTGTCTGTCTGTCTGTCTATCTATCTATCTGTCTGTCTGTCTATCTATCTATCTAAGTATCTAGGTCAGGCAGCATCTGTGGAGAGAAACAGAGTTAACGTTTCAGGTCTGTGACCCTTTGTCAGAACTGGAAAAGTGCGAGATGTAACAGATTCTTAAGGAAGTGCGGGGCAGTGAAAGGGGGAGGGGAGGAAAAAACAAAAGGGAAGGTCTGTGATTGGGTGGAAGGCAGGTGTGATGTTACATCTCAAACTTTTCCAGTTCTGACGAAGGTTCATAGACACAAAATGTTAACTCTGTTTCTCTCTCCACAGATACTGCCTGACCCGCTGAGATTTCCAGCATTTTCTGTTTTTATTTCAGATTCCAGCATCTGCAGTATTTTGCTTTTGTAATGACTTTTCTTTCTTTCTCTCTCTCTCTATCTATCCATCTCTATCTATCTATCTATCCATGTATTATGATAGTGACTACTTCAAAAGTAATGTATGATGTTTTTATTTCAGATTCCAGCATCTGCAGTATTTTGCTTTTGTAATGACTTTTCTTTCTTTCTCTCTCTCTATCTATCTATCTATCTATCTATCTCTATCTATCTATCTATCTATCTATCTATTTACCTATCTATCCATGTATCATGATAGTGACTACTTCAAAAGTAATGTATGATGTGCAGCACTTTAAGATGTTTTGATGTGACAATATAACTGCAAGCATTTTAATCTATCTATCAACCTATCGCTCAGCTCTGTATTTATCTATATGCTTACCTACTCAGCTCTCTTTTATACATTTCAGTTTTTAACAGGCTTATTATATAGAATAAAAGGAATACAAAATGGCAACATTTACAAGCAGCTCATCAACAAATGTGTCCAGAAAATTGTTTGGGGCAATCTGCAGCATGAGGAGAATGACATATGGAAGTGACTATCATAAAAGCCTTTATGGTATGAGGGGTGGGGCTGATGTAAGGAGAAACAGCAGCTATTTGGCATCTGTTGTGACATTGATGGATCTAGGGTGGCGATCTCCTTAGCAGGGCAATTGTAAATCCATTTGTATCAGATGGCCCAACCTGGTTTTATTGTGTCAATGTTGGCAGTTCTCTGTTAGAGACTAGCCTCTGGCTTCCAAATCATCAGGGGGCACTTCTAACTCTGGAAGGGTTCCAACACCTGTGAGAGCATGTCTGAGATTGAAAAGTATATTTTACACATCAGCAGATGCTGGCTTTGTAAATAATACCCTGTACTGCTCTGAAAGTGAGATTACATGTCTTCTGAGCACGACCAAACACAATGATTGTGACTCAGTACTCAGCATAGCTTAGCATGCACTTCATGGGAAAGTTTTTAGTGGGACTTTCCGTACATCAAATTAATGGGTTTCATTTGTTCTGCCACTGTGAATAGTGGCCTATAATGTCCAGAAAAAGAATAGAGCACAAGATGCAAATTAGGTTGAAAATAGGACCTCAGGGTTTGCGCTCAAAGTGTGATAAAGGGTGAGGGTAGTTGAAGAATGCGTGCTACGCAATCCCAAATGGCATCCTCCTAAATACTGTATCGGTGATTTTTCAATGCGGAATTACAAACTTCATGCAGTCTTAATGCATGGACTTTGGAATCCGATCTAAAATGAGATTTTCCACAAGCTTCACTTTCCAAAATCTCAATAACTATATAAATGTTCCGATATAGTATTTTCAAAGAGCGCAACATTGTGTGTAAGTTTCTCTCTTTTCTCTCTCCTGACCCATAAATTACTCTTCCTTACACCAAGAAATGAAGTGTGGGATAAGGGGTGTCTCCAATACTCCAGCACCCAGCTTCACAAACCATGAGCACATATCGGAAATTCATGCACTTGCCATTCATGGTTTTAATGGACAGAAAGTCATAGGAACATGTGTCAAATGAAGAAAGAAACACTCGCATTTATATAGAACCTTTCACAGCTTCTGAACTTCCCCAAAGCACTTTACAACCAATGAGTGTAGTCAATGTTGTAATGTAGGAAATGTGGCAGCCAATTTGCGCACAGCAAGGTCCCACAAACAGCAATGTGATAATGACCAGATAATCTGTTTTTTAGTGGTGTTGGTTGATTGATGAATATGGGCCAGGACACCAGGGAGAAGTCCCCTGCTCTTCTTCAAAATAGTGCACCTGAGAGAGCAGACGGGGCCTCGGTTTAACGTCTCATCCGAAAGTCAGCACCTCTGGCACTGCAGAACTCCCTCAGTACTGCACTGGAGAGTCAGCCTAGATTTTAAGCTCAAGACTCTGGAGCGGGGACTTGAACCCACCACCTTCTGACTCAGAGGCGAGAGCGCTACCAACTGAGCTGCAGCTGACACAATATGTGCTCCTGCCACATAAAGTTCCCTCTCCCTCTTCCAAATTCAACACTGCCTTTGGCAGGACCGACGGAATGCCACGACCAACACCGCATGTGGTTGCTGAGGTGAACTGGTAGCAGCAGGAATTCTGCTGTGGAAAGATGTGCGCCAAGGGAGTACTGGAGTGAAGGAATTCAGCTTCAAGCAGCAGAAATAAAGCACTGGCCCTGAAATTCCACAAGTGTTCTGCCCGGACTCCCGCTGGGACTTTGTTGATATCGTTTCCCCGAGGGTATCACCAGCCCCCTGTCAAGGTTACTGCGGGAGATCAGGAGAACGGCTGCGGACTTTCAGAGCCACTGGCTCTAATGGCCAGAAATCCCCATTTAAAAACACCAGTCAGAATACAACTCTAGCTACAGCGGTAACCTCGCTTTAAATGATGGAGCTTTTCAACAAACACTTTTACAGGCCTCCCCGGGGCCCATTTTACAGAGGGCAACACCGCACATCAAGTGCTGCACTGAGAAAAAAAGGCACAGGAATCCGGATCGGGACTAACTTACCTTGACTTACATCAGTTGGTAGTGTGTATTGAGGCCAGTGACCTGAAAACAAAACACTGCCTCCAAAACATTTTCTCCCGCAGAATCGAGATTTCAGTCCCAAGTTAACCCAGAGGGTTGTGGATGCTGAGCCTCTGAATATATTCAAGGCTGAGATCGATAGATTTTTGGAGTCTAGGGGAATCAAGGAATATGGAGATCGGGTGGGAAAGTGGAGTTGAAGTCGATGATCAACCATGATCTTATTGAATGGCGGAACAGGCTCGAGGGGCCATATGGTCTACTCCTGCTCCTATTTCTTATGTTCTTATGTTACACAAAAGCCGACCTCCCCAATTCTGGAAGCTGGCAAGCTGGCAGAGAAGGAGCACACCTCAAATGCTCCACAGCACCCTCATGTTCAGCAGTAAATTAGAGGCGAGAAACTATTGTTGGCGACATTGGTGTACAAAAGCGGAATGAGCTTGTATGAGAGTCCTATGTCCATTATTTAGTAGAAGCATTTGTCCATTTTTTTTTTTACACGGGTTAATGCTGCCATTAAAACTGCAGATTAATGCAGTTTGCCTGGAAGCTGTTGGTGGTCCGAGTCAACACTCTGTTCAGTACCTGCTAACCACACAGTAACACCACATTCCAGGTGGATGATCCAAAAAACATGAATGCCATAATATGCTGCCTTTCAACTTTCTATATACCCATTATAAAACCTGACAACCTTACAGCTCTTAAATGTTCATAGTATCACAGAATGGTTACAGCACAGAAGGAGGCCATTCGGCCAATCTAGCCCATGCCGGCTCTCTGCGAGAGCACTTCAGCTAGTCCCATTCCCCCGCCCTTTTCCCATAGCGCTGCAAATTTTTCTTTCAAGTACTTATTCCAATTCCCTTTTGAAAGCCACGATTGAGTCTGTCTCCATCATTCTCTCGCGCAGTGCATTCCAGATCCTAACCACTCATTGCATAAAAATATTTTTTCTCATGTCATCTTTGGTTCTTTTGCCAATCACCTTAAATCTGTTCCTTCTGGTTCTCGACCCTTCTGCTAATGAGAACAGTTTCTCTCTATCTACTCTGTCCAGACCTCTTGTGATTTTATTGCAGCGCACGGCCATTCTGCAACAGCGTACCCCTTTAAGCGTCAACTTTCATCTGAAATCAGTGGCACACCTGTCTTCTCAAATAGCTTCCTCCAGAAAATCTTTCTAATTCAATCTAGCTGCATTGGTGCTGCCGCAAGCTGGGCTACAAGCCGTGCACATCTGTCACAGCGCATGCTCTCCAATGTATGTCTTCAGTCAATGGCTGGAATCTTCCCAGCCCTGCGAGTGCGTGTTTGGAGGCGGGCCCTCTGTCAAACTGGCCCTGAATGTCAATGGGTCAGGATCCCGCTCTGAATCCGCCTCCTTATCAGTTTCTCAACTGTCGGACCTGCGTGCGGATCACAGACCTGACACCAAGCGGCAGGCGAGTCAATTAAGTTGCTTAAGAGCTAATTTAAAGGCATTTAAAAGGATTTTACCCAGGCACCTGCCATTTTACCAAGTTTTCAATGGGTTTGCTGACCCTCCGGTTTCACGCCAGGTAAGTGTGTCGGGTTCTCCGTGACTCTCCATTGCTGTAACTAGCTGACAGCTGCAGAAATGGTATAAAAGCTACCATTTCACAGCTGTTCACTTTCCAATGTCAGAAGCTGAAGCCTTCAGGATTTGGAAGAAACTTTTGAGTTCATTGCAGTTTGGAAGTATTTGCAGTGAACTATCTATCCACTGTCACCTCCTTGG
Organism: Pristiophorus japonicus; assembly: GCF_044704955.1. Classification (NCBI taxonomy): domain Eukaryota; kingdom Metazoa; phylum Chordata; class Chondrichthyes; family Pristiophoridae; genus Pristiophorus; species Pristiophorus japonicus. The sequence goes on from NC_091991.1 coordinate 27,238,935, forward strand.
AGCAACCTCTCTCACCATTGACCGATTGCTTCTGTCATCTCAATTTCACCTGCCATCTATTCCAGCAGCATCGGTGTCCTTGAAGAAATCTCACCTTGGTTCCCAGAATCCCACCATGATCAGCCCCAACACCAACATCACTCAACACACCAGCATCACCACCAACAACACCAACCGTCTCTGCAATCACCTGATGCCACACAGGACACAGGGCATCAGCATAATATAGAATTATAGAAATTTACAGCATGGAAGGAGGCCATTTTGGCCCATCGTGTCCACAGCAGCTGACCAAGAGTTATCCAGCCTAATCCTACTTTCCAGCTCTTGGTCCATACCCCTGTAGGTTACAGCACTTTAAGTGCACATCCAAGTATTTTTTAAATGTGGTGAGGGTTTCTGCCTCTGCCACCCTTTCAGGCACTGAGTTCCAGACCCCCATCACCCTCTGGGTGAAGAAATGTCCCCTCATATCCCCTCTAAACCTCCCCCCAATTAGTTTAACTATATGTCCCCTGGTTGTTGACCCTTCTGCCAAGGGTAACAGGTCCTTCCTATTCACTCTATCCAGGCCCTTCATAATATACACCTCAATCAGATTTCCCCGCCGCCTCCTCTGTTCCAAAGAAAACAGACCCAGCATCTCCAATCTTTCCTCATAGCCAAAATCCTCCAGTCCAGGCAACATTCTTGTAAATCTCCTCTGCACCCTTTCCAGTGCAATCACATTTTTCCTGTAACGTGGTGACCAGAACTGCAAACAGTACTCCAGCTGCGGCCTAACCAGTGTTTTATACAGTTTTATACAAGCTTAACCTCCTTGCTCTTGTATTCCATGCCTCGACTAATGAAGGCAAGTATTCCGTATGCCTTCTTAACCACCTTATCTACCTGGCCTGCTACCTTTAGGGATCTGTGGACCTGCAATCCAAGGTCCCTTTGTTCCTCTACACTTTTCAGTGTCATATCATTTATTGGCCCAGAAATCCCTGCTTCCTGCAGGCGTTCGAGAAAAGATGCGCACTTACCTTTTGGTCGAATGCCCGCAAGAGGTCCCGGACTCAAGGTCTCCTCTTCTTGCGCAACGGAGCGCGTTCACGTTGGGACGTCCGCAGGAGTCACGTGGGCCTGGACACCCAATCACGGGTAAGTATTTTCTCATTCTCATTTTCTCGTAAATCCGAAACTCCTATTACTATGAATGAGAAATACCCCCAAATACTACATAAAACATTATAAAAAAACACCTCACACAAATACACTATAGAAATTAAAGTTTATTGATATGTTTTTTAAAGAAAAAAATTCGCCGATTTTTACAAAAAGTTTTAATTATGTTTAAAAATAAATGTAACGTAGTCGGCAGGGTTTTTTAAAATATGTTTTTAAAATTTAATTTAATTATATTTTTGTATGTTTTTAAACTCTTACGCCTGTAAAAGTAGTTTTGAGGACATTTACTGGGCAAGATATGGGTAAATCCCAGAATCTTGCCTTGGCAAATGTCCTCGCTCGCAAGATACGGAGGATCTGTCAAGCCAGAAATGTGACAGTCGGAAAAGCTGGTTTTCAGCGCATGCGCATTGCACGCTGAAAACCGGCTTTTCCGATGCCTTCCCGGGTCTGTAGAAACTTCGTACGGAACCGGGGAGGCTGCGATTTCTGGGCCAATGTGTATTTCCTTGCCTTGTTAGACCTCCCCAAATGCATTACCTCACACTTATCCGGACTGAATTCCATTTGCCACTGTTCTACCCACCTGACCAGTACATTGATATCTTCCTGTAATCCACATCTATCTTCTTCATTATCAGCAACACAACCTATTTTAGTATCATCTGCAAACTTCTTAATCATACCCCCAACATTCAAGTCCAAGGGCTAGAACCTCCACTTTTGTGCTTATCGCCCAAAAATGGGTGTTATTTCCGGCATGGGTGGTAAAAAAGGGTTTTCAGATTGCCGGCTTCTCGTCCATTCACAAAACACCTAGTTTACATTTTTGAAAATGGGCGTTACCGTGAGCAATATCAAATGGGCGGTAGCATTAAATTTTTTTGACCTTCTGCCATAAAGTGTGGCAGTCCTTAATAACGGCATGGCAACGCTCGATTCCCATGATTCTGGAGATCAAGGGTCACCATGACAAGCGCAAAAGAGGAGACAGAATGAGAGGGAGCTCCATGAGATTGAAGGTGTGGCTGGGTGTGGTGTGGCTGCTTTGGGAGGAAGGAGGGAGACTTTAAAGCTTCACAGCAAGTAGGCAAACAAAAATTAGCTGTTACCAGCCACCTATTTGACTGAATTTGCCCTATAATGGAGAGAGGAGGAGGTATCACAGCACACTGTGGAGGCTGATGCTGGAGAGAGAAGTGAGGTGGGAGAGGAGCACATTGGAGGCCGTAAAAGAGCCAGGAGGTTCTCGGACGAGGCAAATGCCTCCCTCCTGCAGGAGGTCGAGTTACGCTGGGGTGATTTGACACAGGGAGGCCGTGGGAAGCCCACCCCAAAGGCCTACCAGAGGATACAGACCGAGATAGCAGAGGTGGTCTCGTCGGCGACCAACGAGGTGCGTGAGGGCAACCAATGCCGCGAACGATGAAACGACCTTGTGGGATCCGTAAGAGTAAGTATTACATTGATTTACATGTACTTATGTATTTATACAATTTGATTTGTAACAGTCATGAGTGACTATCAGCAGATGTGAGGTCTTGCGCTTTTACTGGGAATGTTTTACTCAAAGCCTGCGGTCACGCTGCACGTCTTTAGGTAAAGAATGATAATAATCATGATTACATCTGTCAGTTATGTATTGCATCAGTCTCTGTGACAATACCTAGCAATGATAGCATGCAATGATCTCATGCCATGTCATCCTGTTACCTTTTACAGAAGACGCTATTGACGATGAGGTCCATGCAGAGGCGAACGGTTGGGGGGCCACCAGTCTCCAGCGACATCACTGACATGGAGGAACGAGTATTAGCACTCATGGGGAAACAACCCTCTGACAGCCACGGATGTATCTGCAGACCCTGAAGTGATGCGACGTGAGTAAAGCTTACACCATTGCGTGATGTAAAGTCAATAGATGCCACATCAACTCATATCCAACCAATCATATATGATAGATAATTTCTAAAAGTGTCATAGAAATAATGTTGGCCTCATGAAAATCATTACAATGTAGAATGTGTTGATTGTCATGAAATGTGATGTCTGCGATGATTTTGAGAGCAGTGGTGCTTTTGTCGTGCATATGCTGTGTGTAGCGCTGGACTCACCTTGTCACCCTAGCACCCCCTTCTTCTCTAACAACCTAATTTGTGTCTTGCAGCTCAGCCAGCAGCGTGGCCCCAGGCAAGACCACAGAGGCCAGAAGGTGGGGGTGCGGGGCAGGAGTCAGTGGACGATCCTACATCTGGTGCTGAGGAGCTCTGATTGTCACCCGTCAATCCGCTGGGTCTGTTCTCAACGGATGAGAGTGCGGACTTCGAAGAACCTGCATCGCCACGCTCCAGAAGCCATTCCACCCCAAGGCCACCTAGTGGTCCTCCGGTCATTCCCACCTCCACTCTGGAGGTACCGGCCCCAAGCACATCTCCACGGGGCACCTCATTTTTCCCCAGGATGGCGCAGACCATGTGGAGGCTTCGTGGACGCGGCAGGTCTGTTCGACAAGCGCGACATGACAGCGGAGAGATGTACAGTTGTCCTGGAGGACTGTAGACATTGGTGACCAGCTCATCGAAGCATTTGGAGACATATCCCGACAGCTGGCCACCATGACCGAGTACTTTCCATGCATGGCGGAGTCCCTGGATGTGATAGCCAGGAACACTGCTGCCACAGACCTCCCAGTGGTCCCCGAGCGTGGCACTCCACTCCTAGGTTCCGCACCACCACTGCGAATGGCAGATGAGAAAAGCGACCAAGATCCTGCTTCTGCATCAGAGAATGTTGCCCCCTCGGCACCCCCTGCTCCCGTACCCGTGCAACCACAGCATCTGCCTTCATCCCCCCCTGAGGAGCTCCTCGGCCAGGCACCGTGGAGCGAGGAGGGGAAGGGGTAGAGGTAGGGAGAAGAAAGAGAGGGGGGAGGGAAAGTGAGGTGCTTGTGCGCAAGTGATGGCTGTGTTATATCTCCATCTGGATGTATGCAATTTGTTGCAATGTATGGGGGCTGGGGACCACGCTCCTGCTTTGCCTTTGTATTCTGTGTTGGTGGACATGTTGAACATGTGATTTATGCCAATGGTGGAAAAAATGGGTTGTGGGCGGGGGTTGGGTGTTAATGACTGTGATACCTATGATTTCAGACCAATGATGGGATTAAACTTTTGTTATTGAACATAACCTTGTTGCGCATTGTCTCAGATAGCTGGATCATTACATGCTGGTGATTCCCTACCATGAAAGGGTTAAATACAACTTAGCATCAATCAACATCAATTTTAACTGGCACCAAAGTGATGGGCACCATTGATGTCTGAGCTGCACACACACAGCAGGGTGTCAGCGTTGTCACTCACATCAGCGCTCTTTCAGGCAAATCTTTCAGATATCAGCTCCTTATATAAGAGTGGGATTTAACAAATGTCGGCTACACCACTGGCGTTTGTTCCGGTTAGTTCCACTTTTTGTGGGTGGTTTTTTGAGTGAGCGATATTGTGGACGATATGTGTGTGAGGTGGTGAAATTGACGATGGCGATCTCCATGGTCGCTAGCTTGGGTAAATATGCTCTTTACGACAAAAAACAGGGGGTGGGTGTTCATATTGAATCTCGGCATTAATTCCGTGTGGAAAATAATGCTGGGCGATATTATGGCCGTTAATTTTGCCCATTCTGCTGATTCCATCAAAAAAAGTGAGCGGGCGGTAATATATTTTCCTGGCGTTAATCACATTGGGAAACACTCGCCGATATGTCGTCTAAAAAATCCCGTCAGTGTCAATTTTGTGCCAAAATGGGCGCTATCTGGCCGTTATATGTCATTTCAGCGGCAAAATGAGTGTTAAGTGGGCGTTAAGCATGCAAATAAAGTGGAGGTTCTAGCCCCTAGTCATTGATATATACCACAAAAAGCAAGGGACCCAGCACTGAGCACTGCAGAACCCCACTGGAAACAACCTTCCAGTCACAAAAACACCCATCACCCATTATTCTTTGCTTCCTGCCTCTGAACCAATTTTGGATTCAACTTGCTACTTTGCCCTGGATCATATGGGCTTTTACTTTCGTGACCAGTCTGCCATGTGGGACCTTATCAAAAGCTTTGCTAAAATCCATATACACTACATCATATGCACTGTCCTCATCGACCCTCCTGGTTACCTCCTCGAAAAATTCAATCAAGTTAGTCAGACACGACCTTCCCTTAACAAATCCATGCTGACTGTCCTTGATTAATCCATGTCTTTCCAAATGAAGACGTATCCTGTCCCTCAGGATTTTTTCCAATAATTTTCCCACTGCTGAAGTTAGGCTGACTGGCCTGTAAGTACTCAATCTATCCCTTTCTCCCTTTTTAAACAGAGGTACAACATTAGCAGTCCTCTGCATGTGACCACATTGCTTCCAGGGATGGTCTCACCATGGCTACATTTACTTCACTTGACGCTGTGCACCCTGGCTGGTACATGATGTGCCATGTTGGCACCATCTCTCACCAGCACCATAAAGCATCCCTGCAATGCCCAAGCCATTCCTTTCACACTCATCACCATCGTGCAGGGTACCCTTATGTCTGACCATTCACTACAACTCACTAAGCCACTTCCAAAGGTGCACACAAATCTGTCCAAGAACATAAATAAAGGTTTTAATGTTTGACAACACATCAGCAGAAACTCTACCTGAACATTGGCTAAAAAGTGCCTACCCTTGTCTGTTGTTAGTTGTTATGATTGGCCAAGGATGAGGGTGAATGTGAGGTGTGGCTACTGAGATGGGGACGTGATCATTTAGATAGGAGAGAGGGATGGGTAGGGGTGCAAGGTCAGTTGGTGTGAGTAATGATGTGCAGGAGTAGGGTAGGGAATGCAGAGTGATGGTGATGTGATGAGTGGCACAGCAGTATGAGGATGAGATTGAGTGTGGCTTTGCAGTAATATTTTGTGATCTACTGAGATCATTGAAAGGTTTGCACCACTTGCAGCCAGGTCATCCTGACGACATCCCTGCTTGTGCCCTCCTGTGCACTGTGCAACCAGGCTGCGTTGATCTCTTGGGGAGGTCTCTTCCATCCATTGGAAGGGAAGAGAACCTCCCTGTGTGTTGTGACTCCCTCCCTAAACATCTGGAGGGAGTCATGGGAGAGCCTGGGTGCAGCCCTGCACCTTTGTGCGGTGCTTGTCAGTGTTTGCAGCACCTCAATGCTGTAGAGCTCTGACAGAATAACTGTCCAAAGAAATGTGGCCATGGTCCTATTTAAGGAAACCAGCAGATGACGCATCATCAGGTGACATTAGCCAACCCGCTTCCTGTTAATTGGCCGGGAACCTCGCAGGGTGGGCTTAACAAGCCCCATCAACTGAAGATTGTGTTGAGATGGCGGGCTGGAGCCGGGAGCGGGTTCCCCACACGTCACCAATGTTGGCCTCATCAGTCTCACCACTGTTGGCGAAATCGCGGCCTATGTCGCTGCTTGCAGGGATGAGAGATTACAGTTATGAAGAGAGACTTGTTAAGAAAAGATAATTATTTACACAAAAGATGATTAGATTGTGGTTTCTCTGCCAGAAATCATTGAAGCAGAATCTATTATTTCTTTTATAGAAAATGAAACAGTTGCTTAAGAAAGAGGAATGTTAAAGGAGGACCGAGAAGGAGGGTGGTCTGAGTCTTGGGAGTTCATGTGGAATGGACCACCAGCACAGACTTGACGGGTCCAATTGCCTATTATTTTGTTTTTTTACAATTTATTCATTCGATGTGGGAGCAGGAGCTGCTGGCAAAGCCAGCATTTATTGCTCATTCCTAATTGCCCTTGAGAAGGTGCTGGTGAGTCACCATTTCCGAGGGCAGTTAAGAGTCAACCAGATTGCTGTGGGTCTGGAGTTACATATAGGCCAGACTGGCTAAGGATGGCAGATTTCCTTCCCTAAAGGAGAACAAAATGGTTTTTTAATGATAATCCGGTAGTTTCAAGGTCACCATTACTGAATATAGTTTTTTTATTCCAGACTTATTTAATGAACTGAATTTAAATCCCCAGCTGCCTGGGTGGGATTTGAACTCACGTCTCCATATCAATAGTCCAAGCTTCTGGATTACTAGTCCAGTGACATTACCACTTATACTACTGTACCCAACTTTCTGCACTGTAATATTCTAAGACTGCAAAACCAAGATTGCACTTAATAAAATAGAACATACTAAACTCGAGATCGTCCCAACAATGTGAAAGTTGAAACTCCATTAGAGGAGGCCATCCTGGACCTCTTTGCTTATAACAGTACGGAGGCAGTATGGATGGTGAAGTCAGAGGCCTCTCCCAAGCTCAAGGCTAGTACCAAACTGTTCTTGTTCTGTCTTGTCTCCCTTCTCACTTACTCCCACATAGGAATACACACAACCACAAAAACATCATACCATTTTCCAATTAAGGCTGTGTTTGAATATCTCTCTTGTTGCCAGCATTTTAACATACATTCCTCTTCTGTCATTATAGTCCAAGAACAGAAAACTTTCAGCACTGGCATCGATCAAAGACAAGACAGGGCTTAATAGCACCTTGTAACCCTCTTGCTAATTCTTGCAAGCCCCAGCACAGATACACACGCCCTGGGGGATACAATTAGTGAACATGATGAGGTAGAACTGGATGAGTCACCACCTACATAGAAACATAGAAAATAGGTGCAGGAGTAGGCCATTCGGCCCTTCGAGCCTGCACCGCCATTCAATACGATCATGGCTGATCATTCCCTCAGTACCCCTTTTCTGCTTTCTCTCCATACCTCTTGATCCCCTTAACCATAAGGAACATATTGAACTCCCTCTTGAATATATCCAATGAACTGGCATCAACAACTCTCTGCGGCAGGGAATTCCACAGGTTAACAACTCTCTGAGTGAAGAAGTTTCTCCTCATCTCAGTCCTAAATGGCCTGCCCCTTATCCTAAGACTGTGTCCCCTGGTTCTGGACTTCCCCAACATCGGGAACATTCTTCCTGCATCTAACCTGTCGAGTCCCGTCAGAATCTTATATGTTTCTATGAGATCCCCTCTCATCCTTCTAAACTCCAGTGTATAAAGGCCCAGTTGATCCAGTCTCTCCTCACATGTCAGTCCAGCCATCCCTGGAATAAGTCTGGTGAACCTTCACTGCACTCCCTCAATAGCAAGAACGTCCTTCCTCAGATTAGGAGACCAAAACTGAACACAATATCCCAGGTGAGGCCTCACCAAGGCCCTGTACAACTGCAGTAAGACTTCCCTGCTCCTATACTCAAAACCCCTAGCTATGAAGGCCAACATACCATTTGCATTCTTCACCAGCTGCTGTATCTGCATGCCAATTTTCAATGACTGATGAACCATGACACCCAGGTCATGTTGCACCTCCCCTTTTCCTAATCTGCCGCCATTCGGATAATATTCTGCCTTCTTGTTTTTGCCACCAAAGTGGATAACCTCACATTTATTCACATTATACTGCATCTGCCATGTAGTTGGCCACTCGCCTAACCTGTCCAAGTCACCCTGCTGTCTCATAGCATCCTCCTCACAGCTCACAACGCCACCGAGCTTAGTGTCATCTGCAAACTTGGAGATATTACACTCAATTCCATCGTTTAAATCATTAATATATATTGTAAAGAGCTGGAGTCCCAGCACTGAGCCCTGCGGCACCCCACTAGTCACTGCCTGCCATTCTGAAAAGGACCCATTTATCCTGACTCTCTGCTTCCTTATGCCAACCACTTCTCTACCCATGTCAGTACATTACCCCCAATACCATGTGCTTTGATTTTGCACACCAATCTCTTGTGTGGGACCTTGTCAAAAGCCATTTGAAAGTCCAAATACACCACATCCACTGGTTCTCCCTTGTCCACTCTAACAGATGGGGAGCAGCAAGTGATGGTACCAGGGGAGGAGAAGGCAGTGTGGATGCCTTCCTTGGGGCTGAAATTCAGGATCCCGATAAGGCCCGTTACTGCCGGATTGCGGTGGCCAGACGACGAAATCGAATGGCCTCCGATTTCTGGTCAAATGGCTGCCGCAAGCCAAGTTCAGCAGGGGGGGGTGTTTCTGCTGGTCCCCATTTCCACTCCGCCGCTGCTGAGCAGCCGTAAGTGCGTCATCAGTGCACGCACCGCCGGGATCCCCCATCTCCCTCGAAATTCAGCCAAAAAATTTAATGTCCGCCAAGCGGTGCCCCCGACAACTTTTTCTGTCGGTGCACCTTTCATTCCCTCTGTCAGCCCTGGTGGTGCGGCGGCCATTAAAGGCAAGACCCAATGTCGCGGCCGCCATTTTATTTTTTGGTGGAAGTCGGCCGGACTATTGTGCCCCCTGGGTTTGGCCGGGCCACCAACAGGCAGCCTGGTACCCCCTCTTGGATGCCAGGCCACTGGTCCGGTCGAAACCCTCCCCGGTGGCCCAGTGACCGAACCTCAATAATCGCCGATTCTCTCCCCTTTAAAAGAGGGGAGGTACATGGTGACGCAGACGCGCAATGACATCACCACCGCTGCGCTGCTGAGTGACAGCGGCGGAGAATCCGTCCCGCCTCCACTTCCGGCACTTACCGCCACATTTCCGCCCCTTCCTGGCCGATTATAAAAACACGACAAAAGAGCTGAATATCGATCAAGAGTCGACCTCATCGTACCCGGCGGTGAAAACACTTAAAAAATGGTAAGTGTGCCAGGTTTCTGGCGGGCCTGAATTTCGGCCCCAATGAACTTCCATACTTTGTAAAATGTAAACAGTGCAGTGACATTCAGCAGCCATGTCCTACCCCTGTCGCTATCCAGAGTGAATGAGGCTGAAAATGCTTGTTCTTCTCAATAATGCAGTGGTCATTTCTCTGATCTATCTGTTCACAACAAATTAGCTGCTGTTGTAAATGAACTCTATCTTAGCTTGGAAGAAGGCAAAGAGATTAAGTTTGAGCGAGCTGGTGGTCTTATCATCTCTATGGTGGAGGTTGGCTGCAGTTCTCCTTGCAGCAGATGGCACAGCCTCCCTCATGGCCTGTAGCCTACAAAGGAAGTTTCCCTCAGTCACTGCCAGGAAGGTGTGCCAGGGAGATCGAATTTCCAAGCCATTGTCTCCGAAGTGAAGCACCTTGGGATCTTTGGTGCCTTGAAGGCATCTATAAATGCAAGTTTTTAACGTAGAGTAAAAGATGCAGTCACAGTGCTGGAAATCATCACATCGTTCATCAGAATTCAATACAGCACATGTCTGACTATCTCACTGTATGAACAGCTCTGTCAATACTCGGTGTAACTCATCTCGCTTTGCAGTCTTGCTGCACTCCAAAATGTTTCTGAGTTGGAGCAGTCACACAGGCTCAACGGGTTGGGATTCTCGCCAGAGGAATGCTTTCACCAGTTGCCAAGCAGCAGTGTTTGTTACTGACTTCTTCTTCTCGTGCTCAATTTCAGTTTCCTCTGGTTCATCGTCAGTGGTGTGAGGACCACCTTGAACCGGAGGCCGTAATTTCATTATCTGTCATCAGCTTGTAGATCCAACAATTGTCATCCGAATGTATCAGGGCACGCACACCCTTTGGTGAGACAGTCTAAGAGAGCAGCAACCATAAGCAATAAGATCAGTCCCGAGCTCAGCACCAGATGTGCTGTGCACAACTCCATGTGGTGGGCCTTGGCTTTGATCCAGTAATTACACATTGAAACAAATCCTACCCTCTCCCAATGGATCCCAGTCCTGTGGACCATTTCCTTTTTGTTCAGATTCTGCAAATTTGAATATTCCAAGGCACTAGACTAGCAACAATCTCTGGACCAAGACCTTGCTCTGTCAAGCCTGTGCGGTGGCTGGTATGCAACGGCCACCACACATTAAAAGAATTCACACACAGGCATCTTCCTCCCTTCAGAATGATGTTCGGGACCTGGAACGTCAGGACCCTCAGGGAAACACCTGAGAACTCATTTTTTGGAGTGGAAGCAGGTCACCCTCGACCCTGAGGGACTGCTTAATACTATACTATACATCTGTAATTCTGCTTTGAGAGGCTACATGTCCTGCTCTGTTGACTAGTTAAATAAAGTGACGTTTCATTCGGTGGCAACATTATCAGCAGCAATGATTCAGCCGCAACACAGCATTCCATGTTACTCTGTTCCTCTGCGAGACCTGTTGCACCTCTTGGGCAAATATGCGGCCAAACCATCACTAAAAAATGTTCCAGATGATGCATGCATTCCTCCTGTTAATATCGCACTGGTAGAGTGTCATTGTTGATGTGGCAAAAACTGTGAACACACTTTGACTTCTCAGTGAGAGAGAGCTGGATATCACGTGAGCTATTAACACGACTACAGGAATGCGGCCTCAATCTGTTCTTGTTTTGCTCTCAGCCTTCAGCATGTATGTCATTCTGTGCAGTCAGGCTTTACGTTCAGCAGAGACTTCTGGGATTAGCTCATTTAATCGCAGTTGTAGGTTTGTTCCTCTGAATTGCCACTTTCTGTAATGACCTGTCACAATTTGGCCGGAAGATCTTTTCATGGCTGGAAATAAAATACACTCTTCGGTGCAGCAGGATACCGGCAGAGACCACTGATTCTAACAGCAGGCCAACAGGCCAAGAGAAGAAAATACCCCGCCAGGACTTCATGCTACATCAGGCCATTGAACTGAAATGAAGCCCTGAGATGCAGCCAGCTCAGCTGAGGTCAAGTCGGTGTCTATTATATATAGTCCATGTCTCTGAGCCATACAGGAGGGCGGGTATCTCTACAGCCCTGTAATCCATAAGCTTGTTGCCAGATTTGAGAGCCTGATCTTCAAACACTTTCTTCCTCAGGCGACCGAAGGCTGCGCTGGTGCACTGGAGACGGTGTTGGACCTCGGCGTCGATGTCTGCCCTTGCTGATAGTAGGCTCCCAAGGTATGGAAAATGATCCACGTTGTCCAAGGCCACGCTGTGGATTTTGATGACCGGGGGAGCAGTGTTGTGTGGCGGGGTCAGGTTGGTGGAGGACCTTTGTCTTACGGAAGTTTCGTGTAAGGCCCATGCATTCGCATGCCTCGGTGAAGGTGTTAATGAAGGCTTGGAGTTCAGCCTCTGAATGTGCGCAGACGTAAGCAACGTCCGTGTACTGTAGTTCGACGACAGAGGATGGGATGGTCTTCGACCTAGCCTGGAGGCAACGAAGGTTGAACAGGTTCCCAATGGTTCTATAGTTTAGTTCCACTCCAGTGGGGAGCTTGTTGAGCGTGCAACATTCCCACTGACACCTGGGAGTCCCTGGCCAAAGATCGCCCTAAGTGGAGGAAGAGCATCCGGGAGGGCGCTGAGCACCTCGAGTCTCTTTGCCGAGAGCATGCAGAAAACAAGCGCAGGCAGCGGAAGGAGCATGCGGAAAACCAGACTCCCCACCCACCCTTTCCTTCAACCAGTGTCTGTCCCACCTTTGACAGAGATTATAATTCGCGTATTGGACTGTACAGTCACCTGAGAACTCACTTTTAGAGTGGAAGCAAGTCTTCCTCGATTTCGAGGGATTGCCTATGATGGTGATGGGTCAAGTCGGGCACTTGCCTAAAATGCACTGGCCCATTTACGCTAGGGATGAAAATCGGGACCGAGGATTTTAGTTCATTAGGACACGTTGTGGAGGCAGATCTATCCCGTGTGACCCCCGCTCCTACACTTCCTCTTACAGATATGGCCACAAACGATTGTAGATAGTAATAGATTTCAGAGCTTGAGCTGAACTGATGGTTCACAGGTTTCCGAGGGGATGAGCGAGGAATAACACTCCTGTGAAGCACCTTGGGATGTTTCACTATGCTAATGGCATGAGATAAATGCAAGTTGTTGTTGTTGTTGTTGATGTAGGTGGACAGCAAATTAAAGATGGCCTCTATAAAAATTATATAGAGGCACTGGAAAGGGTGCAGAGAATATTTACAAGGATGATACCAGAAAAGTGAGGTTAGAAACATAGAAACATAGAAAATAGGTGCAGGAGTAGGCCATTCGGCCCTTCGCGCCTGCACCACCATTCAATAAGATCATGGCTGATCATTCACCTCAGTACCCCTTTCCTGCTTTCTCTCCCTACCCCTTGATCCCTTTAGCTGTAAGGGCCATATCTAACTCCCTCTTGAATATATCCAATGAACTGGCATCAACAACTCTCTGTAGTAGGGAATTCCACAGGTCAACAACTCTCTGAGTGAAGAAGTTTCTCCTCATCTCAGTCCTAAATGGCTTACCCCTTATCCTTAGACAATGTCCTCTGGTTCTGGACATCCCCAACATCGGGAACATTCTTCCTGCATTTAACCTGTCGAGTCCCGTCAGAATTTTATATGTTTCTATGAGATCCCCTCTCATCCTTCTAAACTCCAGTGAATACAGGCCCAATCGATCCAGTCTCTCCTCATATGTCAGTCCTGCCATACCGAGAATCAGTCTGGTGAACCTTCGCTGCACTCCCTCAATAGCAAGAACGTCCTTCCTCAGATTAGGAGACCAAAACAGAACACAATATTCCAGGTGAGACCTCACTAATGCCCTGTACAACTGCAGTAAGACCTCCCTGCTCCTATACTCAAATCCCCTAGCTATGAAGGCCAACATATCATTTGCCTTCTTCACTGCCTGCTGTGCCTGCATGACAACTTTCAATGACTGATGTACCATGACACCCAGGTCTCGTTGCACTTCCCCTTTTCCTAATCTTCCGCCATTCAGATAATATTCTGCCTTCATGTTTTTGTCACCAAAGTGGATAACCTCACATTTATCCACATTATACTGCATCTGCCATGAGTTTGCCCACTCACCTAACCTGTCCAAGTCACCCTGCAGCCTCTTAGCGTCCTCCACAGCTCACACCACCACCCAGCTTAGTGTCATCTGCTAACTTGGAGACATTACACTCAATTTCTTCATCCAAATCATTAATGTATATTGTAAATAGCTGGGGTCCCAGCACTGAGCCTTGCAGCACCCCACTAGTCACTGCTTGCCATTCTGTAAAGGACCCGTTTATCCCGACTCTCTGCTTTCTGTCTGCCAACCAGTTCTCTATCCACGTCAGTACATTACCCCAATACCATGTGCTTTAATTTTGCGGACCAATCTCTTGTGTGGGACCTTGTCAAAAGCCTTTTGAAAGTCCAAATACACCACATCCACTGGTTCTCCCTTGTCCACTCTACCAGTTACATCCTCAAAAAATTCTAGAAAATTTGTCAAGCATGATTTCCCTTTCATAAATCCATGCTGACTTGGACCATTCCTGTCACTGCTTTCCAAATGCGCTGCTATTTCATCTTTAATAATTGATTCCAACATTTTCCCCACTATTGATGTCAGGCTAACCGGTCTATAATTACCCGTTTTCTCTCCCTCCTTTCTTAAAAAGTGGTGTTACATTAGCTACCCTCCAGTCCATAGGAACTGATCCAGAGTCGATAGACTGTTGGAAAATGATCACCAATGCATCCACTATTTGTAGGGCCACTTCCTTAAGTACTCTGGGCTGCAGGCTATCAGGCTCCGGGGATTTATCGGCCTTCAATACCATCAATTTCCCTAACACAATTTCCCGCCTAATAAGGATTTCCTTCAGTTCCTCCTTCTCATTAGACCCTCGGTCCCCTAGTATTTCCGGAAGATTATTTGTGTCTTCCTTCGTTAAGACATAACCAAAGTATCTGTTTAACTGGTCTGCCATTTCTTTGTTCCTCATTATAAATTCACCTGAATCTGCAAGGGACCTACCTTTATCTTCACTAATCTTTTTCTCTTCACATATCTATAGATGCTTTTGCAGTCAGTTTTTATGTTCCCAGCAAGCTTCCTCTCAGACTCTTATTTTCCCCCTCCTAATTAAACCCTTTGTCCTCCTCTGCTGAATTATGAAATTCTCCATCCTCAGGTTTGCTGCTTTTTCTGACCAATTTATATGCCTCTTCCTTGGATTTAACACTATCCTTAATTTCCCTTGTTAGCCATGGTTGAGCCATCTTCCCCGTTTTATTTTTACTCCAGACAGGGATGTACAATTGTTGACGTTCATCCATGTGATCTTTAAATGTTTGCCATTGCCTATCCACCGTCAACCCTTTAAGTATCATTCGCCAGTCTATCCTAGCCAATTCACGTATCATACCATCGAAGTTACCTTTCCTGAAGTTCAGAACCCTCGTCTCTGAATTAACTGTGTCACTCTCCATCTTAATAAAGAATTCTACCATATTATGGTCACTCTTCCCCAAGGGGGTCTCACACAACAAGAGTGCTAATTAGTCCTTTCTCATTACACATCACCCAGTCTAGGATGGCCAGCCCTCTAGTTGGTTCCTCGACATATTGATCTAGAAAACCATCCCTAATACACTCCAGGAAATCCTCCTCCACCGCATTGCCACCAGTTTGGTTAACCCAATCAATATGTAGATTAAAGTCGCCCATGATAACTGTTGTACCTTTATTGCATGCATCCCTAATTTCTTGTTTGATGCTGTCCCCAACCTCACTACTACTGTTTGGTGGTCTGTACACAACTCCCACTAGCGTTTTCTGCCCTTTGGTATTCCACAGCTCCACCCATACCGATTCCACATCATCCAAACTAATGTCCTTCCTTACCATTGCGTTAATTTCCTCTTTAACCAGCAACGCCACCCCACCTCCTTTTCTTTTCTGTCTATCCTTCCTGAATGTTGAATACCCCTGGTTATACCTATCAGGAAAGGATGAGCAGGCTGGGTCTCTTTTCTCTTGAAAAAAGAAGGCTGAGGGGTAACCTAATAGAGATCGTTAAAATCATGGAAGGTTTTGATACAGAGAGAATGGGCCCAAGTTTGCCTCCAGGATTAGAACGGCGCATCTCCATGTGGTGCTCCGACTTTTTAGAACAGAAATGGCACCTATTATTTACCTTGGTATTCTCCCCTCCGTCTGGTTGATCCAGGCCCTTGGCAGAGCGCAGCAGAACGCGTGGAGGGCGGAGCAAGGTCCCGACACTGAAAACAGTGCCGGGACCTCTACACATGAGCGCTAGAGTGTGCGTGCATGTGCAGTAGCTCCAGGTCCCTGAGGCTGTGTGGGAGGGGCCCAAAGCACGCTGCCCCTAGCCCTGGCCGAATGGACTGCCAGGGCGAAGATCGGACTCGGGCCTCCTTCCCTCCCTCCCGTTTAGCTCCCGCTCCCCCCCCCTCCTCTCCACAAACTCCACGTCTGCGGCGGCGGGGTACGCTCGCCCGCCCGGCATCTTGCTGGGGGTGGGCCCCACCCGAAGTCTTCAGCGGCCCGGCCCGGCCCAGCTTCTACGTCCTCGGCGGGGCCCACCCGAAGTCTTCGGTGCGACCCGTTCAGCCTCCCTCTCCCCTCCTCCTTTCTCCCTCCTCTCCCTCCCCCTCCTCTCCCCTCTCCCTTCCCTCTCCTTCCCTCTCTCCCCCTCCCTCCCTCCCTCTCCCTCCTCTCCCCCTCCCCTCTCCCTCCCTACCCCATCCTGTCCCTCCCCCTCTCTCTCTCCCTCCCCCTCATCCCTTCCCCCTCCTCTCCTCTTCCCCTCCCTCCCCCTCCCTCCCCCTCCCCTCTCCTCTCCCCCTCCCTCCTCCTCTCTCCCTCCCTACCCCATCTTCTCCCTCCCCCTCTCTCCCTCCCTCCCCCTCCTCCCTTCCCCCTCCTCTCCGCCTCCCTCCTCTCCCTCCCCCCTCCTCTTCCCCTCCCTCCCCCTCCCCTCTCCCCCTCCCCTTCCCCTTCCCCTCCTCCCTCCCCCTTGCTGTCAGAAATACAGAGAGACACTGACAGAGAGAGAGAGAGAGAGAGAGACACTGTGGGGGTGTGTGGGGGGTGGGGGCCCATCCCAGCATGCTGTTGGAGGGCTGGAGGGCTCCCGGTGCTGCAGTTGGTAAGTAGAAACTTAATTTTTTATTTATTGATTGAATTTTTTTTTGATTTTATTGGTTGCTTTATTGATTTAGTTATCATTTATTATTGATGATGGCTCTTTATTTGTAAAAATGAAGTGTTTAATGTTTGTAAACCCCCATTTCTCCCCCCCCCCCCCCCATCTTTCGTTCTCTCCGCCTGATTTATAAGTGTAGGCAAGGTTTTTCTGAGTGGCAGATTTGATGCCGATCGGGGGCGAGGACATTTACAAGGGCAAGATTGCAGGATTTACCCATATATTGCCCAGTAAATGTCCTCAAAACTCTTGCGCCTGATAAAAGCAGGCAAATAGCCTACTTTTACAGGCATAAGAGTTTAAAAACATACAAAAACATAATAAAATTAAATTTAAAAAACATATTATTTTTTTTTAAATCCTGCCCACTACGTTACATTTATTTTTAACCATAATTTAAAAAAAAAAATTTCTAACTTGGAACTTTTTTTTTTCTCTAAGATATTTATTAACTTTAATTTTAATTATGTGAGGTGTGTTTTTTATTTTTTATTCTGTGTGTTTAGTGTGTTTGTTTTTTTTTCTCATTAATAGCAATGAGAACTTGTAGATACGAGGTTCCCATTGCTATTAATGAGAAAGCTGTGGAATACTGTACCTGATTGGCTGAGCAGTCGCACGTGACTGCACTTTCTCCATGGAAACCTGGAGGACGGGAGCGCGCTTTGCAGCGCGGAAGAGAAGGTCTCCCCACCGGAATCACAGGCTCCTCCTGGGCCACCAGGTAAATTTGTAGAAATGTTTCAGGTCGGAGGCATTTGCCCGCGGGAATCCTCTGACCGCAATTTCAACCGCAATGAAAATTTAGAGGGAACATTGGCCACTGTCCACAATTTTCCGACCATTTTGGCTGGAAATTTGTGACTAGTGCCCACCGGAATTTCTGATATGCGCTCCTGGCGGACAAGGCTCCTCCATGGGGCTGAAATTGCGGTCGGAAGCCTCCCGCGGGCAATTGCCTCCGACCTGAAACATTTGTATGAATTTACCTGGTGATCCGGGAGGAACATGAGATTCCGGTCGGGAGGCCTCCTCTTCCCGCACTGCGGAGTGCGCTCCCGTCCTCCAGGTTCCCATGGAGAAAGTGCAGTCACATGTGACTGCTCAGCCAATCAGGTACAGTATTCTACAGCTTTCTCATTAATAGCAATGGAAACTCCGTATCTACGAGTTCTCATTGCTATTAATGAGAAGAAAAACCAAACACACTAAACACATGTAATAAAAAATAAAAAAAGACACCTCACATAATTAAAATTAATTGAAATTAAAGTTTATAAATATCTTCGAGAAAATTTTTTTCCGAGGTTTTAAAAAGTTTTTAAAATTATGGTTAAAAATAAATGTAACGTAATAGGCAGGGTTTTTAAATATAATACGTTTTTTTAAATTTAATTTTATTATACTTTTGTATGTTTTTAAACTCTTATGCCTGTAAAAGTAGGTTATGCACCTGCTTTTATCAGGCGCAAGAATTTTGAGGACATTTGCTGGTCAAGATATGGGTAAATACCGCAATCTTGCCCTTGCAAATGTCCTCACTCCCGATATGCGTTGGATTTGTCAAGCTCCAGCTTGACAGAGCGGAAAAGCCAGTTTTCAGCGCATGCGCAGTGTGCGCTGAAAACCGACTTTTGCACTACCTTCCTGGGTCCGTAGACACCTTGTACAGACCCGGGGAGGCCTGGATTTCCAAGCCCATATGTTCAACCTCTCTAATCAGGAAGCGACAGGACAAACTGCAAGGGAAATGACAGAGACTTGTTGATTGGGGATTCCATTGTTAAGAGTGCAGATAAAGGGCAGAGTAGAGGTGAGAAATTCAGAAAGGCAGTTCTGTGTTTGCTTGGGGCTAGAGTTAAGGATATTAATAATAGAATGGAAGGGTCATCAAGGCAACTGTAGTGGTGTTGCATGTGACTGCTAAGGATATTATGGGCCAGAAGTCTGTCATCCTAAGGAAATATATTTAAGGTAAACAATGTAAGGGTGATTATTTCTTCAGGATGACTCGCAGTCATCAGTGCTTCCTCTTAAAGAAATAATACTTATTGCTACGGTGGAGAAACAAATAAAATCTTGCCTTTTGGATAACGTGGGGAGGGGAACCTTAATGGGGAAGGGTAAATTATTTCTAAGAGGTAGAAGCAAAAGCAAAATACTGCGGATGCTGGAAATCTGAAATAAAAACAGAAAATGCTGGGAATACTCAGTAGGTCAGGCAGCATCCGTAGAGAGAGAAACAGAGTTAACGTTCCAGGTCGAAGACCCTTCATCGGAAACCTGAATAAGGTAGGGGTTATGAAATTGGCACCACAGAAAATTGAAATTGCAATTATGAAGTATTTAAATTTGATGCTGGCTCCAATTCATGCCTGGGATCCAACTGAGAACAACACCAGTTGGGAATGTAAACAGGAGAGAGCATCTTTAAAAGGTTGGTGGCCGAAATTCAGGCCCGCCAGAGAGTTGGCGCACTTACCATTTTTTAAGTGCTTTTACCACCGTCTCGGAAGAGGTCGACTCTTGATCGATATTCAGGCCTTTGTCTTTTTTTTTAAGCGGCCAGGAAGTCGGTCATAATGGGGGCAGAAGCGCTGGTGAGGGGCGGAAGTGGAGGCGGGACTGAGTCTCCGCCGCTGTCACTCAGCTGCAGAGCGGTGGTGACGTTATTGTGCGTCTGCGTCACCACGCACCTCCCCTCCGTTGAAGGGGAGAGAATCGGCGAATCTTTAGGATCGGCCACTGGGCCACAGGGAGGTTTTCGGCCGGGCCAGCAGCCCAAGAGGGGGTGCCAGGCTGCCTGTTGGTGGCCCGGCTGAACCAGTAAGCACCATAGTCCGTCTGACATGGCCGCGGCATTGTGCCCTTGCCTTTAATGGCCGCCGCGCCGCCAGGGCTGACAGAGGGAATGAAAGGTACACCGACAGAAGAAGCTGGCGGGGGCACCGCTCAGCGGGCATTATATTTTTTGGCCTGAATAGCGACGGAGATGGGGGGGCCCCGGTGGTGTGTGTACTGATGACGCACTCACAGCCGCACAGCAGCGGCGGGGTGGAAGTGGGGACTGGCAGAAAAACTCCCCTGCTGAATTTAGCTTGCGACGGCCATTCGACCTGAAATCGACGGCCATTGGATTCAGCCGCCTGGTCACCGCAATCCGGCAGTAACGGGTCTTATCCGGATCCTGAATTTCAGCCCCTAGGATAGCTATCCCGAAGTTGAAATAGCAAAGTAAAAGCACCGAAAAGCTCGAGCATCGCAGAACAGCTCACAGAATGTAAAATGATATCCAATGCCCAAATAACATCAGCAGAACAGAAAAATTATCACCTCTGTATCTACTTCCCCACCACTCAGCTGCAATATTAACAGTTTTCATTCAACTAGCTGTCCAATTAACAGTGCTTAACACCTCGTCATGGCAGACTCTTAAGTAAGCAAACTCTTGTATTGAAAACACTGGGAGCTCAGGCACACATGAATATGCCTTCTTATAAGTAGAATCACCTTATTCCAAGGTATGTTATAGCCAGGGACATTGACAAACGGTGAGTGAACAAGACAGATTCTACATTTATTACATGGGATTCTAAGAATTTTGCTGGGCTGAATTTCACAGTGCCATCCATTTTTGCATGAAAGCTATAAGTCAGTCGCCTGGAATGTAACAAGGCTGTATTGTACTGCGTTTGCTTAGTTAGCTCCTTGAGATACTTCATTCCAAAAATAATACACGTGTAACATTTTACAAAAAAAAGCATATGGTCGACCGAGAGATTATCATCAATTCTAAATAATATTTTTTTATGGGGAACACATGGATTCTGAAATGAAAACAGAACACAAAGAGAAAGAAAATGCCTGAAACGTTGAATTCTAAGAGTTTTAGAATCACTAAAAAGCATCTAGCATAGAATTGGATCGTTCTTTCAAAGAGCTGGCATAAGCACGATGGGTCAAATGGCTCCTTCTGTGCTGTATCATTCTATGATTCTATCCATATGTGATGCAGGTGACTCAGTATTAAAGACTGGCCCTAAAAGAGGATTACAGTAGACAATATAGTGTTAGTTCAATACTGTTCTACAGTCCCCCTCTAATTCTTAGTCAACAAACTCCAAAATTAGTTTGTTAAAACAAATGAAATATTTCTTGGTGTAAAGATAGACTCGGTAATCGTTAACAGTCCTAACTGGAGTTGCTGTGTTACTCATAAATATAAATATAGATAGATCCTTGTTTTTATTTAATTATTTCCTCTTCCTCCTCTATTGTGTGACTTTTCGCTTCAGATTCACTTATTTCCATGAAAATTATGATAATTTCACTATAACATTACCATACAGTTTAATGTAGTATCAGCAAATCACACCTTGGTCTGTTCCCCTACTCCTCCGGCACTTTCTCCTTTGAGCTTCTCTCCACTCTCATCTCTCATTTAAAATTCTCGCTCTCTACCTCCCACCCACGTACCATAAACATTTTATTCCCGATATTTCTTCACTACTTTCCTCCCTCTCATCATCATCATAGGCAGTCCCTCAAAGCGAGGATGACTTTCTTCCACGCCAAAAGAGGATGAGTTCACAGGTGTTTCAATGAAGGAGCTAATATTCCAGGTCCCGAACTACACCTTGAAGGGTGGAAGATGCCTGTGCTTAGATTTTTTTAACGTGTGGTGGTCGTTGCACACCAGCCACCACATGTGCTTGACAGAGCGAGGTCTTGGTCTAGTGGCAAGGGTTATCCAAGACGACTGGAGACCAGCTCAGCTGCACGGACCTAGTGCACACACGTATCGCAGTGTGGGCTGGCCAGTGCTGCCCCGTGCTGCCCCTGGGCCCTCGCCTCTTCTGGGCCCCGAACTCACTCCTCTCATGGGCCCCGATCACATCCCTCCACTGTCTCTCGCCACTCCTGCTGTGTCTGCCCACGCTCCAACCACTGACCTGGACCTTGAATTCCTCCCTCTGCCTCTGCACTGAACGACTTCTCATCCTCGGACATTTCAACCTCCATCTCAGTTCACTATTCTCTCTCTCCTCTGAGTTCACAAGCCTCCTGTCCTCACTTAATCTCTCCCTCCACGTAAACTTCCCAACCCATATTCACGGCCAGACCCTCAATCCAGCCATCTCTCATGGCCTCGCTACTCCCATCGTGTCAATCACAGATAAAGCCATCTCTGACCACTTCCTTGTATCACTCTCCACCCACATCCCCTTCCACCCCGCCACAACCCCCGAACCCTACCTCCTTCTGCGTCCACTCCTGGAAAAATCTCTCCCCCGACTCTCTTACAACTGCACTTATCAACTCCCACCTGTCCAGCCTTTGGCCCTCCATTCACCATGACATTTCTGCAGCTACCGATCTGCTCAATCACACCCTCACCACCACCTTTGATGCCCTAGTCCCTGTTTAAACAATTACTGTCTCCCACCTTGGCCGTTTCCCCTGGTACAGCCCTGATCTTCGCTCCCTTAAGTCCAAGGGGCGCAGACTTGAACGGACAAGGTAGACAACTGGTTTTGCCATTCACTGCCAGATCTGGCTGGACCACATAAAGCACTATCGGGTCCTGCTCTCATCTGCCAAAATCGCTGACTATTCCAGAATCATTCTGGAATGTAAAGATAAAGCTCGGCTTCTATTCTTCACTGTTAATCGTCTTTTTATGCCTCTCAGCCCAGTCTCCACTCTCACCACCATCAATAAGTGTGAGGAGCTTGTGGACCTCTTTGTTTCTAAGATTGAGACCATCCGTTCAGCCGCCTCTGCCTCTTCCCTTCCTTCCCCTAGCCCACCGGGCCAAACTTCCGCTAAGGATTCCCCCCTACCCTAGTCCTGACCTCACATCTTTCTCCAATTTCTCTCCAATCTCCCCTCATGAACTTTCTGAGCGCATACTGTCCATGAGTCCCACTTCCTGCTCCCTTGACCCTATTCCCACCAAATTTCTGACATCCCAACTTCATTTTCTGGCTCCCATGCTAGCTGACATTGTTAACGGTTCTCTCTCCTCAGATCATCATCATAGACAGTCCCTCGAAATCGAGGAGGACCTGTTTCCACAATAAAAGTGAGTTCTCAGGTGACTTTAAAGTCCAACACGGGAATTACAGTCTCTGTCATAGGTGGGATAGACAGTGGTTGAAGGAAAGGGTGGGTGGGGAGTCTGGTTTGCCGCACGCTCCTTCCGCTGTCTGCATTTGGTTTTTCCATGCTCTCGGCGATGAGACTCGAGGTGCTCAGCGCCCTCCCAGATGCTCTTCCTCCACTTTGGGCAGTCTTGGGCCAGGGATTCCCAGGTGCCAGTGGGAATGTTGCACTTTATCAAGGAGGCTGTGAGGGTGTCCTTGAAACGTTTCCTCTGCCCACCTGGGGCTCGCTTGCCGTGTAGGAGTTCCAAGTAGAACGCTTACTTTAAGAGTCTCGTGTCGGACATGCGGACGATGTGGCCCGCCCAATGGAGCTGGTCGAGTGTGGTCAGTGCTTCGATGCTGGGGATGTTGGCCTGATCGAGAACACTGATGTTGGTGCACCTATCTTGTCAATAGATTTGCAGGATCTTGCGGACGCAGCGCTGGTGGTCCTTCTCCAGCACTTTGAGATGTTTACTGTATATGGTCCACGTCTCTGAGCCATATAAGAGGCCGCGTATCACTATTGCCCTGTAGACCATAAGCTTGGTGCCAGATTTGAGGTCGTGGTCTTCAAACACTCTCTTTCTCAGGCGACCGAAGGCTGCACTGGCACACTTGCTGATAGTAGGTTCCCAATGGTTCACGTTGTCCAAGGCCGCGCCATGGATATTGCAGCGCTGTGAGGCGGGGTCAGGTTGATGGAGGACCTTTGTCTTACCGATGTTTAGTGTAAGACCCATGCTTTTGTACGCCTCGGTGAAGACGTTGATGATGGATTGGAGTTCGGCCTCTGAATGTGCGTAGACATAAGAACAATAAGAAATAGGAGCAGGAGTAGGCCATAAGGCCCCTCGAGCCTGCTCCGCCATTTAATACAATCTTGGCTGATCCGATCATGGACTCAGGTCCACTTTCCTGCCTGGTCCTCATAACCCCTTATTCCCTTATTGGTTAAGAAACTGTCTATCTCGGTCTTAAATTTATTCAATGTCCCACAGCTCTCTGAGGCAGCAAATTCCACAGATCCACAACCCTCTGAGAAAAGAAATTTCTCCTCATCTCTGCTTTAACTGGGCAGCTCCATATTCTAAGATTATACCCCCTAGTTCTAGTCTCCTCATCAGTGGAAACATTCTCCCTGCATCCACCTTGTCAAGCCCCCTCATAATCTTATATGTTTCGATAAGATCATCTCTCAATCTTCTGAATTCCAGTGAGTAGAGGCCCAACCTACTCAACCTTTCCTAATAAGTCAACCCCCTCATCTCCTGAATCAACCTAGTGAACCTTCTCTGAACTGCCTCCAAAGCAAGTATATCCTTTTGTAAATACGGAAACCAAAACTGCACACAATACTCCAGGTGTGGTCTCACCAACGGCCTGTACAGTTGTAGCAAGACTTCCCTGCTTTTATACTCCATCCCCTTTGCAATAAAGGCCAAGATTCCATTGGCTTTCCTGATCATTTGCTGTACCTGCATACTAACCTTTTGTGTTTCATGCACAATTACCCCCAGGTCCCACTGTTCTACAGCACTTTGCAAACTTTTCCCATTTAAATAATAACTTGCTCTTTGATTTTTTTTCTGCCAAAGAGCATGATCTCACACTTTCCAACATTATTCTCCATCTACCAAATTTTTGCCCACTCACTTAGCCTGTCGAGGTCCTTTTGCAGATTTCTTGTGTCCTCCTCACACATTGCTTTTCCTCCCATCTTTGTATCATCAGCAAACTTGGCTATGTTACACTCAGTCCCTTCTTCCAAGTCGTTAATATAGATTGTAAATAGTTGGAGTCCCAGCACTGATCCCTGCGGTACTCCATTAGTTACTGATTGCCAATCCGAGAATGAATCATTTAACCCGACTCTCTGTTTTCTGTTAGTTAGCCGATCCTCTATCCATGCTAATATATTACCCCTAACGCTGTGAACTTTTATCTTGTGCAGTAACCTTTTATGTGGCACCTTACCAAATGCCTTCGTAAGCACCGTCCTCGTACTGTAGTTCGATGACAGAGGATGGGGCGATCTTGGATCTAGCCTGGAAGGCGATGAAGGTTGAACAGGTTCCCATTGGTTTTATAGTTTAGTTCCACTCCAGTGTTGAGAGTGAGATGGAGCATTGCATCGAGGAAGATCGAGAAGAGCATTGGCGCGATGACGCAGCCCTGATTGACCCCGATCGGGACATGGATTGTGATGTCCTTACTACACAGTATAAATGCACACGAGGCCCATGCTTGAGAGAAGGTCAGTCTGTGACCTGTCCTTTATTCCTTAGCACTCAAGTGATGAAGGTGGGTGGAGCTTCCCCTTTTATACCTGAAGGTCCAGGTTAGGAGTGTCTCCCACCTAGTGGTCAGTGTTCTCACGGTGTACAACTTAGGTCAGTTTATACATGGGTTACAATGCTGGTTGAATACATGACATCACCTCCCCCCCACAAAGTCTTATTGGGATCACAGGTTGAGTCTCTCTGGTGGTTTACGCTCCCTTGTGGAGCGCCTGAGTTGGGGCTCCGGTTGTTGGGCACTGGCCTGAGTGTCTGCTGTTTGCGGTGCCTCAGGCCTGTCCGGACTGCCCACAGAGACTGGGCTCTCCTCCCTTTGGTTCCGGTGTTCGGTCACCTGTGGTGGAGTGAACTCTATATCATGTTTTTCCTCTGCTTCTTCTATGGGGTTGCTGAACCTCCTTTTTGTTTGATCCACATGTTTGCGGCAGATTTGTCCATTGGTAAGTTTAACTACCAGAATCCTATTTCCCTCTTTGGCAACCACAGTGCCTGCGAGCCATTTGGGCCCTGCAGCGTAGTTGAGGACAAAAACAGGATCATTTACATCAATACATCGCGCCCTCGCATTCCTGTCATGGTAGTGATATTGTGACTGGCGCCTGCTCTCGACAATTTCTTTCATGATGGGGTGTATAAGGGATAATCGGGTTTTGAGCGTCCTTTTCATTCGTAGCTCTGCGGGTGGAACCCCTGTGAGCGAGTGTGGTCGGGATCTATAGGCCAACAGGAGGCGTGATAAGTGGGTTTGTAGGGAACCCCCTTGGAATCTGAGCATCCCCTGTTTGATTATCTGCACTGCTCGTTCTGCCTGGCCGTTTGAGGCCGGCTTGAACGGTGCCGTTCTAACATGGTTAATTCCATTGCCTGCCATGAAGTCCTGGAATTCAGTGCTTGTGAAGCATGGGCCATTGTCGCTGACCAAGATGTCCGGTAGACCGTGGGCGGCGAACATTGCCCGTAGACTTTCTACCGTGGCAGAGGATGTGCTTGAATTTAAAATGTCACACTCGATCCATTTGGAGTAGGCGTCTACTACAACCAAAAACATTTTCCCCATGAAAGGACCTGCGTAGTCCACATGGATGCGTGACCAAGGCTTGGCGGACCATGGCCAGGGGCTAAGGGGGGCTTCCCTGGGCGCATGACCCAGCTGGGCACACGTGTTGCACCTGCGAACACAAAGTTCCAGATCTGCGTCTATCCCTGTCCACCAAACGTGTGACCTGGCAATTGCCTTCATCGTGACAATGCCCGGGTGCCCATTGTGGACTTCTCTGATGAACACCTCTCTGCCCATCTGGGGCATGACTGCGCGGTTTCCCCACAGTAGGCAATCGGCCTGAATCGAGAGTTCATCCTTGCGCCTGTGAAATGGTTTAAATTTCTCAGGGCATGCCCTGTACGTGGCTGCCCAGTCCCCATTCAGGACACATTTCTTGACTAGAGACAATAGCGGGTCTCTATTTGTCCAGGCTTTAATCTGACCGGCTGTCACGGGTGAGCCTTCGCTTCTGAAAGCTTCAACAGCCATGACCATCTTAGCACCATGCTCGGTAGCCCCCTCAGTGGTGGCTAGTGGGAGCCTGCTGAGTGCATCAGCGCAGTTTTTGGTGCCCGGTCTGTGCCAAATTGTGTAGTCATAGGCAGCTAACGTGAGTGCCCACCTCTGTATGCGGGCCGATGCGTTTGCATTTATGGCCTTGTTGTCGACCAAAAGGGACGTTAGGGGTTTGTGATCTGTCTCCAGCTCAAATTTCCTGCCAAACAGGTACTGGTGCATTTTCTTTACCGCATATACACATGCGAGTGCCTCCTTTTCTACCATCCCGTAGCCCCTTTCTGCCTGGGACAGACTCCTGGGAATGCTGGTTGAATACATGACAGATTGGGTCTGTGGTGGATCCGTTGGTCAGGATCACGGCTTGCATGTTGTCATGGAGCAGGGGGAGAATGGTGACAAACTTTTGGGAGCAGCCGAAATGGAGGAGGAAGCTCCATAGTCCCTCACGGTTGACTGTACCCCTCTTCTTCAAATCTGCCATCATCACCCCTTTCCTCAAAATAATTACCTCTCCATCCTTGCAAACTACCGCCCCATCTCCAGCCTCCCTTTCCTCTCCAAAGTCTCTCCACCATTACCCAGCTGGGTGGGACTGCACTCGCCTGTTTCCATTCTTATCTATCTAATCGTAGCCAGAGATTCATCTGCAATGGCTTCTCTTCCAACCCCCGCATTATTACCTCTGGTGTCTACTAAGGATCTATCCTTGGCCCCTCCTATTTCTCATCTACATGTTGCCCGTTGGCGACATCATCCGAAAACACAGCGTCAGTTTCCACATGTACGCTGATGACACCCAGCTCTACCTCACTACCACTTCTCTCGTCCCCTCCACAGCCTCTAAATTGTCAGACCGCTTGTCTGACATCCAATTCTAGTTGAGCAGAAATTTTCTCCAATTGAATATTGGGAAGACCAAAGCCATTGTTTTCGGTCCCGGCCACAAACTCTGTTCCCTAGCCACTGATGCTTTCCCTCTCTCCAGCTTCTGTCTGAGGCTGAACCAGACTGTTTGACTCTGAATGGAGCTTTCAACTACATACCCGCAGCATAACGAAGACCACCTATTTCCACCTCCGTAAGCTCGCCCGTCTCCGCCCTTGCCTCAGCTCATCCGCTGCTGAAACCCTCATCCATGCCTTTGTTACCTCAAGACTGGACTAATCCAACGCACTCCTGCCTGGCCTCCCATATTCTACCCTACGTAAAGTAGAGGTGATCCAAAACTCAGCTGCCCATGTCCTAACTCGCACCAAATCCCGATCATCCATTACCCCTGTGCTCGCTGCCCTACATTGGCTTCCAGTTAAGCAACGCCTCTATTTCAAAATTCTCATTCTTATTTTTGAATCCCTCAATGGTCTCACCCCTCCTTATCTCTGTAATCTCCTCCAGCCCCATAACCACCCAAGATGTCAGCCCCATAACCACCCAAGATGTCTGCGCTCCTCTAATTCTGCCCTCCTGAGCATCCCTGATTATAATCGCTCAACCATTGGTGGCCGTGCCTTCTGTTGTTTAAGCCTCAAGCTCTGGAACTCCCTGCATAACCCTTGCCACCTCTCTACCTCCATTTCCTCCTTCAAGACGCTCCTTAAAACCTACTTCTCTGACCAAGCTTTTAGTCACCTGAGCTATTTATGCAGCTCAGTGTCAAATTTTTATCTCATACTACTCCTGTGAAGCGCCTTGGAACGATTCACTATGTTAAAGGTGTTATATAAATACAAGTTGTTGTTTTTGATTTGCAAACAAGCCATATAAGGAGATATTAGGACAGGTGATCAAAAGCTTGGTCAAAGAGGTTGGTTTTATGGAGCATCTTAAAGGAAGAGAGTGAGGAAGGGAGGTTTAGAGAGGGAGTTCCAGAACTTAGGGCCTAAACAACGGAGGCACGTCAATGGAGGGATGAAGAAAATTGAGGTTACACAAGAGGTCAGAATTGGAGGAGTGTAGAGCTCTCAGAGAGATGTAAGGTTGGAGGAGGATACAGAGGTAGATATACACACGCATGCACAGAGGTAAGCAGTTGTTAAGCTTACGTTTTTTCTGATTGAAGCCTTTGATAATGTGGGCATATATGTCAATCTAAAGGGTTCTGCTCACTCAGGAATGCATATAAACTGAAAACTGAAATAACAAGAGCAATTATCAAAACAAAACTTGATCTGAATTTTCACCAAACCGGAACTACATGACTAGCCAATGGGAATGGGCCAGAATTCCCATTAATGTTCATTAATGCAAGTTTGTCACTATTTTGAAAACGTTACTGCTGTTCATTTCGATTTTCAAAAATCACGGGCATTATTAAATTACCGGTATACACAAAGATTAAGCACTTGGTTTGTTTATTGCTTAATCACACTGAGGCAATGGATAAGTAGAATTCCACGCTGTGTTCCAAAATTACTTTTGATCTTTTGAAGGTAAAAATGCTCAACTGGGGAAGAGTTAATTTCAGTGACTTAAGAAGGGACCTAGCACAGGTAGATTGGAAATGGCAATTGCAGGGTACAGCAGTAATGGAGCAATGGGAGATATTCCGGGAGGTGATAGTTCAGGTATAAACTCAGCATATTCCTTTGAAGGGAAAAGGTAAGTGCTAATGCACCCTGAATGACCAAGGAAATAAAAGTTAAAATAAAACATAAAAAGGAGGCTTTTGACAAATGTCAGGAGCAAGATTACATTAACAACCAGGAAGATTATTGAAAGTACAGGAGGGAATTGAAAGATTTGGGGCTCAATTTTGTCCAAAGCCGTTTTTTGCCGTATAACCAGAGTTTTACACCCGTTTTTCTAGGCCACATTTGCTCCAAAATAAAGATGCCAAGTTTCCCTGCTCTATTTTTTTTAATTGGCGCTGCACAGCCCGTCCTGTAGCCTTGGGGGGGGGAGGGTGGAGCCAAATGTCTGCGCCGAAAAAACGATGCTGTCCCTTCTGCGCATGCACGGGAAAAAATGGACGTTTTTGACGTGATTCCAATGGGCGCGCATGCGCAGTATAGCTCCCAGTCTGCAATCGGCCATTTTTAAAGAGCCAGTTGTTTGTGTGAGAATTTTGATTGCTGTGTGAGAACTTTAATTATCATTGGAAAAATCGGAGCTGCAATACAATATACAACATGGCGCAAGGACCAAGAATTTCTTACAGGATGAAGTGGAAGCACTGGTTACTGTAATTGAGGGCAGATGGCAGGAGCTGGACACCAGCAGAGTTCCACCCAAAGAAATGAAGAAATGCTGGAACCAACTTACACAAGATTACTGTGCAATGGTGACCATCCCGAGGTCTGGAGGCCAGTGCAAAAAGAAGTGGCAGGACCTTGGTCAAGTAGTTAGTGTAAGTAATATTTTCATTTTTCAATGGAATTGCAATTGTAAATGTGCCCATCTGTATATGTCCCACCCAACAGAAAGACACCCTCTCTAAAAAGTTATATTTTCATCTTTGCAGAGGAAAGTGGCACACAACAAATGAGAAAGAATCCGAACAGGAGGAGGCCCGGCAAATCTGCACCCAGTGAGACCCTTGGAAAAGAGGGCCGCTGCTTTGATGGGTCCTGCCTGAAAAAAAGGTCAAGCTAGGCCCACACTCGAGGGAGAGGGTAAGTCCTGCAAATTCCACAGTCTGGCTTTCCTAAATGTTAAGTACTGCGCAGGCTAGCCATGCTTTGGTTCATGGGGATGACTCCCTCAGCTACGTTTCAATTGATGCAATGTGCTATCATTCATCATTGACCTTCAAATCAGCCTGCTGCCTGCGCTGTGTGAGCCTGCTCATGCCACCCACCCTGCCCCCTCCTCTGCTGCTAACCATTTGTCTGTTCTGTTATATTTTGCAGAACTTGAGGCCAACCCTGACGATGCAGAAGGATTCAGATGAGGAAGAGCCTAAAGAGGAGAACATCTTCCAATCCCACCTTCCAGACTAAGAGCATGGTGGTGAGGGTGAGGGGGAGGGGATGGATGAAGCCCCCACTGTTGTACTCACTTTGGAGGAGGTGCAGGTATCGCCCATTGAGGTGCCAGCCCCTTGCCTGACTAGTGGTTTGAGTGTTGGTGGGACATTCCATGGTTTCCCACTATCCGAGGCTGGGGATTCCAGTGGGATGCAGCGAGGCACACTCAGGGCCCCACCGTCCGAGGCTGCGGGTCCCAGTGGGATGCAGCGAGGCACACTCAGGGCCCCACCGTCCGAGGCTGCGGGTCCCAATGGTGGGGTGCAACGAGGCACACCGAGGGCCCCACTGTCTGAGGCTGCGGGTTCCAGTGGAGTGTAGCAAGGCCCACCGTCCCAGGCTGTCAGTCCCAGTGGGATGAAGCAAGGCACACCCAGGGCTCACCGTCCACTTTTAAGTTAAAATTGGCGATCGCCTGCCTATTTGGGCAATAGGTGGGTGATAGCTCGGCGATCATCAGTGGAAAGTATAGTCCTTTCTTTCTCAATGGAATATATTTTTGTTGAGAATTATGAAATATTTCCTTAAATGTCTGACACTGCTTATCTACTGTCTTACCCTTTAATCTATTTTCCCAGTCCACTTTAGCCAATTCTGTCTTCATACCTTTGAAATTACCTTTATTTAAGTTCAAGACACTAGTTTGAGACCCAAGTTTCTCACCCTCAAAATGAATTTGAAATTCTAACATGCTATGATCACTCTTCACTAGAGCAACCTTTACTATGAGATCATTAATTAATCCTATGTAATTACACATTACTAGATCTAAAATAGCCTGCTCCCTGGTTGGTTCCACAACATATTGTTCGAAGAAACCATCTCGAATACACTCTGTGAACTCGGCCTCAAGGCTACCTTTGCTAATTTGGTTAGTCCAATCTATGTGAAGATTAAATCGTCCATGATTATTGCAGTACCATTATTACAAGCCTCCATTATTTCTTGATTTATACTCTGTTCTACAGTGTAGCTACCGTTAGGAGGCCTATACACTACTCCCACCAGTGACTTTTTACCCTTAATATTTCTTATCTCCACTCAAACTGATTCTACATCTTGATCTTCTGAGCCAATATAATTTCTCACTACTGCACTGATCTCATCCTTTATTAACAGAGCTATTTCACCTCCTTTTCCTTTCTGCTTATCCTTCCAAAATGGGAACTATCCCTGAATAATCAGTTCCAAGTCTCGGTCAGCTTGCAACCACGTCTCTGTAACGGCTATCGAATCATACCCTTTTATTTCTGTTTGTGCTGTCAACTCATCTGTCTTGTTACGAATGCTGCATGCATTCAGATAAAGAGCTTTCCATTTTGTCTTTTTACCATTTTTCCCTACTCTGACTCTACTTTCTCTGCAACACAGCCTTCAGGATTCACGTACGTACCAACGTTAAAGGTAGGACAAAGAAAGAGGTTCTGCTGAGGGAGTATGATGGATGGGCTTCACTTGAACCATGCTGGGACCAGTGTCCTGGCAAATTGAACAACTAGAGCTATAGATGGGGCTTTAAACTAAATAGTGGGGAGAGGGGTTCAGGTGAGGGGAAATTTAAAAAGTCAAAGAGAAAGGAAAAGGCCATAGTGCAGGGTAATGATAGGGATAATGATAACCAGAATGTGACAGGAAGGGACAGAGCGTAAAAGACAACAGTAATAAAGAGAGAAGAGATAGATTATGTGTAAACTAGCAAGAAATATAAAAACAGACATGAAGTGCTTCTCCAGCTATATAAAAAGGAAGAGAGTAGCTAAAGTAAACATATGTCCCTTAGAAGATGAGACTGGGGAATTAATAACGGGACAACAGGGAAATGGCAGAGACTTTGAACAAATATTTTATATCGGTCTTCATAGTAGAAAAGAGTGTTCGAAGACCAGGCCCTCAAATCCGCCACCAAGCTCATGGTCCACAGGGCTGTAGTGATACCTGCCCTCCTGTATGGCTCAGAGATGTGAACCATATACAGTAAACACTTCAAATCGCTGGAGAAATACCACTAACGATGTCTCCGCAAGATCCTGCAAATCCCCTGGGAGGACAGACTCCAACGTTAGTGTTCTCAATCAGGCCACCATCCCCAGCATCAAAGCACTGACCACACTCGACCAGCTCCGTTGGGTGGGTCACATTGTTCGCATGCCTGACACAAGACTCCCAAAGCAATCGCTCTTCTTGGACTACACGGCAAGTGAACCCAAGGTGGGCAGAGGAAACGTTTCAAGGACACCCACAAAGTCTCCTTGATGAAATGCAACATTCCCACCGACACCAGGGAATCCCTGGCCAAAGACCGCCCTAGGTGGAGGAGGTGCATCCGGGAGGGCACTGAGCAACTCGAGTCTTGTCGCCGAGAGCATGCAGAAAATAGGCACAGGCAGCGGAAGGAGCATGTGGCAAACCAGACTCCCCATGCACCCTTTCCTTCAACCACTGTCTGTCCCACCTGTGACAGAGACTGTGATTCCCGTATTAGACTGTTCAGTCACCTAAGAACTCACTTTTAGAGTGGAAGCAAGTCCCCCTTGATTTCGAGGGACTGCCGATGATGATGAGAAGACACTAAAAGCATCCCAATAATAATAGATAATCAAGGGAGGAGGGAACTTAAAACAATCACTCTCACTGGAGAAAAAGTACTCGGCAAACTTGTGGGACTAAAGGTGGACAAGTCCCCTGGACATAATGGCCTGCATCCTAGGGTCTTAAAAGAAGTGGCTGCAGAGG
The DNA here is from genome assembly GCF_044704955.1 of Pristiophorus japonicus. NCBI lineage: Eukaryota > Metazoa > Chordata > Chondrichthyes > Pristiophoridae > Pristiophorus > Pristiophorus japonicus. The sequence continues at coordinate 27,272,785 of NC_091991.1, forward strand.
TAGTGGATGTATTGGTTGTAATCTACCAAAATTGCCTGGATTCTGGAGATATCCCAGCGGATTGGAAAACCGCAAATATAATGCCCCTATTCAAGAAAGGAGGGAGACAGATAGACCAGTTAGCCTAACATCTGTCATTGGGAAAATGCTGGAGTCGATTATTAAGGAAGTAGTAGCAAGACATTTAGAAACTCATAATACAATCAAGCAGAATCAGTTTGGTTTTATGAAAGGGAAAACAAGTTGTCAAATTTGCTAGAATTCTTTGAGGATGTAACGAGCAGGCTAGATGAAGCGGAACCAATAGATGTGGTGTATTTGGAATTCCCCAATGCATTCGATAAGGTGCCACATAAAAGGTTATTGCACAAAATAAGAGCTCACGGGGTTGGTGGTAATATATTAGCATGGATAGAGGATTGGCTAACTAACCGAAAACAGAGAGTCGGGATAAATGGGTCATTTTTAGGTTGGCAAACTGTAACTAGTGGGGCACTACAGGGATCAGTGCTGGGGCTTCAACAATTTACAATCTATATTAATAACTTGGATGAAGGGACTGTGTGTAATGTAGGCAAATTTACCTACAAAGATAGGTGGGAAAGCAAGTTGTGAGTAGGACACAAAGAATTTGCAAAGGGATATAGATTGGTTAAGTGAGTGGGCAAAAATTTGGCAGATGGAGTATAATGTGGGAAAATGTGAGGCTATCTACTTTGGTAGGAAGAATAAAAAAGCAAATTATTATTTAAATGGAGAGAGATTACAAAATGCTACCGTACAGAGGGATCTTGGGGTCCTTGTACATGAATCACAAAACATTAGCAGGTACAGCAAGTAATTAGGAAGGCAAATAGAATGTTGCCTTTTATTGTAAGGGGGATGGAGTATAAAATTAGGGAAGTCTTGCTACAACTCTTCAGGGCGTTGGTGAGACCACACCTGGAGTATTGTGTGCAGTCTTGATCTCCTTATTTAAGGAGGGATATACGTGCATTGGAGGCAGTTCAGAGAAGGTGCACAAGGGACCTGGGGGTACTTGTGCATGAAACACAAAAGGATAGTATGCAGGTACAGCAAGTGATCAGGAAGGCCAATAGTATCTTGGCCTTTATTGCAAAGGGGCTGGAGTATAAAAGCAGGGAAGTCTTACTACAGCTATATAAGGTATTGGTGAGGCCACACCTGGAATACTGCGCGCAGTTTTGGTTTCCATATTTACGAAAGGATATACTTGCTTTGGAGAAAGTTCAGAGAAAGTTCACTAGGTTGATTGCGGGGATGAGGGGGTTGACATGAGGAAAGATTGAGTAGGTTGGGCCTCGACTCATTGGAATTCAGAAGAATGAGAGGTGATCTTATCGAAACGTATAAGATTATGAGAGGGCTTGACAAGGTGGAAGCAGAGAGAATGTTTCCACTGATGGAGGAGACTAGAACTCGAGGGCATAATCTCAGAATAAGGGCCCGCCCATTTAAAACAGAGATGAGGAGAAATTTCTTCTCTCAGAGGGTTGTTAATCTGTGGAATTCGCTGCCTGAGAGAGCTGTGGAAGCTGGGACATTGAATACATTTAAGACAGAAATAGACATTTCTTTAATGATAAGGGGATAAGGGGTTATGGGAGCGGGCGGGGAAGTGGAGCTGAGTCCATGATCAGATCAGCCATGATCTTATTAAATGGAGGAGCAGGCCCGAGGGGCCTTAGGGCCTACTCCTGCTCCTATTTCTTATGTTCTTATGTTCTTATGTAAGGTTGATTCCTGAGATGAAGGGCTTGTCTTATGAAGAAAGGTTGAGCAGGATGGGCCTATACTCATTGGAGTTTAGAAGAATGTGAGGTGATCTTACTGAAACATATAAGATTCTGAAGAGGCTTGACGGGATAGATGTAGAGAGGATGCTTCCCTTCATTGTGGAATTTAGAACTAGGAGTCATAGTCTCAGAATAAGGGGTTACCCATTTAAGATGGAGATGAGGAGGAATTTCTTCCCTCAGAAGGTCATGAATCTTTGGAATTCTTTACCCAGAGAGCTGTGGAGGTTGGGTCATTGAATATATTTCAGGTGGAGATAGACAGAATTTTGAGCATTAGGGGAGTCAAAGGTTATGGGGAGTGGGCAGGAAAGTGGAGTTGATGCCAAGATCAGATCAGCCATGATCTTATTGAGTGAGGGGCTAAATTGCCTACTCCTGTTCCTATTTCTTATATTCTGGTGTGGTGCACGCAATGCCATGTTGGTGCAATCAATGGCGCCCTGAAACATCAGATAGCCCGCTATTCTGGTGAACGCACATGACTGGGGCTCCTCGTCATGGGAAACTTTATGTAGTCCATGCTCCTGCAGTGGAGAGTGTCTGTGAACTTGCGAATGCAGCAATGTGCAGCAAATTGCGACACGCTGCAGATGTTCCCTGCTATAGCCTGGAAGGAACCGGAGGCATAGAAACTGAGCGGCACAGTGACCTTTACTGCAACAGACAGCAAAGTCCTGGTCCCGATATCAGCTTCAAGATCTGGCTGCAGGAGATGGCATAGCTCTGTGACTACCTCCTTGTGGAACCGCAGCCTTCTAACGCATTGCTCCTCAGACATGTCGAGATATGAGAAGTGCTCCCGACAAACCCGTGGGGGGTAAGGCCTCCTGCCCCGACATCTACGGGGTCTCCTCATTCGTGGCCCTGCATTCCCACTCTCCCTTCACTGTAGACATCACCTACCAATTGCTTGGAGGAGGCAAAGATGGCGTGCTAGCACTGCATCTAAATGCACACGTCAAATCGCTACTTAACTTTAACTTTGTAGACAATCTGCTGCAGCAATACAAGAGATACACGCACTATGCTATGTGGAAATGTAGCATTCACTGAGACCTTTGAGTAACCTGGTTACTCATCCCTTTAAATACCCTCCCAGCATCGCCCAAAGTTGCTGGGACCACCTGCTTTCTCTGACGTGTTCAGCGGCTGTTGGTAAGTGAGGTGCACTAACCGAAATTTGCATCTGGGGTGCTAGTGGGGCATTGCACGCGTACTGACGTCATGATCTGGCTGGTATTAGAGGGCGAGGTGATAACTGTTAGTGCCGTTGATAAAAGTGAACCAAATTTTGCAGGCGACGCTAAAATATCTGCGGCTGGACGTTAAGCCATGAGTGACACTTTACTGCCACTCTAGGGCACTAAAGGGAAGTGCTACCCAACCGAATTTCATGCCCATAAAGTGTTAGCTAGAGAAAAGCTTGGGCCTATTAAGGACCCAAAGGAAAATCTTCATGTAGAGGCAGAGCACATGGCTAAAGTATTAAACGAATACTTTGCATCTGTCTTCACAAAGGAAACGGATGATGTGAAGGTTACACTAGTAGAGGAGAGGGAATTTATGGGCAGGAAAGTAATAGATAGAGAGGACATATTAAAAATATTAGCATTACTGGAAGTTGGTAAGTCACCTGGAATGCAACCTAGGTTGCTGAAAGAAGCAAAGGTCGAAATAGCAGAGGCATTGGTCACAATCTTTCAATACTCATTGGATACAGGAGTTGTGCCGGAGGACTGGAGGTCTGCTAATGTTTTACCCCGAGTCAAGAAAGGGGACAAGGATAAACCAGGAAGCTACAGGCAAGTCATTTACAAGCAATTGCCAATCTGCATAAACGTCCCTCATCAGTGAACCTCTAACTGGCGTTGTTATGTTCCTGCTTAGATCTCTGCCCCACAGGGAGTTGCTGCGTAAAGGTCTTAAAGTGATAGGCAAGATTAGCCCCAGCTCCAACATCTGCACCCCAGTCCCAGGTCTACCTATGAGCAATGCCACAAGTGATCAGCTAGTACAGTCTGAAGCAACTTGGCACACAGGCCCGCTCAGGATTTGGATCTGTGTGCCAGATGATTGATGAATTGCAGCTTGGGGCTGCACTCAGGTTTCTAACTTTTGTTTTGTTCTCCTGGTGCCCACTGCTTACATCCAAGCATGTAATCGTCTCACGCTTCAGTGGCAAAGCACAATTTTCTAATGTCTCTGCTGTTACCTCCCTGCACTCCACAAGGGAAACGCCTCTCGTGCTTTGAGAACTCTTGGCCTGGAGAAACTGGTCTAGGTTACAGAACCAACAGACTTGTTGGGAGACTTTGAGGTTGAAATCATTATGAATCTGACCTGGCAGCTGTGCGATAATGTCATTTTACCCTGCGGCACAGACCTTCTTCTTCCTGAATAGAATTTGCAATGTTACAATATGCTATTTGATTAATTAAGACATTTGTAGTAAATTCCTTCTAGACAAGAGCTGTGATTCACTGCACATTAAGCTGTGTTTTTTTGTCGTTACAAGTATGTAGCTTATTTTAAAACTAAAGAAAGACTGAAATATGTATGAAATTTTCATCTGCGTTTCCCTGTATATACACAAAACCAAACTCTCGCTTAGTGTATTCTCATGTGAGAAAAGAGTGTTTGTGATATATATATTTAGGAAATAAGGGGCTAGATCTTCCACTTTTTTTTGCATGCTTAACGCCCACTTAACACCCATTTTACCGCTGAAATGACGTATAACGCCCATATATCGCCCATTTTGGCACAAATGGAAATTGACGGGCATTTTTAGGAAACTTATCGCCAAGCGTTACTTACCCCATGTGGTTAACACCAGGAACAAATATTATAACCTGCACTTTTTTGGGGCGGAATCATTAGAATGGGCGAATTCAACACCCATAATATCGCCCAGCGTTACTATCCGCACTGATTTAACTCCGAGATTCAATATTAACGCCCGCCCACTTTTTTTTGTTATAAAGAGCATATTTACCGAAACTAGCGGCCACGAGATCGCCCAGCATCACTTTCACCACCTCGCACACATATCACCCACAATATCGTTCGCCCAAAAAGACGCCCAGATAAAGTGGAACTAACCGGAACTAATCACAGCGTTATGGACACCATGTTCGACATCACGTTGCATCTTTTAAAAGGCTGCTGTGCTTCAACCTTGACAGAGTTCGGATTTACTCTGCAGGTTGTTGGAGTTGATGTGAACATCTGTAAAAACATCTTGACCATACTGTGACCGATTGGAATTGAATAGGTCTCTTCATCGGGACAGTCCTTGTTTCTGACCAATCGGTGGAAAACAGAGAGCTACTACAATGGGGCCTGTCCTTTCTCACTCTCTCTTGGTGACCAATTACATGCAGCAGACTCGACATTGCTGAAGGAATGCTCCACTGCATTATGTGTCCAATGTAAGATGTGACAGACAGATGAGGAGGACCAAACGTTATATCCCCCGCAAGTACAAGGAAAAGCAGTCTTACCTCGACATGCCCGACACCACCTGCCTTCAGAGACTGCGCTTCCACAAAGAGGTTATCACTGAGGTATGCCAGCTGATAAGGGCAGATCTGCAGCCTGCCAGCACCGCACTGTCAGTACTGCACTGTCCGTCGAGGTCAAAGTCACCGCGGCACTGTCATTCTATGTCTCGGGTTCTTTTCAGGCCACAGCTGGAGACATTTGTGGACTTTCTCAGCATGCCACACATCGCTGCAATAGATAGGTCACTGAAGCCTGTATGTATGCAGGAGGGACTTGATCAGCTTCCCTATGACCAGGAAGGCACAGAGTGAGAGGGTTCTAGGATTCTCCAGAATTGCAAACTTCCCCAAGGTGTAGGGAGCAATGGACTGTACTCACATCGTGATACAGACACCTTTTCAGGATGCTGAGGTTTTCAGGAACCACAAGGGATTCCACTCCCTGAATGTCCAACTGGTTGTTGATCACCAGCAAATTATACTGGCAGTGAATGCTCAATTTTCGGACAGCATCCATGATGCTCACATCCTGCGTGAGAGCACTGTATCTGACTTGTTTAACAATGAGCCACAAGGTCAATGCTGAATGCTTGGTGACAATGGATATGGCCTCGCTACCTGGCTGATGACCCCTCTACGTGACACCCATACTGAAACCGAGAAGCAATATAACGAGAGCCACAGAGCAACTCGCAATATCGTGGAGAAAACCATTGGAGTGCTGAAGTAGCATTTTAGATGCCTCGACCACTCAGGAGGCGAGCTCCAATACCACCCTGAGCAGGTGGCTCAATTCGTGGTGGTGTGCTCCATGCTGCAAAACTTGGCTTTCAGGAGGGGACAAGAATTGCCTGATGAGTCTGACAGTCCACCTCACCAGAGAGAGGAAGAGGAGGACGAGGAGGCGAATGCTGAGCTGGGCCCAGACAATCAGGCTGACGCTGAAGCCATGCCCCCACCTCCCTGTAGACCACATGAAAGGGCCCATGGTGGCATGATAGCTGCAAAAGCCTTACATCAGGAGCTCATCAATGATCGATTTGCCTGAAAGAACGTTGGTGTTATTTACAAGGCTGAGACACTGCTGGGTGTGCAGGTCATACATCAATGATGAGCATCACCTTGGTGACAGTTCAAGTTTAAGTTGATTGAAGTTAAGTGTGATTATACCCTTTGATGTTAAGGAATCACCAGCGTGTAATGGTGTAGCAATCTGAGCCAATGCGCTACAAGGTTTTGTTAAATAAAAAACATTTAAACCGAACATTAGTCTGAAATCATCAGTATTTCTGTTCAAACCAACCCTTCCCCCCACCCCCCCCCCCCTCCACCCCGCTTCTCCTCCCCACCTCTACCCCTTCCCCTTCCCCTTTCTTACTCCAAGCCGCCTGGCTGAGGAGGTCCTCAGGCGATGCTTCATTGGGGGGGGGGGGGGGACGGCCGAAGCGTTGCTTGGACGGATACGGGAGAGGATGGTCCCGAGTTGGGAGTGTGCTCCGAGCCAGAAGCAAGATGTGGCTGGCAATGGGGGTGCTGCACTTTGGGGTGCAGTGCGGTGCTCCGGGACCACTGGGAGCCCTCTGCCACCAGTGTTCCTGGCTACCAGCTCCAGGGCCTCCTCCATCCCTTCCATGTTATATCTTATTTGTTGGACAAAAACTCGGTGCCAACTATGTTCTTGGTGCTTAGTAGGTTTTTTGCTGCTGGTGAATTTCTGTCATGCTCCCCACAACAGCCAGACAAGCACACACCACAGCCACACACGCTTTCAGTGCCTCTGAGCTCCCTCTCTCTCTGTCTTCTTTCTGCGCATGTCATGGTGACCCTTGACTTCCTGAATCGCAGTAATCGAGCGTTGCCATGCCATTGCTAAGGACGGCCACACTTTACGGCAAAAGGTCAAAAAATTTAACGCTACCGCCCATTTCATATCGCTCGCGGTAACGCCCATTTTCAAAAAATGGAAACTAGGTGTTTTGAGAATGGGTGAGAAGCCAGCGATCTGACAACCCTTTTTTAATGCCCACGCCAGAAATAACACCCATTTTTGGGCGATAAGCTCAAAAGTGGAGTTCTAGCCCTTGGGGTTTAAGGGATGAGATAAAAAAGAAAAGGAAAGAAAAGGAAAGGATAGGAAAGAAAAGGAAGGAAGGAACATCCATTCTGCAGTCACCTCCAATACCCCCTCCCCTTCCCACGGCACCTTCTCGTGCAAGTGCAGGCAATGCAACAGCTGCCCTTTTACCTCCTCCCTTCCCACTGTCCAGGGCCCCAAATACTCCTTCCAGGTGAAACAGCAATTTACCTGTACTTGCAATTTAGTGGAGGACAGACCTGAGGGGCAGTCTTATATATAGTGCTCCCAAGGAATGCTGGGATCCCTTGGAACTTCAGGAAATGCACTCCCTGGTGGTGGAACATGGGAGTGCATGCTTTACATTACAAAACACCTCAAGCTTGTGTTGAGCTTCATTGGAACAGTTTAGGAGTCCAAGGACAGAGATATCAGAGTGGGATGGAGCGAGGAAATAAAATCACAGGCGACCGGAAGCTCGGGGTAACGCTTATGGACTGAACTTGGGTGCTCTGCAAAGCAGTCACCCAATCTGCGTTTGGTATCCCCAAAGTAGAGAAGACTACATTGTGAGCAGCGAATACAGTATCATCATCATCATAGGCAGTTTCTTGGAATTGAGGAAGACTTGCTTCCACTCTTAACCTGAGTCCTTAGGTGGCTGTACAGTCCAATACCAGAACCACAGCCTCTGTCACAGGTGGGACAGATAGTCGTTGAGGGAAGGGGAGGGTGAGACTGGTTTGCCACATGCTCTTTCCGCTGCCTGCTCTTCATTTCTGCATGCTCTCGGTGACGAGACTCGAGGTGCTCAGCGCCCTCCCAGATGCGCTTCCTCCACTGAGGGCGGTCTTTGGCCAGGGTCTCCCAGGTGTCAGTGGGGATGTTGCCATTTATCAGGGAGGCTTTGAGGATGTCCTTGTAACGTTTCCGCTGCCCACCGTTGGCTCGTTTGCCGTGAAGGAGTTCCGAGTAGAGCACTTGCTTTGGGAGTCTCTGGCATGCGAACAATGTGGCCTGCCCAGCGGAGCTGATCAAGTGTGGCCAGTGCTTCGATGCTGGGAATGTTGGCCTGGTCGAGGACGCTAATGTTGGTGCATCTGTCCTCCACTCTGGAGTGTCTTAATAAAGACAGAGGTGACTGTTACTTTAACCACCCTGTGTGCAGTCTCATTTGTGTTAGGAACACAATAACTGGCGATGAGTATACGAATCCAACGCAAAGATGCAGCAAACTGTGGGCATCCTGGAGAAACATAGAAACATAGAAAATAGATGCAGGAGTAGGCCATTCGGCCCTTCGAGCCTGCACCGCCATTCAATGAGTTCATGGCTGAACATGCAACTTCAGTACCCCATTCCTGCTTTCTTGCCATACTCCTTGATCCCCCTAGTATTAAGGACTACATCTAACTCCTTCTTGAATATATTTAGTGAATTGGCCTCAACAACTTTCTGTGGTAGAGAATTCCACAGGTTCACCACTCTCTGGGTGAAGAAGTTTCTCCTCATCTCGGTCCTAAATGGCTTACCCCTTAACCTTAGGCTGTGACCCCTGATTCTGGACTTCCCCAACATTGGGAACATTCTTCCTGCGTCTACCCTGTCTAAACCCGTCAGAATTTTAAACGTTTCTATGAGATCCCCTCTCATTCGTCTGAACTCCAGTGAATACAAGCCCAGTTGATCCAGTCTTTCTTGATATGTCAGTCCCGCCATCCTGGGAATCAGTCTGGTGAACTTTCGCTGCACTCCCTCAATAGCAAGAACGTCCTTCCTCAAGTTAGGAGACCAAAACTTTACACAATATTCCAGGTGTGGACTCACCAAGGCCCTGTACAACTGTAGTAACACCTCCCTGCCCCTGTACTCAAATCCCCTCGCTATGAAGGCCAACATGCCATTTGCTTTCTTAACCGCCTGCTGGACCTGCATGCCAACCTTCAATGACTGATGTACCATGACACCCAGGTCTCGTTGCACCTCCCCTTTTCCTAATCTGTCACCATTCAGATAATAGTCTGTCTCTCTATTTTTAACACCAAAGTGGATAACCTCACATTTATCCACATTATACTTCATCTGCCATACATTTGGCCACTCACCTAACCTATCCAAGTCACTCTGCAGCCTCATAGTATCCTCCTCGCAGCTCACACTGCCACCCAACTTAGTGTCGTCCGCAAATTTGGAGACACTCCATTTAATACCCTCGTCTAAATCATTAATGTACAATGTAAACAGCTGGGGCCCCAGCACAGAAGCTTGCGGTACCCTACTAGTCACTGCCTGACTCCAAGAAGTTCTCGGAGGGTGAGGACTGGGAAGCCTATGTCGAATGGCTAGACCAGTACTTTGTAACCAACAAGCTGGACGGAGAAGCAAGCGCTGCAAAAAGGAGAGCGGTCCTCCTCACGGTCTGCGGGGCACCGACCTACAGCCTCATGAAGAATCTTCTGGCTCCTGTGAAACCCACAGATAAGTCATATGAGGAGCTGTGTACACAGGTTTAGGAGCATCTTAACCCAAGGGAGAGCGTGCTGATAGCGAGGTATCGGTTCTACACGTGCCAACGATCTGAAGGTCAGGAATTGGCGAGCTACGTCGCCGAGCTAAGGCAACTTGCAGGGCAATGTGAGTTTGATGGCTACCTAGAGCAAATGCTCAGAGACTTTTTTGTACTAGGCATTGGCCACGAGACCATCCTACGAAAACTTTTGAATGTAGAGACACCGACCCTCAGTAAGGCCATTGCGATAGCACAGGCATTTATGTCCACCAGTGATAACACCAAACACATCTCTCAGCACACAAGTGCAAGCAATATTCATAAATTAACTGGAACTGTGTTTACGAGCAGAAACATACAGGGCAGAAACCACGAGTCTGCAACTGCCACCAGGCCTCAGGTGACCCAGATGACTGAGAGTCCGCAACAAAAGATGAATGCAAGGCAATTCGCACCTTGTTGGCATTGTGGAAGCTTCCATTCAGCTTATTCATGCTGCTTCAAAGGGTATGTTTGCCAGAGCTGTGGAACAATAGGGCACCTCCATCTGCAAGCTCTGCAAAACCTGCTAACCACCACGTGGAAGAGGAAGATCGGTCCATGGTGGATCAAAGCAATTTCGAGCCGCAGAGAGAGGAGGCAGATGCTGAAGTACATGGGGTGCACACATTTTTGACAAAATGTCCACCTATAATGCTAAATGTAAAATTGAATGGCTTACCTGTAGCCATGGAACTGGACATTGGCGCTAGCCAATCCATCATGAGTAAAAAGATGTTTGAGAAACTGTGGTGAAACAAGGCACTCAGACCAGCCCTGAGCCCCATCCACACGAAACTGAGAATGTACACCAAAGAGCTTATCATTGTCCTGGGCAGTGCCATGGTCAAGATCACCGACGAGGGCACGGTGCACGAACTGCCACTCTGGATTGTCCCGGGCGATGGCCCCAAACTGCTTTGAAGGAGCTGGCTGGACCAAATCCGCTGGAACTGGGATGACATCCGAGCGCTATCACATGTCGATGAGGCCCCATGTACCCAGGTTTTTAACAAATATCCTTCCCTTTTTGAGCCTGGTATCGGAAACTTATCCGGGGCAAAGGTGCGGATCCACTTGGTCCCAGAGGCACGACCCATTCACCATAAGGCGCGAGCGGTACCTCACATGATGAGCGAGAGAGTGGAAATCGAGCTGGACAGGCTGCAACGCGAGGACATCATCTCCCCTGTGGAATTCAGCGAGTGGGCCAGCCCGATTGTTCCAGTACTCAAAAGTGATGGCACGGTCAGGATTTGCGGTGATTATTAAGTAACTATTAATCGTTTCTCGCTACAGGACCAATACCCACTACCTAAGGCAGACGGCCTATTTGCGACGCTGACAGGAGGCAAGATGTTCACCAAGCTCGACCTGACTTTGGCCTACATGAAGCAGGAGCTGGAGGAGTCTTCAAAGGGCCTCACCTGCATCAACACGCATAAGGGACTGTTCATCTACAACAGATGCCCGTTTCGAATTTGGTCGGCTGCAGCGATCTTCCAGAGAAACATGGAGAGCCTACTCAAGTCGGTACCACGCACAGTGGTTTTTCAGGACGACATATTGGTCATGGGCCGGGACTCCGTCGAGCACCTACAAAACCTGAAGGAGGTCCTCCAGCAACTGGATTGCGTAGGGCTGCGGCTGAAGAGGTCGAAATGTGTCTTCATGACAACAGAAGTGGCGCTTTTGGGGAGAAAGATCGCAGCGGACGGCATTCGGCCCACAGACACCAAGGCAGAGGCTATCAAGAAAGTGCCCAGGCCACAGACCGTCACGGAGCTGCGGTCGTTCCTGGGACACCTCAACTATTTTGGTAACTGCCTACCGGGGTTAAGCACCCTCTTAGAGCCCCTACATGTGTTAGTGCCTAAAGGTGAGAACTGGGTATGGGGAAAAAAACAAGTCATTGCTTTTGAGAAAGCCAGAAACATTTTATGCTCCAACAAGCTGCTTGTATTGTATATCCATGTAAAAGACTTGTGCTAGCATGTGATGCGTCGTCGTACAGAGTCCGGTGTGTATTACAACAAGCTAACGTCGCGGGGAAGTTGCAACCTGTCGCCTATGCCTCCAGAAGCTTGTCTAAGGCCGAGAGGACCTACAGCATGATTGAGAAAGAGGCATTAGCGTGTGTGTTCGGGGTAAAGAAAATGCATCAGTACCTGTTTGGCCTTAAATTTGAGCTGGAAATCGATCACAAGCCCCTCATATCCCTGCTCGCTGAAAACAAGGGGATAAATACTAATGCCTCAGCGCGCATACAAAGGTGGGCACTCGCGCTATCAGCGTATAACTATACCATCCGCTACAGGCCAGGCACCGAGAACCGTGCAGATGCTCTCAGTCGCCTACCATTGCCCACCACGGGGGTGGAAATGGCGCAGCCTGCAAACTTGTTGATGGTGGCGCAGCCCGCAGACTTGTTGATGGTCATGGAAGCGTTTGAAAATGATAAATCACCTGTCACGGCCCGCCAGATTAGGACTTGGACCAGCCAAGATCCTCTGTTGTCCCTAATAAAAAACTGTGTACTGCATGGGAGCTGGGCCAGCATCCCCATTGAAATGCAAGAGCTAATCAAGCCATTCCAGCAGCGAAAGGATGAGCTGTCCATTCAGGCAGACTGCCTGTTGTGGGGTGACCGCGTAGTGCTACCCAAAAGGGCAGGGAGACGTTCATCTTGGATCTCCACAGCACACACCCGGGTATAGTAATGATGAAAGCGATAGCCTGATCTTGCGTGTGGTGGCCCGCTATCGACTCTGACTTCGAGTCCTGTGTACGGCAATGCAGCGTGTGTACTCGGTTGAGCAACGCGTCCAGAGCGGCACCACTAAGTTTGTGGTCCTGGTCCTCCAAATCATAGTCAAGGATCCATGTCGACTATGCGGGCCCGTTTCTCAGTAAAATGTTCCTGGTGGTGGTGGATGCTTTTTCAAAATGGATTGAATGTGAAATAATATCGGGAAGCACCGCCACCATTGAAAGTCTGAGTGCCATGTTTGCCACCCACCTGACATACTGGTCAGTGACAATGGGCCATGTTTCACCAGTGCTGAATTTAAAGAATTCATGACCCGCAATGGGATCAAACATGTCACCTCGGCCCCGTTTAAATCAGCCTCCAATGGGCAGGCAGAGCGGGCAGTATAAACAATCAAACAGAGCCTTAAATGAGTCACAGAAGGCTCACTCCAAACCTGCCTGTCCCAAGTACTGCTCAGCTACCACACGAGACCCCACTCGTTCACAGGGGTGCCCCCGGCTGAGCTACTCATGAAAAGGACACTGAAAACCAGACTCTCGCTGGTTCACCCCAACCTAAATGATCTGGTAGAGAGCAGGCGGCAACAATTAAATGTAAACGAAGATCGCGCCACTGTGTCACGGGAAATTAATCTGAATGACCCTGTGTATGTGCTAAACTATGGACATGGTCCCAAGTGGATCGCGGGCATGGTGATAGCTAAAGAAGGGAGTAGGGTGTTTGTAGTCGAACTAGACAATGGACAAATTTGCAGAAAGCACCTGAACCAAACGAGGCTGTGGTTCACAGACTGCCCTGAACAACCCACAGCAGACACCACCTTTTTCGAGCCCACAACACACACCCAAAGAATCAACGACACCACCCCGGACCAGGAAATCGAACCCATCACGCCCAACAGCCCAGCAAGGCCAGGCTCACTCAGCAGCCCTGCAGGGCCAACAACACACCAGCCCAGCGAGGGCACAGCCAACACACCAGAACAGACATTTGTACCGAGGCGGTCCACCAGGGAAAGAAAGGCTCCCGACCGCCTCACCTTGTAAATAGTTTTCACTTTGACTTTGGGGGGGAGTGATGTTGTGTATCTGTAAAGCATGCACTCCCATGTTCCGCCACCAGGGAGTGCATCCCCTGAAGTCCCAAGGGATCCCAGCATCTGTATATAAGCCAGCCCCTAAGGCCTGTTCCTCACTCTGGAGTGTCTTAATAAAGATTGAGGTCACTGTTACTTTAACCTCCCTGTGTGCAGTCTCATCTGTGTTAGGAACACAATATGAGGAACAGCATCTCATCTTTTGGTTAGGCACTTTACAGCCTTCTGGACTCAACATCGAGTTCAACAATTTCAGAACATAACTTTTTCCCATTTTTGGCTACCTTCCACCCTTCTCCCCAACCCCGATCTTATGTTTTTTTCTCTTTGTCTCCAATGGCAGCTGGTCATTATTCCACCATTCACACCCTATCTAGACCAACATTTTTCTAACTTCTGTCATTACCATTTCAATTCGGCCCATCATCCCTTTTGCCTCTCTAATCTCTCCTGCCTTCCACCCTATCACAGACCTTCCCTTTTGTTCTTTCTTCCCCACCCTTTCAGTGCTCCTTAAGATCTATTCTTTTCGAACATTCGCCAGTTCTAACAAAGGATCATCGACCTGAAATGTTAACTCTGTTTTTCTCTCCACAGATGCTGCCTGACCCGCTGAGGTTTCCAGACCAACCGTCTTCTCAATCTTCCTCGCTGCCATGCTCTACCTCACACTCAACAAGCTCCCCGATGGAGTGGAAATAAACCAATGGGAACCTGTTCAACCTTCGTCGTCTCCAGGCCAGATCCAAGACCACCACAGCTTCTGTCGTCGAGCTACAGTAGGCGGATGACGCCTGCATCTGCGCACATACAGAGGCTGAATACCAAGTCATAGTCAACATATTCACCGAGGCATACGAAAGAATGGGCCTTACACTAAACATCCGTAAAACAAAGGTCCTCCACCAGCCTGTCCCCACCGCATAGCACTGCCCTCCAGTCATCAAGATCCACGGCGCGGTCCTGGACAACATGGACCATTTCCCACACCTCAGGAGCCTCTTACAACAAGGGCAGACATTGACAACGAGATTCAACACCGCCTCCAGTGCGCCAGTGCAGCTTTCGGCTGCCTGCGGAAAAGAGTGTTCGAAGACTAGGCCCTCAAAACTGCCACCAAGCTCATGGTCTACAGGACTATAGTAATACCCGCCCTCTTGTATGACTTAGAGACATGGACCATGTACAGTAGACACCTCAAGTCGCTGGAGAAATACCACCAACGATGTCTCCGCAAGATCCTGCAAATCCCCTGGGAGGACAGTTGCACCGACATTAGCGTCCTCAACCAGGCCAAAGTCCCCAGCATTGAAGCACTAACCACACTCGATCAGCTCTGCTGGGCAGACCATATTGTTCGCATGCCTGACACGAGACTCCCGAAGCAAGAACTCCTTCACGGCAAACGAGCCAAAGGTGGGCAGAGGAAACATTTCAAGGACACCCTCAAAGCCTCCCTGACAAAGTGCAACATTCCCACCGACATCTGGAAGTCCCTGGCCAAAGACTGCCCTAAGTAGAGGAAGTGCATCCGGGAGGGCGCTGAGCACCTTGAGTCTCATCGCTGAGAGCATGCAGAAATCAAGCGCAGGCTGCGGAAAGAGCGTGCGACAAACCAATCCCATTAGCCCTTTCCCTCAACGACTGTCTGTCCCACCTGTGACAAAGACTGTAATTCCCGTATTGGACTGTGCAGTCATCTAAGAACTCATTTTTAAGAGTGGAAGCAAGTCTTTCTCGAATTCGAGGGACTGCCTATGATGATGATGAGGTTTCCAGCATTTTCTATTTTTATATAGTACCTTTCACTTGTCCCAAAATGTTTCACAGCCAGTGAAGTATAAGGAATTAGGAGTGACTGCTATGGATGAATAGCCTAATCTTGTTCCTATGTTTGACCAGGATAGATTTTGATCCAAAATTATACCATGGAATAGAAGATCTCGCATTTTTGTAGAGCCTTTCACAAACTCAAGTTGTTCCAAAGCGCTTCACAGCCAATGAAGTATATTTTTAGTCACTCCCCAATACCTTTCCACCATTTATAAGGCACAGGTCAGGAGTGTGATGGAACACTCTCCACTTGCCTGAATGAATGCAGCTCCAACAACAGTCAAGAAGCTCAACACCATCCAGGACAAAGCAACCCGCTTGATGAGCAACCCATCCACCACCTGAAACATTCACTCCTCCATTATCGTGGCTGCAGTGTGTACCATCTACAAGATGCACTGCAGCAACTCGCCAAGGCTTCTTTGACAGCACCTCTCAAACCCGCGACATCTACCACCTAGAAGGACAAGGGCAGCAGGTGCATGGGAGCACCATCACCTCCAAGTTCCCCTCCAAGTCACACACCACCCTGACTTGGAAATATATCGGCCATTCCTTCATCGTCGCTGAGTCAAAATCCTGGATCTCCCTCCCTAACAGCACCGTGGGAGTACCTTCACCACACGGACTGCAGCGGTTCAAGAAGGCACCTCGCCACGACATTCTCAAGAGCAATTAGGGATGGGCAATAAATGCTGGACATGCCAGCGATGCCCACATCCCATGAATGAATTTTTTAAAAAATGCAGCAGCCAAATTGTGGACACCAAGGTCACACAAAAAGAAATGCAATCAATGACCAGATCATCTATTTTGATTATATTGGCTGTGGGATAAATGTTGGTCAGGATAATGGGTCAGCTTCCTGCTCTTCTTCAAAAAATAAACTATTAAATATATAACTTACTTTTTCTCTATGCTTTAATTCTTCTTTCATTCCTTTTTCCGTGTTTTTTTCCTTAAACATTTTGCTACTTTTATTTCTCTTCACGTCTCTGATTTTCTTTTATTTCTGGTAGTTTCTTTTGAGATTTCCATTCTTTTCTTTCTACTTCTGTTTTTTTCTTTCCGTCACTCTGTCCTCCTCTAACCACATATTCTCCTTTCATTTATTCCTACATCATGGGCCTGAAATCCCGGTACTGGGTTATTACTCGGCGTAAGAGTTTTAAGGATATTCGCTGGGCAAGAGATGGGCAAATAATGCAATCTTGCCCAAGCGAATGTTTTGGCTGCGGGCATGCAGAAGATCTGTCAAGCTAAAACTTGACAGATCGGAAAAGCCGATTTTCGGCGCGTGCGCATCGCGTGCCATAAATCGGTTTTTGCGGGACCTCGCCGGGTCCACACGTATTCCGTACCGACCCGGTGAGGCTGGAATATCAGGCCCATTATAAAATGAACTTTATTGGATCAGTCATATTGAAGAGTTTTCATACAACATGTCTAGTCTCTTCAACATTACTTAGCTTCGCCTAATTATATTGTGTGATCTGCATGTTGACAAATAATATCAACCACAACTGCCATTTGTACAATAACACTTTCAGTCTTATTCACGGGCAATAAACTTATCAAGGAATAACATTTTGTTCAACTTGATGTTGACAAGGCTGAAGCAATCCTGTTCAACTCCCATCACAAGGTCTATAAGAACATAAGAACGTAAGAAATAGGAGCAGGAGTAGGCATTTCGGCCATTCGAGCCTGCTCTGCCACTCAATAAGATCATAGCTGATCTTCTACCTCAACTCCACTTTCCTGCACTATCCCCATATCCCTTGATTCCCATAATATCCAAAAATCTATTGATCTCTGTCTTGAATATACTCAACGACTGAGCCTCCAGAGCTCTCTGGGTAAAGAATTCCAAAGATTCACCACCCTCTGAGTAAAGAAACTTCTCCTCATCTCAGACCTCTGATTCTGAGACTGTGACCCCTGGTTCTAGATTCCCTAGCCAGGGGAAACATCCTCTCTGAATCTACCCTGTCAGAATTTTGTATGTTTCAATGAGATCACCTCTCATTCTTCTAAACTCGAGACAATATTGGTCTGGTGTACTCAATCTCTCCTCATAGGACAATCCCCCCGTCCCAGGAATCAGTCTGGTGAACCTTTGTTGCACTCCCTCTATGGCAAGTATATCTTTCCTTAGGTAAGGAGACCAAAACTGTTCACAATACTCCAGGTGTGGTCTCACCAGGGCCCTATATAATTGCAATCAGACATCTTTACTCTTACTCAAATCCTCTTGCAATAAAGGCCAACATAGCATTTGGCTACTTAATTGTTTGCTGTACCTGCATGTTAACTTTCAGTGATTCATGTACAAGGGCACCCAGGTCCCTCTGAACATCAACATTTCCCAATCTCTCACCATTTAAAAAATGCTCTGTTTTTTATTTTTTCAACCAAAGTGGATAATTTCACATTTCTCCACATTATGGGCCCAAAATTGGCCAGGAGTTTTCTCAAAAGGGGGCGTTACCAGCCACCTACACCAGTTTTGGCTATTTAAGCCACTTTGGACAGCTCATAGTTGCTCCAACTAATTTAGGCCAGCGAATGTGGCCACTTGTGGCTGCACAGAAAATCCTTGCGGTGAGTTAAGAAATCAGCGGAGGTAGCCAGAGATGGGGGAGGGGAAGGGAAGCGGAGAGGATCTTGCAAAGCACTAAACACCTTCACAACAACATTCAAAAAGCATGAAAACCATCAATAATAAATAAAAAATAAAACTTAAGTCCTACCTTCCTAACCCGGCCCAGGCAGTCAGCGGGCCGGCCGGTGCGAGAGGCCACTCGGCCGGGGATAGGTGTGGGCAGGACGACCAGGCGGGAAAGCACAGGGAACTGACTCTCCCTCTGACTGAACCTCTCTGACTCTCTCTGTGACTGAATCTTTCTGACTCTCTCTCTATTCCAGCAATCTGACGTTCTCTCTCTATTCCATCAATCTGACTCTCTCTGATTATTCCAGCAGCCAGCCTGGCACGCATCGTGAGGCCAACTTGGCCGGGGATAGGAGCGGGGCATATCGGGTCCCATGCTGCAGCACGGCTGGAGGCAGGAGCTACTACGCATGCGCAAAACTTCCAGTGCGCATGCGTTTAGCTGTTAGCACTGTTTTTTGCACAGGGCCCTAGCTCCACCCTCTAATGGACAGACCACACTGTGCCAAGCCATGGGAGAGGCCACAGAGCAGCCAGAATCCGGGGAGATCTTTTTGGTGCCGTTTTCACCCTCGGAAGTCAGCTCATCTCCGGTGAGTGCGCCGAAAAAATGGGTGGGCCAAATTTGGGCCCTGTAATCCATTTGCCATGATCTTGCCCACTCACTTAGCCTTTCTATATTCCCTTGTAGCCTCTTTGCATCCTCCTCACAACTTACATTCCCAGCAAACTTGGATATATTACATTTGGTCCCCACATTCAAATCATTGATATAGATTGTGAATAGCTGAGGCCCAAGCACTGATCCTTGCAGTACCCCTCTAGCTACAGTCTGCCAAGCAAAAAATAATCTGTTTATTCCTACTTTCTGCTTTCTGTCTATTAACCAATCCTCAATTCATGCAAATATATTACCTCCAATTCCATGAGCTCTAATTTTGTTTAATAACCTCTTGTGTGGCACCTTATCGAATGCCTTCTGAAAATCTAAATACACCACATCCACTGGTTCCCCCTTATCTAATCTACTAGTTACAACCTCAAAAAACTCTAACAGATTCTTCAAACATGATTTCCCTTTCATAAATCCATGTTGACTCTGCCTAATCCTATTATTATTTTCTATATGCCCTTGTCATTAATTATAGATTCTAGCATTTTCCCGACTACTGATGTCAGGTTAACTGGCCTGTCAATCCCCATTTTCTCTCTCCCTCCTTTCTTAAATAGAGGGGTTACATTTGCTACCTTCCAATCTGCGGTAACTGCTCTCGAATCTATGGAATTTTGGAAGATGACAACCAATGCATCCATTATCTCGATAGCCACCTCTTTCAAAACCCTAGGATGTAGGCCATCAGGTCCAGGGGATTTATCGGTTTTCAGTCCCATTAATTTCTCCAGTACTATTTTTTTACTAATACTAATTTCTTTCAGTTCCTCATTCTCGCGAGATCCTTGGTTTTCCACTATTTCCGAGAGGTTTTTTGCATCTTCTTCCATGAAAACTGACACAAAGTATTTGTTTAATTTCTCTGCCATTTCCTTTAGCCCCATTATAATTTTTCTTGTCTCAGCCTGTAGGGGACCCACATTTACTTTCACTAATCTTTTCCTTTCTACATACCTATAGAAGCTTTTACAGTCTGTTTTTATGTCTCTCACTAGTTTACTCTCATATTCTATTTTCCCTTTCTTTATCAATTTCTTGGTCCTCCATTGTTGAATTCTAAAATCCTCCCAATCCTCAGGCTTACTGCTCTTTTTGGCAACATAAGCCTCTTTGATCTAATACTATATTTAACTTCTCTTCTTAGCCACAGTTGGGCTACTTTTCTTGTGGGGTTTTTGTGCCTTAAAGAAATGTATATTTGTTGTAAATTATGTATTAATTCTTTAAATGGAAGCCATTAAATTGCTTGTCTACCATCATATCTTTTAATGTAGTTCCCAATCTAACTTAGCCAACTCGCCCCTCATACCTACATAGTTTGCTTTGTTTAGACTTAAGACCCTAGTTTCAGATTTAACTGAATCACTTTCAAACTTAATATAAAATTCTGTCACATTATGGTCACTCTTCCCTAAAGGCCCCTTTACTACAGGTTATTAATTAACCCTTTCTCATTGCACAATACTAGATCTAAAATAGCCTGTTACATAAGAACATAAGAACATAAGAAATAGGAACAGGAGTAGGCCATACTGCCCCTCGAGCCTGCTCCGCCATTCAATAAGATCATGGCTGATCTGATCATGGACTCAGCTCCACTTCCCCACCCACTCCCCATAACCCCTTATCCCCTTATCGTTTAAGAAACTGTCTATTTCGGTCTTAAATTTATTCAATATCCCAGCTTCCACAGATTAACAACCCTCTGAGAGAAGAAATTTCTCCTCATCTCTGTTTTAAATGGGCGGCGCTTTATTCTAAGATCATGCCCTCTAGTTCTAGTCTCCCCCAAGTGAAAACATCCTCTCTGCATCCACCTTGTCAAGCCCCCTCATAATCTTATACATTTCTATAAGATCACCTCTCATTCTTCTGAATTCCAATGGGTAGAGGCCCAACCTACACAACCTTTCCTCATAAGTCAACCCCCTCATCCCTGGAATCAACCTAGTGAACCTTCTCTGAACTACCTCCAAAGCAAGTATATCCTTTCATAAATATGGAAACCAAAACTGCATGCAGTATTCCAGGTGTAGCCTCACTAATACCTTATATAGCTGTAGTAAGACTTCCCTGCTTTTATACTCCATCTCCTTTGCAATAAAGGCCAAGATACCATTGGTCTTCCTGATCACCTGCTGTAGCTGCATACTATCCTTTTAGGATTCTCTGGTTGGTTCCTCAACATACTGATCTAGAAAACTATCCTGTATACATTCCATGAATTCGTCCTCCACACTATTACTATAAATTTGGTTAGCCCAGTATATATGTAGATTAAAGTCCCCCAGGATTATTGTATTACCTTTGTTACTTGCACCTCTAATTTCCTGGGTTATATTCTGCCCTACGTTATAACTACTGTTTGGGGGCCTATAAATAACTCACACCAATATTTTCTGTCTCTTGCTGTTTCTTAGCACCATTCAAACTGATTCTACTTCTTGATTTTCAGAGCTAAGATCCTTTCTCTCTACTCTGCATCCTATCCACCAAATCCATGCATCTTCCTGATTGTTTGCATAGATTAGACCCTATGGAATGCAATCTCTGTGCCTTATCTCACCCTGAGCCAAGCTTCAAAGCCCATATCCCATGCATCACCAAGTTGGCCAATTTCCACTTTCTCCCTCCACTATCTTCTCTTTAGTCTTTTTCATTTGCAGGTTCATCTTCTCCAATGCTCTCCTTGCTGGTCTCCCAAGCTCTGCCCTACACATACTCCAACTTATCCAAAACTAAGCTAACTGTATCCTACCTCATACCCAGACCAGCTCACCTGTCCACCCACTGACCTATAACACATTCAATTCTACATCCTGGACCTTTCCCTATCTTTGCAATCTGCTCCAGTCCTACATGCCAGTGCATTCCTTCCGCTCTTCCAACTCTGATATCCTATCCCCACCCTCCACTCCCCTTTCAGTGACCGTGCTCTCTGTTATCTTGACTCTGGAGTTCTCCTAACCCTTGTTACCTCACTCCCCACTTTCCAAAGCCTTCCTCGATTCTATCTCTTCAAACATGCCTTTGGACACTTTTACCACTCAGTGTTCATTTCTTTTTCCTTTGGCTCACGTATTATGTGAAAGGTGCTACATAAATGCCAGTTGTTGCTGTTATTTCATGTACACACGTAGCTCTGTAAAATGTATTGGGCCTGAAATCCCGGAGTGCAGACCTGGTGAGGCCCCACAAAAGCCGTTTTTTGGCGTGCGATGCGCATGCACCGAAAATCGGCTTTTCCGTTCTGTCAAGTTCTGGCTTGACAGATCCAACGCAGCTCGGCAGCAAGGACATTCGCATGGGCAAGATGGCACTATTTGCCCATCTCTTGCCCAGCGAATGTCCTTAAAACTCTTGCGCCTGGTAAAAGCAGGCGCATAGCTTATTTTTTACCAGCGTAAGAGTTTTAAAACATTAAAAAAATGTATAAAAATAAAATTTAAAACCACATTTTTCTGTTAAAAACCAGGCCCACTGAGGTAAGTTTATTTTAAGCCCTAATTATAAAACTTTAAAAAACTTTAATTTAAATTAATGTTAAATATGTGATTTTCCCCCCTATTTTTTATTTGTGTTTTGTTGTTGGGAGCGGGGGGGGGGGGTGTTTCTCATTCATAATAATGAGAACTCCTACTTACGGAGTTCCCATTATGATGAATGAGAATACTGTATCTTCATTGGCTGTCCAGTGCCACATGACTCCAGCTTCTCCCTCCGCATCTGCAAGATGTGAACGTGCTGCATTGTGTGGGGAGAGGAGGCCCCCGACTGGGATCGCTGGAGGGTGCAGCGCCAAAAGGTCATAAAATAAACAACCAGATAATCTGTTTTTAATGATGTTGGTTAAGGGATAAATTTTGGCAAGTACACAAGCTCTTCTTTAAGTAGTGCTATAGGATATTTTACATCCACATGATGGGGAAAGCAGGACTTCAGTTTAACTGCCTTATCCAAAACACAGCACATCTGAGATTGACTGTCATTCGGATGAGACGTTAAATCGAGGCCCCATCTGCTCGCTCACGTGAATGTAAAAGATCGCATGGCACTATTTCGAAGGGAGTTATCCCAGGTGTCCTGGCCAATATTTATCCCTCATTCAACAGCACAAAAAACAGATTATCTGATCATTATCACATTGCTGTTTGTGGGAGCTTCCTGTGTGCAAATTGGCTGCCGCGTTTCCCACATTACAACAGTGACTACGCTCCAAGAATACTTCATTGGTTGTAAAGCGCTTTGAGATGTCTGGTGGTCGTGAAAGGCGCTATATAAATGCAAGTCTTTCTTTCTTTATTGCGGCGCTCCCTCCGTGCTGTACTGGAGAGTCAGCCTGAATTATGTGCTCAAGCCTCTGGAGTGGGGCTTGAGCTCGCAACTGTACTCAAACATTCCTGGTAGCCTTTTTTGCTTGAACTGCAAATATATTTTTCATAATGAAATCCTGGACTAAAATAAGTGAATCATTGAAAGATTAATATTATGAATGGGGTTTCTGGGCTGTTCTACTCTGCCTCTCCCTCCCCATTTCAATTAGCAAAATGAACTTTTCGCTCGCTGACTCGGATAGTGGATACAGACGTCACATGCTCACGGGTCTCATCTTTATATAATCCCATAGCTGCGTCTGGTCGCTATCTAAATATGCGTTATTTTTTTTCTCTCGCTTGGTCTTTTTGTCTGAGAGAAAGAAATGTTTTCCTCATGTGTGCTCAACTGGCAGAATAAGGCTTTCTGATGAAATACAAAACATTAGGGATATGGAGCCAAGTCATAGAAGTCACTTGGGAAATTACTTTACCACATTGCTATAAATTCAATACTGGCAAGCGTTTGAGTTTCTGTATAGACATGTCTCCAGACTGTCTTACTTGGTTTCATGTCAGGCATATGCTCTCCAAAGTCTCCACAGTCCAACTCATCTGGTTTTGACTTTTTTCAGCTTTTGAAACTACTTCTAACGGTGAAAGCAGCTGTTGGCACGGTTTCCAAAGCTGTACATGGAAAAAATTACCTCAGTATTTCAGCGAGGATGCTGCTGTATTCTCAATAGAAATCTCCCTAAATGGGTTTTGCAATGCAGTAAAATTGACCGGGAGCCAGAAGGTTTTCCAGGCAGGCCCTGCGAACAGGTTTTCCAGGCCTATGGAAAAAAAAACAGCTGGTGTTTTATTTTCTTTGCGTCTGCAGATAGAAAAAAAAATATTCATGCTAATATACATTTTGCACGCCACTATAAGAGTTACATTTTATTTGAATCTCGATATTTTCAAAGGTTATAAAAATGTGGCTAGATGCAGGCCCAGTAGTGTCAGTCGTGACTCAGTGGGTAGTACCATCGCCTCTGAGTCTGAAGGTTGTGGGACTTGAGCACGAAATCTAGACTGACACTCCAGTGCAGTGCTGAGGGAGTGCTGCACTGCCGGAGGTGCCCCGTCTTTTGGATGAGACGTTAAAACCGAGGTCCCATCTACCCCACTCAGGTGGACGGAAAAGATCCCAGGGCACCATTTTGAAGAAGGGCAGGGGGAGTTCTCCCCGGTGTCCTGGTCAATGTTTATCCCTGGACCAGCATCACTAAAAAAATAAAAGACTATCTGGTCATTATCACATTGCTGATGGTGGGACCTTGCAAATTTGCTGCCGCGTTTCCTACATTACAAAAGTGACTGCACTTCAAAAAGTATTTCATTGGCTGTAAAGTGCTTGGGAACATTGCGAGGTTGTGAGAGACTCTTATATAAATACAAGACTGTATTTATTTTTTCAACCAGAGGCCTTGACTAATATTCCAGCAAATGTGAGTTCAAATCCTTCAATGACGAGCATTCCCAACCCTCCAGGATTGCCCTGCAGTCTCCAGGAATTGACAATTAATCTCCTGGGCACTGCTTCGGGCAACCAGGGAGAAACTTCATAGGGGCATAAGAAAAATTGTGTTTTTTCCAATTTCTTTGAACACTTTCATTTATTAGT